>NC_091460.1:117198702-117508702 GCF_027789765.1 Dendropsophus ebraccatus
TACAGTAGGGATGTCTCACACTATTACAGTAGGGAAGCCTGACACTATTACAGTAGGGATGTCTCACACTATTACAGTAGGGAAGCCTGACACTATTACAGTAGGGAAGTCTCACACTATTACAGTAGGGATGTCTCACACTATTACAGTAGTGTCTCACACTATTACAGTAGGGAAGTATCACACTATTACAGTAGGGAAGCCTGACACTATAACAGTAGGGAAGCCTCACACTATTACAGTAGGGATGTCTCACACTATTACAGTAGGGATGTCTCACACTATTACAGTAGGGAAGACTGACACTATTGCAGTAGGGAAGTCTCACACTATTACAGTAGGGAAGCCTCACACTATTACAGTAGGGATGTCTCACACTATTACAGTAGGGAAGCCTGACACTATTACAGTAGGGAAACCTCACACTATTACAGTAGGGATGTCTCACACTATTACAGTAGGGACGCCTCACACTATTACAGTAGGGATGTCTCACACTATTACAGTAGGGAAGCCTGACACTATTACAGTAGGGATGTCTCACACTATTACAGTAGGGAAGCCTGACACTATTACAGTAGGGATGTCTCACACTATTACAGTAGGGATGTCTCACACTATTACTGTAGGGAAGCCTCACACTATTACAGTAGGGAAGTATCACACTATTACAGTAGGGAAGCCTGACACTATTACAGTAGGGATGTCTCACACTATTACAGTAGGGAAGCCTGACACTATTACAGTAGGGAAGCCTGACACTATTACAGTAGGGACGCCTCACACTATTACAGTAGGGAAGCCTGACACTATTACAGTAGGGAAGCCTGACACTATTACAGTAGGGACGCCTCACACTATTACAGTAGGGAAGCCTGACACTATTACAGTAGGGAAGCCTGACACTATTACAATAGGGAAGCCTCACACTATTACAGTAGGGACGCCTCACACTATTACAGTAGGGAAGCCTGACACTATTACAGTAGGGAAGCCTGACACTATTACATTAGGGAAGCCTCACACTATTACAGTAGGGAAGCCTGACACTATTACATTAGGGAAGCCTCACACTATTACAGTAGGGACACCTCACACTATTACAGTAGGGAAGCCTCACACTATTACAGTAGGGAAGCCTGACACTATCACAGTAGGGAAGCCTGACACTATTACAGTAGGGAAGCCTGACACTATTACAGTAGGGGAGCCTGTCACTATTACAGTAGGGATGTCTCACACTATTACAGTAGGGATGTCTCACACTATTACAGTAGGGAAGCCTGACACTATTACAGTAGGGAAGCCTGACACTATTACAGTAGAAAAGTATCACACTATTACAGTAGGGAAGTCTGACACTATTACAGTAGGGATGTCTCACACTATTACAGTAGGGAAGCCTGACACTATTACAGTAGGGAAGTCTCACACTATTACAGTAGGGATGTCTCACACTATTACAGTAGTGTCTCACACTATTACAGTAGGGAAGTATCACACTATTACAGTAGGGAAGCCTGACACTATAACAGTAGGGAAGCCTCACACTATTACAGTAGGGATGTCTCACACTATTACAGTAGGGATGTCTCACACTATTACAGTAGGGAAGACTGACACTATTGCAGTAGGGAAGTCTCACACTATTACAGTAGGGAAGCCTCACACTATTACAGTAGGGATGTCTCACACTATTACAGTAGGGAAGCCTGACACTATTACAGTAGGGAAACCTCACACTATTACAGTAGGGATGTCTCACACTATTACAGTAGGGACGCCTCACACTATTACAGTAGGGATGTCTCACACTATTACAGTAGGGAAGCCTGACACTATTACAGTAGGGATGTCTCACACTATTACAGTAGGGAAGCCTGACACTATTACAGTAGGGATGTCTCACACTATTACAGTAGGGATGTCTCACACTATTACTGTAGGGAAGCCTCACACTATTACAGTAGGGAAGTATCACACTATTACAGTAGGGAAGCCTGACACTATTACAGTAGGGATGTCTCAGACTATTACAGTAGGGATGTCTCACACTATTACAGTAGGGAAGCCTGACACTATTACAGTAGGGAAGTATCACACTATTACAGTAGGGAAGTATCACACTATTACAGTAGGGAAGCCTGACACTATTACAGTAGGGAAGTATCACACTATTACAGTAGGGATGTCTCACACTATTACAGTAGGGAAGCCTCACACTATTACAGTAGGGATGTCTTACACTATTACAGTAGGGAAGCCTGACACTATTACAGTAGGGAAGCCTGACACTATTACGGTAGGGAAACCTGACACTATTACAGTAGGGAAGCCTCACACTATTACTGTAGGGAAGCCTCACACTATTACAGTAGGGAAGCCTGACACTATTACAGTAGGGAAGTATCACACTATTACAGTAGGGAAGTATCACACTATTACAGTAGGGATGTCTCACACTATTACAGTAGGGATGTCTCACACTATTACTGTAGGGAAGTATCACACTATTACAGTAGGGAAGTATCACACTATTACAGTAGGGAAGCCTCACACTATTACAGTAGGGATGTCTCACACTATTACTGTAGGGAAGCCTGGCACCATTACAGTAGGGATGTCTCACACTATTACAGTAGGGATGTCTCACACTATTACAGTAGGGAAGCCTGACACTATTACAGTAGGGATGTCTCACACTATTACTGTAGGGAAGCCTGGCACTATTACAGTAGGGATGTCTCACACTATCACAGTAGGGAAGCCTGTGGTTCAGGCAGCATGAAACTGATGACAGGCTTCTGTAAAGTATGGCATCATACAAGGTACAAACTATGTAAAGCTAATATGCAGTAGTGTATTGATGTATTGTGTATTGGGTAACCACTCGGCTATCTAAGCCGTCTCTATGACTCATTTTTAAGTCTGAACAGTTTGTAAAAATTTCACCTTTAGCCTTTTTCCTGATAAAGAATTATTTGGAGCCTTTTGGAACATGTGACATTTAGATATGATCTGGGGCTTTCCCGCCGCGTCCTGGGAATTGCCTTCTTTATTAGATATTTAGCAGTTCTCACGGTAACTCTAGACTAGGGCGTTCATGAATCATGTATGTGTGGGGGATATGATGTACCAGCAGCAGCATATGTGGAGTAATGGCCGCCTATAGAGCATGGGCTGTCTACATATATATATATATATATATATATATATATATATATATATACTGTATATGGTATTACAGTAATCTGTCACCTGATAAATATCTTTGGTTTTTCTAAATCTTGATTGGAGGCCGTAAGACCAAGATTGGGACGCGTAGAATCAGGCGCCATTATGTATATTTTGTGAGCGGAGAACTGGAAATAACACGCAGCGATGTCACTGAGATATTACTTGTAATGAACATCATTTTTTTTTTTCTTCAAATCATCAGGTTTTGGAAAGTTATATAGATTTGTAATTTACTTCTATTTAAAAATGTAAAGTCTTCCAGTACTTATCAGCTGCTGTATGTCTTGCAGGAAGTGGTGTATTCTTTCCAGTCTAACACATTGCTCTCTGTTGTCACTTCTGTCCATGTCAGGAACTGTCCAGATCGGTACCAAATCCCCATAGAAAACCTGCCCTTCTCTGGCCAGTTCCTGACATGGACAGAGGTGGCAGCAGAGAGCACTGTGCCAGACTGGAAAAAAAATACACCACTTTCTGCAGGGCATACAGCAGCTGATAAGTATTGGAAGACTTGAGATTTTTAAACAGAAGTAAAGTAAAAATCAGTATAACTTTTTAACACCAGCTGGTTTAAAAGGGAAAAAAAATTGTTGGAGTTCCCCTTTTAGCCGGGATATATTGGAATTCTGCAATCCCAACTGTATCAAAAATTATAAGTGACTGTATTTTTTATGGGACTGTAGACCAAAAATTTCTTTGCATTCAGTTGTGACTGTATTGGCATCATTTTGGTCCTATGTAAAAAAATAATTCCCAAATGTGAATTTCGCCTTACTGAGGTTGTGATGACTGCTTTACTACACTAGTAACCCTAGACTATAATAGTCCAAGAAGGTAAGTAACAAGATAGTCAATATGTGAAATCATCCAATTCTACCATATACTGTGCGGACCGCATTCTTTACATTTAACACTCCACCCACCTGCGTAACACCTGAAGCAAAAAAGACTATTGTGTAGCCAGCAGGAAATGTGTCTCACTCACGTCAGGATTACGTTGGTGACTGTCATTGGCAGCCAGGGTGACATAGTTTACTGAGGATAGTCAGGTCCCTGCTGTGCCGTCAGTAGTTGTTGTCACAGAGCCGCATTTTTTTTTATCACTTGTTTTACTGGTTGTGTGGAATAATGCAAAAAACAGGTTTCTGGCTCGACACCCATTAATTTAAGGTGGTATTTACTCCTAATGACCACCTACAGTGTGTGTGTGTGTGTGTGTGTGTGTGTATATATATATATATATATCAGTAATATTACATGATGGTGATGAGGTTTTGCTATTAATATTTATCATTTATAGCATTATAGCATGGAAAATAGGAAAGTTGATAACAGAGTTAGAGTGCGTAATATAGCCCACTCACCTGTCTGCAAAATACTGGCCACCCCTATCTAGTTGTTGAGCCCTTAGAGTCCTTTTACATTGAAATATTTTGTCCGGGGCGGCACAAATGATCCTTCTATCATTTGTGCAGCCATGAAAACTGATAGCACAGGTATGCATGTATCCATGCTGTCAGTTTCCAGATCACACAAGCAGTGTATACTTACCTTCTGCGCTGCTGTGATCCGCCATACCACTCTCTGGCCGCTGCGGTTTCCTTACTTTACCCCGCCTCCTCCGACTGTCCATCATTCTGTAGGAAATGGCGGCTTGAACATTCAACAGGGATAAGAGAGCAGGATGCCGGATCACAGCAGCACACTAGGTAAGTAGACACTGCTTGTGTGATCTGTACATTAGTTTTCAATGTGGTGCCCATTGTTTTAACAGGAAGAATAGCACAGTGTGATGCATTTTCTCCCTGTTAAAATACCTGTTGGTATCTGATTGTTTCTGCACACTGGTCACATAATCACTTAGAAGGGTCAGGGTATGAAGTAAAATAAAATAAAAAATTAAAACTGTGACAGAATAGTTTTTTTCAGTGTTTATTATTCTAAGGTTATGTTCACACAACATATATACAACAGCCGTTATTTGACACTCAAAACAACAGCCGTTGTTTTAAACGAAAATTGCATTGAAGTATACGGACAACGGCCCGGAAATAAATGACACAATCATTATTTCGACAGCCGTTGCAAACAACAGCCATTGTTCAATACATTGTGTGAAACAACAGCCGTTGTTTGCTTTGTCTTCAGTGAAAATTATTGCATTATAAAAAGAAAGGCTGTTGTGTGAATTGAAAACAATGGCCGTTCTTTTGATAAAATGTACGTTATGTGAACATAGCCTAAATTTGACCAGTGGCTTTATACTCAAAAGCTTGTGACATGTATGCAGTGGGGTCGTATTATAGACATTGTATTATAGAAAAGGTCTCCTGATTTAAAGGGATTATCCAGGATGAAAAAAAATATGGCCACTTTCTTCCAGAAACAGCACCTCTCCTGTCCTCCTTTGTTATGGTGTTGCAGCTCAGTTCCATTGAAGTGAATGGAGCTGACTTGTAATAGCACGCACAGCTTGCAAGGAAGTAGCTGTGTTTTTTCTAATCCTGGATAACCCCTTTAAGAAATAATCAGTTTCTGACTGTAACGTATTATGGTCTTGTTGAGTAACTTGCTGGGATAGAGTGAGAGTTATTACATTGCGGAGATAGGCGTCCTTCCTTTGACATAGGATCGTGCTGTTAGGAATTGCTGCCATAAATAGCTTCTCCCAGGAGTATGAAGAAGTGGAATATTGCAGTGTAAACAAAATCCCATTGTGATGACAGGTCATGTGATCAGATTCTTTTATTGCCGGCAGTGATTGATTTCTATGTGTTATTACTACAAACTGCTTCAGTTCAAAAACCATTTAAAGAAGCACTCCCCCCCCCCCCTCCAGTTGTTTTATTCTCTCCCTGGCAGATATACTCATTAGTGATGACCCCCTTGATTCTTTTCTGCTTTTGAAGACCTGCGTAACAGGGAAGCGATCTATCTACAATCATATGAGGGCTTGTTTTTTGTGGGAACAATTGCTGTTTGTAATGGCTCCCTTCATTTTTTTAATGCATTGTTATGTAAAACAAAAAAATTAAGTGGGGTGAAATAAAAAAAAAAATCATGTCTGACTGTACAGCAATACCCAATTGATACACTTTTTTTGTAATGTTTTAGTTTCTTTAATAAATATTTGCTTTATATCGAACAGTATAACTTTATTTTCTGTCTCTGAAGCTGTGTGAGGGCTCCTCTTTTGCGCAATGAGCAGTAGTTTTTAGTGATGCCATTTTGTGCTGGATGTGATTTTTAGATTGATTTTTACCCATGTTTTTCGTATATTTTATACTACCTGGTGGGGAGATTTGCACCTTTTTTCATGTTTTTTTTTTTGTTTTTCAAGCTTGCACTTTATTCTATATTGAAGTTATGAGATTGTCTCACAACATATGTATGCAGTTTTTTGATATGTGGTTTGCATGCCACTAAATGTGGTAGAAGAATCACTACTCTTAAAGGGGTACTTCGGTGCAAAAAATACAGGAGAACCTGTACATATAATTGTTTTCTGTCCGTAAATCAGGATTCTGATTTATGGACAATAAAAAAGGGGGTTGGATAAAAAGGACCCATTGTGGACAGGAAAAGGACCCATTGATTTCTATGTGGTCGTCCACACATCCGTATTTTGACTACAGATCCATTCCTGAAGCTCCCATAGAAGTCAGTGGGTCTGTTTTTAACGGATACAATGCTTTTTACTGAAGCGTCGCCTTCTATCTGTTTGTGCAAGTCCTCAAAAACCGATGCAAAACTGGTGGTTTCTCTGGGACATTACTGATCCTGGAGAAAACCTCATGATTGGACAAGGCGTTATACAAGCTGGTTGATGGTTTTTCCTTTGTTCCCGTGAGAATTTTTGATCCCGCGTCACTAACGTCTTCTATGGAAGGTGAGGGCGAGCTGTTAGAGGTCATGGAAAAGGCGGCCATGTGTAATATTTGACAAAATATTTGTTCACAGCTGGCGGATAAACATGAGAGTAAAACATGTCATCTGCAGTGTTCACACATAAAGAAAGGTGAAGGCTAAATATTGACACCCGTCACGCAATGAGATATTGTGTCGTCACCTTCCATGGGAAGTAAATATTGGTCATAGGAAGCAGTACCAAAACTATGTACGTATCCCATGGTACTTTTCATATAACCCTACTCTACACAGATCTCACTCATTGGCGCTTCTTGTTTGCATCCTTACACAGACAAAATCATTTCAGGTAAAGGGTACTCCAGAAAAAAACAATTGTTTTTGAATCAACAGGTGTCAAAAAGTTGTATAGATTTGTACTTTACTTCTGTTTAAAAATATCCAGTCTTCCAGTATTTATCAGCTGCAGGAAGTGGTGTATTATTTCTAGTCTGGGTGCTCTCTGCTGCCACCTCTGTCCATGTCAGGAACTGTCCAGACTCCAGAGCAGTAGCAAATCCTCATAGAAAACCTCTCCTGCTCTGGACAGTTCCTGACATGAACTGAGGTGGCAGCAGAGAGCACTGTGTCCACTTTCTGCAGGACATACACTACCGTTCAAAAGTTTGGGGTCACATTGAAATGTCCTTATTTTTTTAAAGGAAAAGCACTGTACTTTTCAATTAAGATAACTTTAAACTAGTCCTAACTTTAAAGAAATAGACTCTATACATTGCTAATGTAGTAAATGACTATTCTAGCTGCAAATGTCTGGTTTTTGGTGCAATATCTACATAGGTGTATAGAGGCCCATTTCCTGCAACTATCACTCCAGTGTTCTAATGGTACAATGTGTTTTCTCATTGGCTCAAAAGGCTAATTGATGATTAGAAAACCCTTGTGCAATCATGTTCACACATCTGAAAACAGTCTAGCTGGTTACAGAAGCTACAAAACTGACCTTCCTTTGAGCAGATTGTGTTTCTGGAGCATCACATTTGTGGGGTCAATTAAACACTCAAAATGGCCAGAAAAAGAGAACTTTCATCTGAAACTCGACCGTCTATTCTTGTTCTTAGAAATGAAGGCTATTCCATGCGAGAAATTGTGTGTACTACTCCCTTCAGAGGACAGCACAAACAGGCTCTAACCAGAGTAGAAAAAGAAGTGGGAGGCCGCATTGCACAACTAAGCAAGAAGATAAGCACATTAGAGTCTCTAGTTTGAGAAACAGACGCCTCACAGGTCCCCAACTGGCATCTTCATTAAATAGTACCCGCAAAACACCAGTGTCAACATCTACAGTGAAGAGGCGGCTGCGGGATTTTGGGCTTCAGGGCAGAGTGGCAAAGAAAAAGCCATATCTGAGACTGGCCAATAAAAAAAAAAGATTAAGATGGGCAAAAGAACACAGACATTGGACAGACATGGATGGACATAATGGAGTGGCCAGCGCAGTCACCAGATCTGAACCCCATTGAGCTGTTGTGGGAGCAGCTTGACCGTATGGTAAGCCAGAAGTGCCCATCCAACCAATCCAACTTGTGGGAGCTGCTTCGAGAAGCGTGGGGTGCAATTTCTCCAGCTTACCCCAACAGATTAATAGCTAGAATGCCAAAGGTGTGCAATGCTGGAATTGCTGCAAAAGGAGGATTCTTTGACGAAAGCAAAGTGTGATGTAAAAACAATGTTATTTCATATACAAATCATTATTTCTAACCTTCTCAATGTCTTGACTCTATTTTCTTTTCATTTCACAACGTATGGTGGTGAATAAGTGTGACTTTTCATGGAAAATACAAAATTGTTTGGGTGACCCCAAACTTTTGAAAGGTAGTGTACAGCAGCTGATAAGTACAGGAGATTTGAAAATAGAAGTAATTTACAAAGCTATATAACTTAATGACATCAGTTGCTTTAAAAAAAAACATTAAGTATTCCTTTGTTGGCACTTTTGTTTATGGGGGGCACCTCTGGCAGTTTATATAATGTAGTATTACCTACAGGGTCTATGATAGTGCTAGTCCTGGTCTTGGTAGCACTCTAATTGGCTGTCATTGTGGGTTTGTATTTGTGCACTGAATAGCAGCAATATATATTTGTACAGTATGGCTGCATTATTTATGTATACTGTGTGTTGTGGTGTATTGTATACTTGTGTGTGTGATAGATATTTATAACCATACAATCATCTCCCCCTTGACACAATCTTACACATGCCTCTGTATAAAACAGTTTCATTATTCATATTCCATTGCTTCTTTTCACTGGTATCCTATAGCTGGGAGTTATGCATGGGCCATTGTAATAATACAAGATAACAATAAAGAAAAGAAACTATAAAAAAGTCTTTACATTCAGTCCAGAGCTAGAAGATTGTACAGCCGGTGCAGCATGTAGCAGTGGATTGGCAGGTGCAGGGCTCTTTTGTGGTCAGTCACACACGGTTGTTTGTCCCACACACATCCTGCTTGTTGCATTGCACAGTTATCAGCCGGTGACATCTCACAGACTGCTGACACACGCTATACGTGTGCGATGGGTTAGTATTGACCTACAAACACAGAACTTTTCTATCTCTGCTTTTAACTCAAATACCTAGAAGTATATTTTATATATATATTTTACCTAGAATTTTATATCAATGAGCCGTGATTTCAGTGGTAGAAATCAGAATAGCGAGGTCGGCGCGGCTCACTCTGTAACAAGAGACGTTCCTGTTTCAGGGAAACACAGATTAGACCATGTGTTTCCATACTGCAAGGCCATAATCATTAAAGGGTTTATACAGTGCTACAAAAACATGGCCACTTTTCCCCCTTTCTTGTCTCCAGATTGGGTGGGGTATAAAACTCAGTTCCATTGAAGTAAATGGAGCTTAATTGCAAACCGCACCTGAACTGGAGACAAGAGAGGGGGGAAAGTGGCCATGTTTTTGTAGCGCTGGATAACCCCTTTAAGACATGAGTAAGGCTAGTTTACATGAGCATATTCTCTGCACTTCCCAGCCTAATCCCAGACCTACAGTTAAAATGCTTGAATCTCTGTAGCACTGTAGTGACAGACCTGTGCCGCCGTGTCATTCCGGTGCGGCGGAGATTCAAACAGTTTCCCCGCTCCTGGCATGATGTTGATACATCATGCAGGTCGGGGAAACACTGCATTACAGGCCTTCCCCGTCCGTAAGGTCCGCAAAATTACGGACGTGTGAATGTGGCCTAAGAGTTGACAAGTTCCCTTTAGGCTGTGTTCCCGCTTCAGGAACATATGGGACAAATGCGCCCATCTGTTTATATAGATGTCTGCTACTGAAACTGTTTAAATACTTGTGCTACTATACTGACACGCTGTGTCAGTACAGTAGCGCAAATATTTTAACAGTTTTAGAGCTCCCGGCTTCAGAATGAATAATGATTTCGGGTGTTTTAAGGTCCAGTCCGCAGTATACAGTCCGTGTACGGACCATATATTGCTGACACATGAATGGCCCCTAAAGAGGCTTCCTGTATAGAAGATGAAGTCAGTAGGGGAGATTTATCAAACATGGTGTAAAGTGAAACTGGCTCAGTTGCCCCTAGCAACCAATCAGATTCCACCTTTCATTTTCCAAAGAGTCTGTGAGGAGTAGAAGGTGAAATCTGATTGGTTGCTAGGGGCAACTGAGCCAGTTTCACTTTACACCATGTTTGATAAATCTCCCACAATCGTTCCATTTTTAACAGATGTATGTGGAAGCACTATCCATGTGCTGTCCGCTTTTCACTGAAGCATTATCAATCAAGCCAAGAAAAACTGATGCTTGGTTGAGGCCTTAGTGTGATGTAAACAGGCCCCTAGACTAGACACAGGTGTGCTGTTGTACTGACTTTGTATTGCCAGGATAGACCATCATTGGATTAGGGGACTGCTAGGACCCCTACTGTTTCTCAAAATGAAGAGGTTGCAGTGATACAACTACCACACTCCCTCATTCACTTGAATAGAGATGTTTTGCAGGGCCCCTTAGCTAATGTTCACACAGCGTAATGTTCCCAAGAAGAAAAATACCCCATGCAATGACTATATTTCTGCTGTGTATGTTGGCACTTTGGACCACATTTTGAATCGCTTCAATGGAGCTTATCGGTGTCCTGCGTCTTTGAGGAGCGTTCCTGGGTAATATGCTCGGAATGAGTGTTACATATTCTAGTGTATTTGGAGTAACCCGCTGGGGAGGTAGATGTTAGCGGTACCCGGGCTGCCACTGTCAGATGTTATGGTCACGGTATTGACGTGCAGGGCTAGACCACGGGAACTTGAGCAAGCGGGACCCCAGGACAATTCTTTGTTGCCCCTAGTCAAGGCACCAATAACTAGACCAATGCCAGGGATCAGAAACAACGGGAGTTGTGCACTTATTAACACGGTGGATGCCAATAGCAACAGTCTCTGGATGCAACCAGTGATAGGCAAACTTGGATACAACCGAGGAGATGGGTGATGTTGCAATAGGCCGTAGTGTGATAGTGTCACTTTGGTTAGAAGAAATCTTAACGGAGGATGAGAGTAGTAGTTTTTTGAGAATGATGCTGGGTATAGCGATAATGAGAAGAATACTTGCTGTTAGCGATGAACTGAGGGTAGCGACTTGAGGATGTACCCAGATGTTGAGTAGAAGTAAGAATCTTGAGGATGAGATTGGTCTGAACTGGACCGAAATACATCTCAGAGGTAGTTGAGAGGATCACACTGAGTGGCGGCCTTCTCCCTGTGGAGCAGCAGTGAACACATCCTTCCCCCTTGAAGGTAGAGGGAGAACAACCACCCTAGAGGGGAAGTGACTAACTGACCCCAGCCAAAAGCTTGACGGCTATTGGGGTTACTATTGGGGTTCCAGTACAAGAACAAATGGAATACAGATATACATATATATAAGAACCTCTTGTACTGGGACACTGCATATTGAAAATAGCATTTAAGAAAATATGTGCTTCAGTTAACAGCGAGAAAAATCTGCACACAGTCCACCCCCTTTTTTCGGCATGTATTTTGGCATGTAATAGGTCTGTGTTACCCGGTCTTAGACTGGCACTGGGCAGTCGATACGCTGAATTGGCTTTTGTCCATTTGTTCTTGGATTTTAAGATCAACAAAGTTATAGTCCCACCAATCTTATTGTTTAGGCTGTGTTCACACACAGTGAAATAATACCAAGATATAACTGTATTAAGTAATAATGTGCTCCATTGAAGTCAATTAGAAATAGGCTGGCAGTGCACACACCGCATAGAATAACGACCGTAATTGATATGGGCCATCCATCTAAGGAAGCAAAGAGCGCAGATCAGCAAGACCTATCGAGCAGCCGGGCTGCACAAACGAAGCCTTCATCGTTTGTGCGGCCATTTAAACAAGGGAAACTGACAACATGGATAGGCGTATATCTGTGCTGCCAGTTTCCAGATACTATCACATCAGCAGAGCATACTTAAATTTTTTTCTTTCAAATCAACTGGTGCCAGAAATTTATGCAGATTTGTAATTTACTTCTATTAAAAAAAACTCACTTCTTCCAGTACTTATCAGCTTCCTGCAGGAAGTGATGTATTCTTTCCAGTCTGACACAGTGCTCTCTGCTGCCACCTCTGTCCATGTCAGGAACTGTTTAGAGCAGGATTGGTTAAAACCCTACCACATCTGAACATAACCTTCATATGTTCTGAATTGCTGTCTACCTTGGTTTTATATCTACTTATTGTTTTATTGTTGTTTTTCTATATAATGGAATGTCACATAATTAACAGTGTAGGAGATTGCAGCAGATGTATTCTTACTCTGTAATTGTTCCCCCTTCACTATACTATACAATCGAATAGAATGGGCTTCTAGAATGACTGTGTGTGATGTGGTTAGAGTATACCGCTCCTCTGTACTTAAATAGTGGGAATAACTAGAAGCCATACTGCGGCATTTTACAAGCACTTTGCTTTATTGTAGGTAAATCTACATCGGCTAGATGTGTAATGCCAGGAAAAGGCCAGATGACATGATGCTGTTTATTGTGTGAGTGTGGCGTATTTATGTACCTCTTCCACCTGTCCTCCCCCATTGTTATACACTGGTCTGCTTTATGTGTACCAAATACATTTGCTTACTAGGTTTCCGCGAACCTATGGGATTACTGTGGTTGGATGCCTAGAAGTACGTGCACCTGTTCTGTCGATGGGAAAATCTTAAACAAGCAAATAATTTACTGCGCACCGTGTTTTCAGGTCGCCAGGACAGTTTATTTGTATTGTTTTTTATAGTTACGGTATGAGAGGAGCCATAGTAACATCATTACATCGTGTCATTATCATACAGAAGAGATTATAATATATCAGGTCATGGCCAGATGGCGGCTGAATGCACAACTATAGAGCGATTTGTACTTTTCCATAGGAAAATGTTGAATTGTAGTAATGGTATTATAGGCTGTGTTCCCATTATGTCTTTTTTTATCCGTTTTACGTCCGTCTTTCAGGAAAGCCATCATTTTGAGTTCAAATGATGACTGGTATTTCAAAATGATGTCTGTTATTATACAGCTACAGTGGTACATTGGTTTAGGAGTAACTTGGTTTAAGAGCGTTTTGGTTTAAGAGCTCACAGTTTTTTAATATTGTGACTTGGATTAAGAGCATTGCTTTTGTTTAAGAGCTCCCTGTACTGGGTGGGAGGGGAGTGGGGGAGGGGCATGTCTGCATAGCGGGGTCTACAGCTCTGTACTCTGACCCAGGAAGTCTCCCTCACCTTCCAAATCATAGCAGATCCACTTCAGGCTGGGGCTTGCATCAGGGGACAGGACTGTGGAGGTAATCTCTTCATAGCTGTAACCCCTCTCTCCCCGGACAGAGAGTGCTGCATGTATGTGCCCACATCTGTCCTGCTCATTCCTTCATGCTCCCTGCAGTCTCTGTCGGTCCTGATTGGTCCATGCTAAACACCCCCCCCCCTTCCCAATTGCTGTCATGTGACCACACAGACCTCTGACAGCAGCCTTGCTTCTCTAGCCTGTTGTACTACGCTACTGCATTATGGGGATCTGCAGCTCCATCCTGTATCTACAAACTGCTGCTGTCTTACTATACATTATACACCACATGCTGATTGCTATACTGTACAGTAACTTATAATATAACATATTTAGCTGTTTATAAATGTATTTTTCATTTGTTTTACATGTTATTCAGAATAAAAAATCATTATTTTCGGGGTGTAGAACCAGTTGTCTGCATTTCAATGATTTCTTATGGGAAAATTTGCTTTGGTTTAAGAGTGGATTTGGATTACAAGCACGGTCCCGGAACGAATTATGCTGGTAAACCAAGGCACCACTGTAATGAAGTTATGGCCGTTATTTCACCTCAAAATTATGACTGTCCAGATGGAAAACGGAGCTGGAATCACATTTGTCGGTCTGCACCACAGGCTTTTCTCCAGTGGTTTCCCACCTATGACTTTTCAGCTTGAGGCCAGTTTTACACATACAGTATCGCAGCAGATTTCACGCTGCAAGTTCGGCAATGAAATCCGCTGCAGTACTGTGTCCTATCATTTTCTATGGCTTTACATACTGGCAGCGGATTTTTCATTCTGCTGGAAGTATGTAAAGTCTCTTCCCACTTAACCCACCGTTGCCAGGCTAATACATTATCTGGCTGCGCTCCCATCTGCTTCTCGGCTCCTCCTGCATGCACTTACTAGGCATTGTTCCCACTAGCCACAATCCTACTCCACACTGATGAGGGGCAAATACCAAGAAACAGCTGTCTGTGCATGGATACCTTGCTTGGGTGGTTTCCTTGATTGGAGAGATTCCTTGGCTTGGTTGTTCCTTCCCGGAGGAAGGTTTGGCTAGTTCACTGACATTGAGACATGTGATGGTGTCTCTGCAGTGTTTTTGCATATTTGCTTCTCGGCTCCTGGCTCCCTGAAGTTCCAGGAGGTGAAACTGAGTTTTCTTCAGCCTCCTTTCAAGTGGTTATCCGGCATTAGAAAAATATTGCCACTTCTCTTGCCTCCAGTTTGGGTATAAGTTTTCCAAATCAGTTCCATTGAAGTGAATGGACTTTAACTGCATTCCACAGCTGAACTGGGGCAAGAGTTGTGTTGTCTCTGAAAGGAAGAAAGTGGCCATGTTTTTCTAAGGCTGGATAACCCCTTTCAGGTTTTGTTCATACCGTCAAGAACCTAATTTACTTCCTAAGGCCACGACCACACAAAGTCCTTGTTTGGCCATTTGATGGACTTTTTTCCACAAATAGCTGCCCTTGTTTTGAAAAAAAACGGCTGGTATTTGAGTGTGAAATTACGTCTGTCCAAATAAAATTACCAATAATGACGTTGTGTAGTCTTAGCCTCAAAGGAGAAGTCCCACGAATTGTAAAAACGGAAGGTAGGGGTGGATGAGGAAATAAGCACATAAACTCCCATCTCCATGCCTCTGTAGTGCCGCTCCCGGGTCCCGTTCACATCAGCTGGGGTCCTGCAGCTCCGCTAGCTGTATAGTCATGACCGCAGCTGAGAGATTGCCCGTCCAGCCAGTCAGTTACTGGGGCAGGACACCAGCCCAGTCACTGACTGGTAGAGCGGGCAATTGCTCAGCCAGGCTGTGACGTTGCTGGCCGTGACGTACCTGACTTCCTGCAGAAGAAGAGACACGGCGGCGTTGAATGGGACCCTTGAGCGGCGCAGTGGAGGCATGGGGATGGGTGAGTTCACTTGTTTGTTTTTCTCACCCACCCCCGTAGGCCTACCATTTTTGTCCTTGTTCTCCCTACAGGACCGCACCGAGATTCCGTGTGGAAACCCGGCGTGGACTCGCCGCTCAATCCTGCCTTCGCGCAGTGTGAATGGGGCCTCTTACAGTTCATGGGACTTCCTGTTTAATGAGCTTTCTATTAAGTTGCATTGTATTCAGAGGGAAAATGCCACCATGTTGTACATAGAAGCAACATGTTAGTTTTTGTGTGTATTGTATAGGGCTGCATTCTCCCAATATGTTCTTCAAAAAATACTTGCAAATGGAAAAAGCCTCTTAAGTATATATGCAAGACATGTATTTCAGAAGTGTTTTTGCCTTGAAATATATGTGTGTTTTCTAACAAATAAAACAAAGCTGCAGAATGCTGTATGTCCGCTTTTAGTGTTATTGAGCTTTTCTTTAACCTACAGTAAAAACATGAAAAATACTGAAGTCTGATCGGGATGGCCGCCATAGGTATCACCTCTCATATAGTGCTAATGTGTAATCTATATGCATAGTATGGACAGACCTCACTCACTAAATCTCAGAGGACCCAAGAGAAAAATAACTTGTTAGGGTGCGTTCACACCTACAGGATCTGCAGCAGATCTGCAGCAGATTTGATGCTGTGTTCAGTTATTTAAATGAAATCTGCTGCAGAAAATCAGCTGCAGATCCTGTAGGTGTGAACGCACCATTAAGGAGTAACTTTGTTCTTGACTTATAATTCAGTCAACTAGTTGGTTATTTACGACTTGAGGCTAATATGTAAGCTCAGTTGGAAACGTCAGACTTGGGTGTGTCAGAAGTGGCTGGATGGAGAAGGACAGTGTCAAAGTACACAAATTTCCTGCAATGTAAAATTCGAGATATTTGTACTTTGGCACTTTATGAGACCTGTAAAAGTTAATTGATGGCGGAAGAGTCACATGCTGAGATTGAAGATCTTACTGCATTATGTATGTTCTCAGGAGTCTAAATATTCTTTGGTGTTTTATTGCAAATTATAATAGGTGTTATACCTATATATTAGGTATACAGTTGTGCTCAAAAGTCTACATACCCTGGCCGAATTTTTACTTTCTTGTCCTTTTTTTTTTCAGAGTGATAACACAAAAACTTTTTTTTCCCACTCATGGTTAGTGGTTGGGTGAAGCCATTTATTGTCAAACTACTGTGTTTTCTCTTTTTAAATCATAATGACAACCAAAAACATCCAAATGGCCCTGATCAAAAGTTTACATACCCCAGTTTTTAAAGCGACTCTGTACCCACAATCTGACCCCCCCCCCCCCCAACCACTTGTACATTTCGATAGCTGCTTTTAAATCCAAGATCTGTCCTGTGGTCCGTTCGGCAGGTGATGCAGTTATTGTCCTCAAAAACTATTTTTAAACTTGTAGCCCCGGGCCCTAACTTTGCACCACCCCTCCGTCCCTCCTCCCCACCCTCTTCATCATTAGGAATGCCACTGGAACATTTTCTCCATGCTGAACAATGCACAGGTCCTTAACGATCCAGCCCATGTGCCCTGCTGACACAGGTGGGGAATAGGAGGCAATCTGCCTGGAGCATTCCTGATGATGAGGAGGGTGGGGAGAAGGAACGGAGGGGTGGTGCAAAGTTAGGGCACAGATACGGGCTGCAAGTTAAAAAGTTGTTTTTTAGGACAATAACTGCATCACCTGCCGAACGGACCCCAGGACAGATCTTGGATTAAAAGCAGCTGTCCGAAGCTACAAGTGGTTTGGGGGGGGGCGGGGGGGTCAGATTGTGGGTCAGATGGTAAAGCTGCCCATTCTTCTTGGCTTAAAGCCTCTAGTTCCTGTAAATTCCTGGGCTGTCTTGAGAACCTTGTGCTTGAGATTTCAATCATATTGAGGTCAGGAGACTGATATGGCCACTCCAGAACCTTCACTTTGTTCTGCTGTAGCCAATGACAGGTCGACTAGCCCTTGTTTTAGATCGTTGTCATGTTGGAACGTCCAAGTACGTCCCAACGCCATCTAAGTGTTGTGAAAGAAAAACCATTTGATTTATCTTCCTGTATTGTGGTTCAGATTAACATGGCCATTGTAGGCACTTTCGGCAGTGGACGGGGTAAGCAAGTGTGCTGCAGTACAATAGCTCTTTAGCAGCATAGGATCAGGCTTGCTAAACCTCAACTCACAATTTGGGAACAACAAAAACAAGAGCGTCAGCTCACCATATGAACAGTGTCCCAAAAATGTATTTGATTCCCCAAGTTAAGGAGCACTAGTAGACTCTTGGGTCCGGTGAATCCAGTCACAATGTGTAAGTAGTCCACAGCTCCAAGATCCATAAAAAAATGTTGCTTTAAACCAAAATCTTTTTTATATAAACATATTAACATAATGATTTTATTGCCGTTTGTATTTTTTTTTAAAAAGATGTCCAAAAAAAAGTTGCCCATTCTTCCTGCTGTGAACCTCTGACTGTTCATGTCAGGGCCCCGGGGAACAAAGACACAGGACAAGTGGGCCCTATGGCTAACAACCCCCACGCTGTCCCTACCTACTTGCCAGCTCTAAATAACTGCGGAGAACTGGGCGGCTTTCCCTAAGCTGCAGTACGTGCAAACACAAAACAAGATAAGACAAACAAACACAATAAGGAATAGTCAGCGGGCAAGGTTGGCAACAAACGGGCAGCAGAAGTACAAAGTCAGAATCCACAAGCAAGGTCGAGGTCACAAAATCCAAAGGTCAGAATCACTAATCCAGATGGTAAGCAGATACAAGGACAAGGCACTAGGAGCAATAGCAGACAATAGACAAGGTAAACGGTGAAACAGAAGCCAGAGACAGTAACAAAGAAACTTGAGGACTAAGCGAGGAACACTGAACCAAAAGACAAAGAATGGCAAGAAACAAGCAAAGGGGTCAGGAAACCAGGAACACAGACAATGTGACAAAAGGCTGGATCTAGCTAAACAGACAAGTTGGACAAAGCTATCAAGAGCCCAGACTGAAGGGAGAGACCAAGCTATAAGGGAACAGAAGTCCCAGACTCCAAGCTGATAGGTAGAGCAGGAGAAACACACAAGAGAATCACAGAAAGCCAGAGGTGAAGATGCAGGAGAAACACACAAGAGAATCACAGAAAGCCAGAGGTGAAGATGCAGAGACAATTAGTGAATAGACCACAACAAGGAAAGTGCAGGGAGAACTGAGAAAACATGGACCGGATCACAGAAGACATAAGCAAAGAACATAATAAAACCAGGAACAGACTTAAGGCCAAAAGCGCAGTCTTTGGCGCTAAGGACGAATCTCCAGCGCAGAGGGTGGCTCTGGCGTCTTTTCAGGCACGATCATGACAGTTCTTTTGCTGCACCCACCTCTAGACAGGCACCATTGTCAAGAGATAATCCTCATCTATCAGTCTTCCAGCAAAAATGATATGAAAGAAACCTGAACGATGTGATACCATCATGTTTTTTTTTATTTTATTTTTTTAAATTGTAATTTAATTTTTTAAATGATCAAAACAAACCAAAAAAAACAAAACAATACAAACAACTATTCTTTTGATAAACTTATGTGCAAAGTTCAGCAATAGATTTCACATTCTTTGGCTATGGAAATGGATGAAGGGCTTTTAGAAGAATGTGTTTGGTCTGAGAAGAAACACCCCACTAAGCCACTTTTACGGCCTGGCCCCCTGGGCTGCAGTTTATCTGAGACATAATATGATCTGCCTCTCTGTTATTGTGCCAATTTTAGACTGGTGGCTTAGTTTCTAGGTCGCGGTCTGAAGTCACATGTCCTTTAATTTCCAGTTATTTTCTCTTAGTGTCTGCACTTGTAAGTGTATACGGCTAACAAATGTCAGCAATTAGTCCTGGATATCACATTTATACATCTTTGAAATCCCACTTTATTTCTTTTTTTCTTTTTCAATCTTAGCAACAGCTGTCAAGTCCTCAGGGAACCATGGAGGCTTTAAATCTGAGCAATTTTTATGTCCTATGGGGTGTAAACTATCTTACTAGATTTCATTATAGTTCATTTTGTGTCTAAAGAAGTTTCAGTCTATGTACAAATAGTCTTAATAGCTCTTGTTTTAAATGGTAGGAATATAGAGATGATGTACACACTATGGGGGAGATTTATCAAACATGGTGTAAAGTGAAACTGGCTCAGTTGCCCCTAGCAACCAATCAGATTCCACCCTTCATTTTCCAAAGAGTCTGTGAGGAATGAAAGGTGGAATCTGATTGGTTGCTAGGGGCAACTGAGCCAGTTTCACTTTACACCATGCCTGATAAATCTCCCCCTATATGTAACATACTTTATTAGCTAGATATGTCATAGAAGTGTGTTCAGTGGTGTACCACTGCTTGCAATAAAGGCCCAACACACATTAGTCAAAAGTTGGCTGAACCCTCCAAGTTTGGAAGATTCGGCAGCCGGCTGAACACTACAGGTTTGGCAGGATCGGCAGTCGGCTGAATATTCCAGGTTTGGCAGGATCGGCAGTCGGCTGAATATTCCAGGTTTGTCAGGATCGGCAGTCGGCTGAACATTCCATGTTTGTCTGGATCCGCAGTCATCTGAACATACCAATTTTGCTGGCACAAGCAGTCCGCTGAACATTCCAAGCTTGTCTGGATCGGCAGTCGGCTGAATATACCAAGTTTGGCAGAGACGTCCAAGTTTCTAATGTGCATAGAAAAGAGACAAACCACACACCACATGGCAAATCCAGATAAAGGCTCTAGAGCAAATATACAGTGTTAACGAAGTGGAGTGCTTTGTTACGATCGGCTGTCGGCTTGTCAGGCTGCTTGCTTTAAATTTCGTGCCGCTCTGGGTGCCTGGAAAAGCTGGATCCAGTCCTTGGAATCTTCTCCCAGTTTCCTAGGAGTGGATCCAGCCTTTCCAGGTACCAAGAGTGGAGCAGCACATCGTTCAAAGCCGGCACCCTGAAAAGCCGACAGCCGACAGCACTTCACTTCGTATATTTGCTCATTTCTTCTCTAGAGTAGAGGGGGGTGGACCCACAGGTACCAGGCATAAAAATAGCAGATAGCTTGGTAATCTCTATCCCCACTGGTAGAGGGTCCCAAGCGGCTGCAGTTTCTTTGGCATCCAGCAGGCTGATCAGGCAGTGAAGAGACAGGAAAGTAAAACCAGTTACTGGAGCACTGCAGGAAGATCAATTCTAGAGGTATTTTTAGGAGACAACACGTTTTGAGAGAGTGAATCCTGTCATCTCAGCAAATGACTGTTCATCCCAACAGACAGTATTACAAGATATTCACCATCATTTGACACAGTAATATGACAAAAGAACCTTGAGGGACTGTGAGCTCGGACCCCCTTTAAGTTTATCATTGAAAAGTTAATGATGTTTCAAAGTGCACCCAATGTTCTCCCTACTGAACCATTGAAATCAGTGGTACACTAATGGAAGTTAGATTCTCTAGGCTCCAGTATAACCTATACAGAATTATATACACATAGATTACTTACCTGAATATAAGGAAGTAACTTTTAGTATGATTTCCATCAGCCTGGAATATGGAGGCCTGCCAGATTCAGGCATTATGTGTGGCGCCATACTGTTTCACCTGCTCTGACCTTTGCTCTGGTTTTACTGAAAAAAACAATTATTCCTCAAAAGTATTTTAAGATATTTCTTACAAACAAGCTTAATGAGGAGAAAGCACTTTGCTTCCAAATCCTCCTGCGTCATGATACAAAACATTCATAATGAGTGTAGTGAGCATGCTGGGCCGGGGACTTTCATACAAGTACATGGACGGCTATCCCAAAAGTATGTAGTATCAGTCTTCGGTTCCACTAGGCCAGTGCTTAGTGACAGAATTTGTCTTCTAACTGTGTTCTTGATATGGTTAATATCAAATATCCATAAAATTAGTCATTCCCCCACCCCCATCCTAATTGCCCCCTCCCATGGTAAGAGACAAGCAGGGCATTATCTTTATACGTTTTATTAGACCATCACCAGACAAATGTTCCAGCATCATCTTCTTGACCAATGTACATTGGTGATTCATCACTTTCATCCAGTCATCCACACATCACCAGTCTTCTCTTTCACTCACTGTAACCTTGTTTTCTTCTATTTACTTGTTAGTGGTGGTTTAGATCTGGTGCACGTTAGACTGCCTAGCCTAAGGGCCCTATTCCACCGGACGATTATCGTTCAGATTATCGTTAAATCATTTGAATCTAAACGAGCGTTCGGTTGAAATGTAGTTAATGATTAACGACCGAACGAGAAATCGTTGATCGCTTTATAAGACCTGGACTTATTTTTAGCGTTGCTCGTTTGCAAAACGTTCGCAAATCGTTCGAATTGAATAAGACATCGTTCAATCAATCGCAATAGATACAACCGAAATAGCGAATAAATAGCGAAGAAAAATGTTTGCAATTACGATCATAAGTAACGATTATCGTTCCATGGAAATGAGTGAACGTTTTCAGGTCTTTCGCAATAGCGGTCGTTTGAGATCGTTACATTTTAAGGATACATGGTGGCCTTTGCACTTGCTGTTTGATTTATCTGTCAGCTTTTGTAATACGTGTATATTCATCCTGCCCGAAGAATGAGATACTGTCTTTCTTCCTGTCAAAATAGAGTTTTGCCAGTCGAAAGGGTCTAAAGCAGGGGCGGGCTGGGCCGGGGGGCAGGAGGGCATGTGCCCCCCGGGCCGGTCTTCCCCACCAATGAGTGGGCCGCGACGCGCGGCCGACTCTCTACAGTAGTTGAGACTGAAAGAATAGCGCGGCCGGCCGCCGCGCTATTCCCCCAGTCTCTTCCGGGCCGCCTGATCCCCCAGGAGCCGCAGACGTGCTGTACGCAGGCACGTCTGCAGGCACCTACATCAGGTCCCCAGCGGTGACGTCACTTCCCTGACGCGCCGCTGAGGATCTGATAGGAAAGGGAGAGGAGAGGAGCCGCCGCGCTGCAGCAGCAGGGAGAAGCTGCTGCACACTGAAGATCCGGCCCGAGGAGAGGTGAGTTGTTTTTCTTTTTTTTAAACCCATTAACATGTGGTCACACCGGGGGGGGGGGGGCTATTCTATGAGGGGGGATGCGCAGGGGGGCTATTCTATTAGGGGGGATGCACAGGGGGGCTATTCTATTAGGGGGGATGCACAGGGGGGCTATTCTATATTGGGGGATGCACAGGGGGGCTATTCTATGAAGGGGGATGCACAGGGGGGCTATTCTATGAGGGGGGATGCACAGGGGGGCTATTCTATATTGGGGGGATGCACAGGGGGGGCTATTCTATGAAGGGGGATGCACAGGGGGGCTATTCTATGAGGGGGGATGCGCAGGGGGGCTATTCTATATTGGGGGGATGCACAGGGGGGCTATTCTATGAGGGGGATGCACAGGGGGGCTATTCTATATTGGGGGGATGCACAGGGGGGCTATTCTATGAGGGGGGATGCACAGGGGGGCTATTCTATATTGGGGGGATGCACAGGGGGGCTATTCTATGAGGGGGGATGCGCAGGGGGGCTATTCTATATTGGGGGGATGCACAGGGGGGCTATTCTATGAAGGGGGATGCTCAGGAGGCTATTCTATGAGGGGGGATGGACAAGGAGGCTATTCTATATGGGGGGGGGGTGCATGGGGGCTATTCTATGAGGGGGGATGCACAGGGGGAGCTATTCTATAAGGGGGGGGGGTGCACATGGGGGCTATTCTATGAGGGGGGGATGCACAGGGGGGCTATTCTATGAGGGGGGATGCACAGGGGGCTATTCTATGAGGGGGATGCACAGGGGGAGCTATTCTATAAAGGGGGGATGCACAGGGGGGGCTATTCTATAAAGGAGAATGCACAGGGGGGCTATTCTATGAAGGGGGATGCACAGGGGGCTATTCTATATGGGGGGGTGCATGGGGGCTATTCTATATGGGGGGGTGCATGGGGGCTATTCTATATTGGGGGAATGCACAGGGGGCTATTCTATGAGGGGGGGATGCACAGGGGGAGCTATTCTATAAGGGGGGATGCACAGGGGGGCTATTCTATAAGGGAGAATGCACAGGGGGGCTATTCTATATGGGGGGATGCACAGGGGGGCTATTCTATATTGGGGGGATGCACAGGGGGGCTATTCTATGAAGGGGGATGCACAGGGGGCTATTCTATGAGGGGGGATGCACAGGGGGAGCTATTCTATAAAGGAGAACGCACAGGGGGCTATTCTATGAAGGGGGATGCACAGGGGGCTATTCTATGAGGGGGGATGCACAGGGGGCTATTCTACGAGGGGGGTTGCACAAGGGGGCTATTCTATATGGGGGGATGCACAGGGGGGGGGCTATCCTATATGGGGGATGCACAGGTGGGCTATTCTATATGGAGAGATGTGCAGCGGGGGGCTATTCTATATGGAGGGATGTATTGATGAGGATGTTGCTGGAGCAAGAAGCCTAAAATGTCTGTCTGACAGATCCCGTGGAGAGGAGTCATGGCCAGAGAAGCCTTCATGATGGCCGGAGCCGGATGGAGAAGAAAAGGAAAAGTGGACGTCTCTTCATGCAGAGAAGACGCCTACTGTGAGTCACTGAATGTAACTGCACTATAATAACTTATAAGGTCTTTTAACTTATCAGTGGTGTCAAACTATGTCCCTCCAGATGTTGCAAAACTACAATTCCCGTCATGGTTTATCTGTCCAGTCATGATGGGATTTGTAGTGTTGTAACAACTGGAGGGACGGAGTTTGACAACTGTGTTCTATTGTCAGTGTTCTTATACCGGAGATAGATAGGAGATAGATAGGAGATAGATAGGAGATAGATAGATAGATAGATAGATAGATAGATAGATAGATAGATAATGGATAGATAGATAGATAATGGATAGATAGATAGATAGATAGATAGATAGATAGATAGATAGATATTAGATAGATAGATAGGAGATAGATAGGAGATAGATAGATAATAGATAGATAGATAGATAGGAGATAGATAGATAGATAGATAGATAGATAGATAGATAGGAGATAGATAGATAGATAGATAGATAGATAGATAGGAGATAGATAGATAGATAGATAGATAATGGATAGATAGATATATAGATAGATAGATAGATAGATAGATAGATAGATAGGAGATAGATAGATAGATAGATAGATAGATAGATAGATAGATAGATAGGAGATAGATAGATAGATAGATAGATAGATAGATAGGAGATAGATAGATAGATAGATAGGAGATAGATAGATAGATAGATAGATAGGAGATAGATAGATAGATAGATAGATAGATAGATAGATAGATAGATAGATAGATAGGAGATAGATAGATAGATAGATAGATAGATAGATAGATAATGGATAGATAGATAGATAGATAGATAGATAGATAGATAGGAGATAGATAGATAAATAGATAGATAGATAGATAGATAGATAGGAGATAGATAGATAGATAGATAGATAGATAGATAGATAGGAGATAGATAGATAGATAGATAGATAGATAGATAGGAGATAGATAGATAGATAGATAGATAGATAGATAGATAGGAGATAGATAGAGAGATAGGAGATAGATAGATAGATAGATAGGAGATAGATAGGAGATAGATAGATAGATAGATAGATAGATAGATAGATAGATAGATAGATAGATAGATAGATAGGAGATAGATAGATAGGAGATAGATAGGAGATAGATAGATAGATAGATAGATAGATAGATAGATAGATAGATAGATCCAGTAGGAAATAGCTATCTAGCAGTTCATTATGTATCTTTGATTACACATGAGATCACAACCAGCTGACACATTATAATAATGAGAACCTTCTATGGGGATGATCCTGGTATTTGTACAGTGGATGTTAGTTAGTAATGGCGGTGGTGGTGAAGGGGTTGTGATATTTGTTTCTTTTATACTGGTATTATTGGTCTTGTTATACTGGATCTCAGTTATGGTGTGGTGGTATTAGTTAGTATGGGGTGGTAATGGTTGTGGTCACAGTGACAATATATGTTTCTTATATACTGGTGTATTGGATTTGGTCAGTAACGGTATATAACGGTATCAGTTCTGTTCTGGGGTCTCATCCACATACTGAGCCCCCACAGAACTATGTATTCTGATCTCCCACAAAGCCTCCAGTATACAATACACCAAGAATCCTCCAAGTACAACAGCTGCAAACACTACAACTCCCAGCATTTACTTACAGTCTGCAGCCCTCAGGATATGCTGGGAGTTGTAGTACATCCTCTGATAACAGCTGGTGCTGCAGAGATTCAGGGCTGATGGTTTTAACATGATAAGAGAACCAAAAGGGCATTACAGCACTGATAACAGGGTCACCGGGTACACAGCATGGTACCTTAAGGGTGCATTCACACAGACAGATTTAGCTGACAGATTTTTGAAGCCAAAGCCAGGAATGGAGTTGAAAAGAGGAGAAATCTCAGTTTTTCCTTTATTACCTGTTCTCTGCTTATAGTCTGTTCCTGGCTTTGGCTTCAAACATCGGTCAGATAAATCTCCCTGTTTAAAGGCATCCTAAGGTACTATGCTGTGCACCTGGAGCTAGGTTCCCTTTAATCCAATAGATGTATATCACAAGGGCTTTTAGTGGCTGGGAACACTGGCCACAATACTATAATTCTGTGGCGCATGTGTAATCTTCCTTTCCCGCACTTATTTGGGGAGGGTAATACCAGGTAAGGGCCAGGGTGGTGGATGGGCCGCTAGCCTGCCAGTCAAGGGCCAGTGCCGTGTGCTTGCCCCCCAGGCTAAAATCTGCCAGCCAGCCCCTGGTCTAAAGCAATGGCTTTATAAAAGTGCTGTATCAAGGAGAGGGTCAGACTTCATCTTGCTTAAAAGACTTTGGAACTTTGCAAGGCAAGTGCGTTGTCTTTTGCATTTTGCTTCCTTTAGAACTTGTCATGTTTCATATCATTTGCTGTATTTTCAGAAAAATGGAACCATTTGTGCTCTTGGCTGTCTCTTTTTTGTGATGGCTTGTATGACCCGGACGGCTTTCTACTTGTGCGCTTCCCTAATTGCCTACCGCAATCTTCCAGGCCAGGATAATGATACATGCCTATCACAGTAATGTCTGTGGGTTCAGGGCAAGTTACAGACAGAAATCCAGAGGATATATTCCTGTGCAGTGTGGATTCAGAGTGCTCTTTGACAAGGACGAGAAACGTTTCTTAATAGGAGTTTTAGACTGCAACGCTCTCAGTATACATTTCATGACAATTTCTAAGACAGGATATGTGACCCATGAAAACACTTGTTACTTAAAGGGAACATCATAACAGCTGTTTCATGCCGCTTGTTTTATATGTATGAGCAGCACTATATTAATAAAGATTGACCACTGGACAACCCCTTTGTTTCCCTCTCCCAGTATATATTCTGGGCCCCAAGTAATTTTTTTGTTTTGTTTTTAAGCATTGTAATGTTTTTTACTTTCATCTGACTGCGTTATGTGAGGGCTCTTTTTTTTTTTTTTTTTACAGGAAAAGTAGTTTTTATTGGTAGTGTTTTGGTACTATTTGGAATACGTATAAATCCTTTTTTTTTCTGTTATTTTGGGAGGAATAACAAAATATAACAATCCTGGTATTTTTTTTATTTTATTTTATTTTTTTACAGTGTTTACCATGTGGGATAAATATTTAAAGGGGTACTCCAGTGGGGGGGTACTCCAGCGGGGGAGCACTTTTTCGCTGGGACCGGGGACGAGGAGGCTGAGGGAAAAGACGTCCACTCACCTCCCCGATTCCAGCGGTGGGTCCCGCATCGCGGCACTCCGGTGCCCGGCCGCTTCGTGGTGTATGACGCAGGCCCGAGACGTGACATCTGAGGGTACTATTACACGGAACGATAATCGGCCCAATTCGGCCGATTATCGTTCCATGTAATAAATACAATGATCAGCCGATGACAACAATCACCGGCTGATGGTTGATATAGGTTCTGCCCTTTTTTTGTCGGGCGCCAATCCGCGCACCGCTACGTGTAATAGCGGTGCGCGGGCGGCAACTAACGATATACATTACCCATCCACGTTCCAGGGCTGCTGCTGCGGTCTTCTTCTCCCCCGGTCCCGCGCGCTGTAACGTCAGAGTGGCCTGTCAGCTGACAGGCCGCCCGGCCAATCACAGGCCACAGCGGTCCCAGCCTGTGATTGGCTGAGTGGCCTGTCAGCTGACAGGCCACTCTGACGTAAGAGCGCAGGACCCGGGGAGAAGAAGACAGCAGCAGCAGCCCTGGAACGTGGATGGGTAATGTATATAGTTATGCAAGGGCTGCAAGGACATCGGTAACGATGTCCTTGCAGCCCTTGTTTAACGATTATTGGGCCGTGTAATAGGCCCAGTAAACAAGCGGCGATCTAGCAGATCGCTGCTCGTTTACAGGTATTCAGAAGATAGAGTGCGCGGGACCCTGGGATGAAGACAGCGCGGAGAAGACCTGCAGGTAATGTATTACTGCTGCTGCAACGGTAACGATAGGCCCAGTAAACGAGCGGCGATCTAGCAGATCGCCGCTCGTTTACGTCGTTGATCGGGCCCTCCTCGGCCCGTGCAATAGGACCCTTAGGGTGCTATAACACGGACCAATGGGGGCTCGATAATAACAGTAAACAAGGCCCGATAATCGTTTAACAAGGGCTGCATGGACATCGTTACTGACGTCCTTGCAGTCCTTGCTAAACTGGCATACTCTACTTATCCTCTGGTCCAGGCTCCTCTTGCTCCTCTTCTCCCTGGGTCCCGCGCACTGCAGCTTCAGCGCGGCCTGTCTTAACTGACAGGCCGCTCAGCCAATCACTGGCCCTTAATGACTGCTGTAAAAAGGTGTATTGCAGTCAATAAGAGATTAAAAACCTAATTTTGATGTCGGATTTATACACAACATTTAGTTTTAGCTTTTCAGCATAATGCTTTGGCTGCATTATTGGATAGTTGACATGGCTACAGGTGGCATTGTACCTGTGACCCCTCACTCAACCTCTGCTATGTCTTTGTAGATGGGAAGACATCTGCAAGGAGTTTGTATGTTTTCCCTGTGTTGTATGGGTTTCCTCCTGGTACTCAGGTTTCCTCACATGTACTAAAAATATACTGGTATGTAAGCTTGGTATTTAGATTGTGGGGACAGGAACCAATGTGAGTGATGACAGTTTCTGTACTGTGCTGTAGAATATGTTGGTGCTATATAAATAAAGGAATTATTTTTATTATTGCTTTTGATGTTAAACATATACGTCCAAGATAAAGTTTAGTAGACGCAGTGGTGCTCGCTGTCTGTGCTATTATACGGAGGGCCGTATTTACCACTAGGCACCCGGGGTCCGTTGCGTAGGGCAGCACCTAGCAGGGGAGCAGGACCAGGGTATGGCGCTATTGTTCAGGTCTGGTGTGGCGATGTTAAATGTGACGCCTGGGGCTATTACCTACCAATCTACCAATCCAGTGGTGAGAATTCTGTCAGACAATATGCAGACTGCTCTAATCATTGATTCAATGTGAAAATTTGTTTATGTTTTAAGCTGTTAAAAACCATGAAAAACACGATTCAGACAATGTTTCAAACATTTAGAGAAATGCATGTGGCCAAAACCTCCACAATCCCAAAATGAGGTGTCTTTAGGTTTAGGGCCTATGGCAGCAGCTGTTAATACGGCCCTGATTTTACACACATACAGTTAGCGGTGAGCAGCGGAAGAGGCTGCCCAAATGATCCTTACATTGTTCGGGCTGCCCATTGACGTCAGCGCCGCCCACTTTGTAATCTTTCAGCATGTTGAAAGGTCGTGATCAGCCAACATTGTCTGTGTCGGCTGATCGTTGCCTTTCAACATGTCCTATTACACTAAACGATTATTGGCCTGAATATTCGGTAATCGATAATCGTTCAGTGTAATAGGGACTTTACCCACTCTACTGTCTAGCATTCTATTCTTGAAGCAGGAAGTTCTGGATGAACAGAGATATTCATTTTAGGATGTCTATAAAACAATAACTGAGTGGATACAGCATGCAGTTACACAAGGAACGTACAGTACAGAAAAGTAGGCAATAATGAGCAGTATACAGCATGACCGCTAAGAGACCAGGAACAAGGACACTTGACAAAGGTAACATTCCAGAAATGATGGAGTACGGAGAGGGATATGTGAGTCACTATACATGTTTTCTGCTTGCATCACCCAGGGACTCAAGCAGGATTGCAAAGTGCAAAGCAGCACACACATTCATTCTTGTTCTGGGCAAACACAGAGAAAAACACATTTTTTTTTGCACAATTTTATTTTGCGTTGCAGTCAGTATGCAAAAAAAACTATCAAATATAAATAAGCTTTATTGGTTGTACCAAATACGCAGTAGCATTGCCAAAGCGAGTGGGGGGAAAAAAAATGAGGGAACAAAATAAGAAGAGAAGAGGAACACAACCAGGGCTGGGGTATAGAAGTGCAAGCCATCTGTCTGAAGAATATATATATATATATATATATATATATATATATATACACACTACCGTTCAAACAATTTTGTGTTTTCCATGAAAAGTCACACTTATTCACCACCATAAGTTGTGAAATGAATAGAAAATAGAGTCAACACATTGACAAGGTTAGAAATAATGATTTGTATTTGAAATAACATTGTTTTTACATCAAACTTTGCTTTCGTCAAAGAATCCTTTGGCAGCAATTCCAGCATTGCACACCTTTGGCATTCTAGCTATTAATCTGTTGAGGTAAGCTGGAGAAATTGCACCCCACGCTTCTAGAAGCTCCCACAAGTTGGATTGGTTGGATGGGCACTTCTGGCGTACCATACGGTCAAGCTGCTTCCACAACAGCTCAATGGGGTTCAGATCTGGTGACTGCGCTGGCCACTCCATTACCGATAGAATACCAGCTGCTGCTTCTGCTGTTAATAGTTCTTGCACAATTTGGAGGTGTGTTTAGGGTCATTGTCCTGTTGTAGGATGAAATTGGCTCCAATCAAGCGCTGTCCACTGGGTATGGCATGGCGGTGCAGAGTGATAGCCTTCCTTATTCAGAATCCCTTTTACCCTGTACAAATCTCCCACCTTACCAGCACCAAAGCAACCCCAGACCATCACATTACCTCCACCATGCTTAACAGATGGCGTCAGGCATTCTTCCAGCATCTTTTCATTTGTTCTGCGTCTCACAAACGTTCTTCTTTGTGATCCAAACACCTCAAACTTGGATTTATCCGTCCACAACACTTTTTTCCAGTCTTCCTCTGTCCAATGTCTGTGTTCTTTTGCCCATCTTAAACTTTTTCTTTTATTGGCCAGTCTCAGATATGGCTTTTTCTTTGCCACTCTGCCCTGAAGCCCAAAATCCCGCAGCCGCCTCTTCACTGTAGATGTTGACACTGGTGTTTTGCGGGTACTATTTAATGAAGATGCCAGTTGGGGACCTGTGAGGCGTCTGCTTATCTTCTTGCTTAGTTGTGCAACGTGGCCTCCCACCTCTTTTTCTACTCTGGTTAGAGCCTGTTTGTGTTGTCCTCTGAAGGGAGTAGTACACACCGTTGTAGGAAATCTTCAATTTCTTAGCAATTTCTCGCATGGAATAGCCTTCATTTCTAAGAACAAGAATAGACTGTCGAGTTTTACGTGAAAGTTCTCTTTTTCTGGCCATTTTGAGCGTTTAATTGACCCCATAAATGTGATGCTCCAGAAACACAATCTGCTCAAAGGAAGGTCAGTTTTGTAGCTTCTGTAACCAGCTAGACTATTTTCAGATGTGTGAACATGATTGCACAAGGGTTTTCTAATCATCAATTAGCCTTCTGAGCCAATGAGCAAACACATTGTACCATTAGAACACTGGAGTGATAGTTGCTGGAAATGGGCCTCTATACACCTATGTAGATATTGCACCAAAAACCAGACATTTGCAGCTAGACTAGCTAGCAATGTATAGAGTGTATATGTTTAAACTTAGGACTAGTTTAAAGTTATCTTCATTGAAAAGTACAGTGCTTTTTCTTCAAAAATAAGGACATTTCAATGTGAACCCAAACTTTTGAACGGTAGTGTGTATATATATATATATATATATATATATATATATACATACTGGATGTCCTACTGAAGCGCAAACTACAGTATCTATTTTTCCATACTGTAGTTTGTGCTGCCTATGGATGCCAGGAAATGAAAATTTCAAGTTAGTAAACTTTAGACTTTCCTGGACGCCCTACAGCAGCACAAATTACAGTATGGGAAATTACATACTGTAGTTTGTGCTGCCTATGGGCGCCAGGAAATGAAAATTTCAGGTTTGTAGATTTTTGACTATATATAAATATATTGACTGTTGACACCTTCGAGTGTACTCCTGCTTGTGAGGTTTCTCTTCGGAACAGGAAACATCATGTTATTATTAGGCCTAGGCAAGGAAGTAGAGGCTGAATCAGCACCTTCAATGGGATATCAGGGGCAGGCTTCCGAGGTGGGCTTGTCCCCACTGTACATGCAACACAGCTGTAGGTCGGTAACAGGAAGAGAAATCACCAGTTCCTTGGTAAGGGCTTGTTTACTTGTGTGACATATCGGCTGTTCATTACAGCATTTGTCAAGCAAGAGTGAATAAACAGTTATCAAGAAATTGCTGATTTGTGATGCTGTTGCTGACCTATATTTGTGTTGCAGAATAAAAACAGCAAGGTTACAGGATTATTTCATAATATAGATAGTAAAATGAAGTATTACAAAAAAATCAACACAAATTCTTAAAAAAAAAATCTTGAAAAAAAATCACATGAAAATTTGATTTAGAGAAGAAGTCCGGCCAGGGGCAAAATGTTTCTTATATCATTTAAATATATATATATATATATATATATATATATATATATATATATATATATATATATAAAACTTTTCCTACAAAACACAAGGAAAAGTTCACACAAGTTTCTGGCCTTTAGTGTTAAGCACAGTATAATGAAAATTTTGGGGAATTCTCTTATTGCTGTTCCAAAGTTGCAGATATTTGAACAATAGAATATTTGATTAAAAAAAAGGTGACTTTTTAGCCCACTATGCCTCAATTTCTGAAAACCGCTTCTCACATAAGTAATCTTCAAGCATACAGTACACTAGTTTTGAAGTGTGATTTATGATGTGTGACTTTTTGATTTGTGCCGGCATGAAGCATGCTCAGAAACCTGTGTAAAGCATAATTTTGATGATTTGTTTTTTGATTGATTTGATTATGACTACTGACTGCCATTACTTAAAGCGAACGTATCAGCGGTACATCACTTTTCTGTTTTAACATAAGTAGACCAGTGCCAGCAAAGGGATGCCGGTGCCATGGTCCGTTTTTTGAACCATGGTTCGGTTCCGGCACACGGCAACGGTCTTTAACCGAGCACCAACCCAGCCTGAAGCACTGGAGGTGGGCCGGCCCACCCCCAGTAGGAGGGACCCCCTTCTCCTCCATGACGTGGCTCCATTGATTCTAATGGAGTTGTGTCATCAAGGGGATTCCCTCCCACTGGGGGCGGCTGGCCCCTCTCCAGTGCCTCAGGTCAGTCTGGTGTCTGGTAATAGACTGGCACCATACATGGGAACCAGGCCACGGTTCAAAAAAAGGACCGCAGCACCAGCACCCCCATGCCAGCGCTGGAGGTGGGCCGGCCCACCCCCAGTGGGAGGAACCCCTCTCTCCTTTATGATGTGGCTCCATTGATTCTAATGGAGTCGTGTCATCTAGGGGATTCCCTCCCACTGGGGGCGGCTGGCCCCTCTCCAGTGCCTCAGGTCAGGCTGGTGCCTGGTTATAGACTGGCGCCATGTGCGGGAACCAGGCCATGGTTCAAAAAAAGGACTGCAGCACCAGCAGTCCTGTGCCAGCACGGGTCTTTTCATGGTAAAAACAGAAAAGTGATTTACCACTGATACATTTGCTTTAAAGGGGAACTCAGCATCTAACCTGCCGACATCTTCCTATAACCCAGGGGGCACTGTTTCTTACCTTCATTCTCGGCACTGATTTTGTGCAGTTTGTATTAAAACCCTTATGCTAACAAGTGGGTTTGGTGCACTGGAGGTGGGACCACTGCCCCCAGTGCACTGATTTGCCTTATTAGCATAGGGATTTAATTACAAACTGCACAAAAGCGGCTCAGTGGTTAAAAGGTATAGGGACATATATCTATATATCTCCCCCATAGTGTGAGGTGAATGAGCCAGTCAGCGCCACCTCTGACACTCCAGTTAGGTTTGTAATCTATGCACCTGCTGGCCATTCCCCTTGAAGATGTTTAGGCCCACTACCGCCATGCTATGCGGTGACCAGACCCGCAGATTAAGGGAAACTCACCTGGGGATCTAGGCCTTAGCTCGTATAAAGCTAGAGGGACCTCCGGGGCTGAACAGGAAAATGAAGAATGATCCTTAGTGCAAAAACTAAGACAAATTGGGCAAAAAACTCCACACACAATATACAGCTCCTTTCATTGGTGAATGTATTATTAGACGTGCGACCTTTGATGAATCTACAGTGACAAACTGTACTACCTACTTTTACAAGAACACATACAAATTTACAAGGTTGTGAATTCCCCCCTACATGTCTTTTATTAAACATCAAGTTTTCTTTATTTATTGATACCATTTTGTATGGTTCTAATAGACTCTCCATTTTATAGGTCTACATGTTAAGGTTCAGTCAACTGAAGTGAGCTCACAGTCTACGCAGGACACATCTCTACCACCCACACCTACGTCAACAGGACTGGCTGCAAGTAAAGAGGATACAAGCACTGCAACTTCTTCTGGAACATTGGTATTAACCGATCCGTCAGACCAACAAAAAACTAACACGACGACTGTACAAAGTAACAGAAATGACACAGGGAATGCGACTACTACCATCACAGTGTCTCCTTTTAGTAGGTCAAACAATTCACCAGACCCAACTGCAACTACAGAAACCCATTTATCTGACTCAACTCTGACAACAGCAAACCATTCATCTGACTCAACTCCGACAACAGCAAACCATTCATCTGACTCAACTCCGACAACAGCAAACTCCACAAATACTCCTGGGGTATCATCGAACACAATTATATCAACCAGTGCAACTATATCAATAAATACAACCAGTGGACCCTACACACCATTTCCCTTCAACCATACAAATGGCCCAACACAGAACAACACAGGGACAAGCCCTAAAGTCAATGAGACAGGACAAGTAAGCATTGCACCAACGGAAAGTACACCTTCTTCTACAAAGGGCGTTACGTCGCCTTCTAAGCCCGCACTGCCAGACACCTCGGCTTCTTCCGGGACAAAAGCTTCTCCAAATACTGATCCAACAGTTGGCGCTGAACAAACAGATGCAACCAAAAATCAGGGCACCTCCACAACCCATGTAGGAACTGATCATCAAGTTGAGCTATCGAGGGCACTAAGTCCAGGTATTGTATTTATTTATTTATTTGGAGAAATGGATGATGACTTATATAGCTGCCATACACATGTTGCATCTCATGCCTCTCCCCATTTACCCCAATTCATGCCCCCCGTTACCACAAGATCTTGCCCCCATGAAAATAAAAACAGGTTGTCAGCGGTGTGCATTAAAGGTATAAACAATGTATAGTTACCCATCCCCTTGCCTCCGTAGCGCCACTCTTGGGTCCCGTTAATGGCCGCCGGCTGTCGTTTTCTGCTGGAATCTGGGTACTTAACATACTCAGCTCTTCCAGCTGCAACGTCACAGCCTTGCTGAGCGATTGCCCCCTTAGCCACTCAGTGACTGGGGCGTTGTCCTGCTCCAGTCACTGATTTGCTGAGTGGGCAATCACTCAGCCAGGTACATGACATTACAGCTGAAAGGGCTACCGGCAACTGTTGTCTGGACCCAGGAGCAGCACTAGGTAGCACGGTAAACTTTGTTTATTATGTTCCGTCATCCCCTCCTGCCTTACTGTTTTTTTTTTTTTAGGGTCATGGGACTTCTCCTTTAATGGATGAAGTGGGAAAAGTGTCTAAAACACAGTTTATTGAGACCGGCATCTCAGATACCAAAAAGGGTTCAAACAGAATTTTTTCAAATATTTCTGGGGATGCACTAAAAGCCTACCTACCTTTCTCCTTCTTGGCTTCACCTGCACTGTCCCATGGTCTCCCGCTAAATGCTGTGGTCACTACTTTTGAGACAGGCTCGTCTTGGCAGTGACCGAGTGACCCAGTGTCCTTCCTCAGTCAGTGACTGAGGTCAACATAGCACAGATGCAGCAGGCTTGCTTGTAACTTTAAAGACTGAAGGGATTGTCCAGGATTTTTTTTTTTTTTAATGCTGCTTTATTCCAGAAATATTGCTACTCCTTGTCTTCAGTTTGCGGATGGTATTACAGCTCAGATCAAATGAACAGAGATGAGTTATAATACCACACACAGCCTGAGGACCGCTGTGGCACTGGTTTTGTAAGAAAGCAGGTATGTGTCTCTAATACTGGAAAACCCTTAAGAAACTGATGCAACGGGTACTGTAGTTCGGTCTGCTACAGTCCATAGAGATGGGTAGTTACAATTTTTTAAAAGATAAAAGAGACGTATTCCAGCAGTCCAATAAAATCCGTTATTTATTGTATAGATTCCATAAAATCGTTACATACAAAAAACGTAGAAAAATGCTTAATTCTAGCATTTTTCTACGTTTTTTTGTATGTAACGATTTTATGGAATCTATACAATAAATACCGGATTTTATTGGACTGCTGGAATACGTTTCTTTTATCCATGTTGCAACGCCTGATCACCCACAGGTGAGGTCCTTTGCAGTCCTATTCAGGGAAAGAGAATAGCCAGCTATATTGCCGCAAGTAAAGCATATACGGGGTAGCAGCGGAAAAATTTTTTGATGTTGGTTTAAAACAGGGAATGGAAATAGAGATGAGCGAGCCCGATCGGGTGGCATTTGAGTTCCAGTGGTTGAAGAAGTTGGATGTAGCCCTAAGGCTCCCTAGAAAACATGGGAACAGCCCACAGGCTATAGCCTGTATCCATGTTTTCTAGGACTCCCTAGAGCTGCATCCAGCTTCTTCATCCACCGGTAACCAAATGCTCAGGTACCTTGCACCCTCCAATTTTTGCAAAACTACAAGTCCCATAATGCCTGGACAGCCAGAGTTTTGGCTTGGGATGTCCAGGCATGATGGAAATTGTAGCTTAGGCTGGGTTCACACTACGTTTTTGCAATCCGTTTTGCTAAAACCTGATGAAAAAAAACGATCTGTTTTTCCATTGACTTCCATTGTAAAAAAAACAGATCAAAACGGGTCCGTTTTTGTAGCATACACAAAAACATGGTTGACCTCATTTTTATGTCCGTTAAAAAAAAAACTGATCCGTTTTGATATGTGTTTTTTTTTTTTAAATAGAAGTCTATGGAAAAACAGCTCAAAATGGATGCACACATTCGTTTTTCATCAGTTTTTTGCAGAAAGGTAGTGTGAACCCAGCCTTACCTACAATTTTCTGGTTTAAAAAGTGAAGGACAACTATACAGTACATCACAGTTAACATTGTATACATTGCTGTCTTCTATGGTCTGCAAAGCATAGCCACATATCTGTTGTACAGGAAATATCATTTACAGGCAGAAGCTGTCATATTTCATGTCTAATGCTCAGAATTAGGACATTAGCCAACGTCAATAAAGCTGTGACTGTACGCTACGCAACCTATATTTTATTATGCAAACGCTGTGGATTTGCATTGTTCTGCTTCGGCACACTAGATGAGCAGTAATAGACTCTCACACGGAAGCTTTTGGAAAAGAGAAATCCCCATGATAGAAAAAGCAGACAGCTTGGAAGTATGCCCTTATTATGTTCCGCTAACATACCATAGGAAAAAATAGATGTTTTTTTAAAAAAAAAAAAAACACCAAACTGTGCAGTATGAGAAGATGACATCCATATCTACATAAACTAAAGAGACAGTGTGCAGAGCTCTGCATAGGAAACAACTTACCAACCGCTGAGATCACACGCTGTAAGGATCTGGTTCATCCGATCAGGTTACTGATAATGAGGTCAAGAAGAGCCAGTCACTGGGTCACATGTAATAACAGTACATGGTGTTTTTACCTCTTCTCTCCCACACTGCGTCCTACAGATAAGCTTCCTATGACTTATTCATGGTGTACTCTGGGACTAGGGCTGGATGTGCTTCACTTACTTAGGCTGTGCTTGTTTACTTATGTCTCATCCATTGAGCATGATTTTTGGACAAATATAAATAAAGGTGAATCTTTAACCCCTTCATGTTATATTTGAATAGATTGGACAATTATGCATGCTACAATATATAATATGTTTATATTTCACGGATATATATATATATATATATATATATATATATATATATATATATATATAATATATTGAAGACAGAAGCGGGCTTTTGGCTGGCTCAGGGTAGTCGGGCCCTGTCTAGATCTTAGAATTCTCAGCTGTGAGGGCTTTAGAGAAGAGTTACCTACACCCACGGGTATGAACTTCTGCCTAATGCTGTCTATGGGAACAGAGTGACACAGATCTAGTGAGTAGAGTTAGTTGTCGGGGGTACCCCATAGGAAACCTAGCAGCTTGCAGTAGAGACTTGACTTGTACCTGGAATGATCCTCAGGATGGTAGAAGAAAAGCCGCCCAGCGTAGACAAGGTTGCCCCTTGATCCCTTTTACTGCAGCTTCACCACCTTTAGGCACTAGTCGGACATGGCTAGGAAAATAAGGCTTGTAGAAAGTAGAATATTGTTTTGCATACAGTCCTGCAAATGGGTCCTGGACTCAGGCCAGGCCCTGCATATACACTGCAGCAGGCTCTCTGTTATAATACACTCCTTCTACTTTTACAGGAATCTGTCCGAACTAGTCCCAACCCCACTGTATATATGGCTGTTCAAGGGGGGGGGGGGATCTGATTGAGCAAGGGAACTAAGTTAACCCCCTGTGACAGGGTAGTGACCTCTGAGGTAGCTGGCTCATGGATTGGCTAGACCTAAATCACCAGACAGTGTCAGGAAATACACTCAATCAATAGAGAGTACAGATAGCCCATGTATCGTTTCTCCTTCAGCTGGGCCAAATAAGGAGCAAGTCATAGTGACACTTGGTGGTGGGAGTAGCATACTACAGCCTCAGTCTGAGAGCATATACCGACATATACCTGCTAGGAAAGAGCTGGGTTCACACTGCACTTTTAAAGATGTTTTCCAGATTGTTAAAGCAAATTATAAAGCTACCCTATGTCTACAGCCCTAGAGATCAGCTGTATAGTGCTTAGTAGGGATGGTCCGAACCGAGTTCGGTTCGGGTTCGTACGAACCCGAACTCTCTGCACGGAGAGGGCAGACAGCGGGAGGACCGTCTGGAAAACTGGGATACAGCCATAGCCATAGGCTGTATCCCAGTTTTCCAGGCGGTCCTCCGGCTGTATCCACCCGCTGCACGGAGTGGGCAGACAGAATCTGATGAATCTGATGGAATCTGATGCCGAGCGTTCGGGTTCATACGAACCCGAACCTCGGCAGTTTCGGACCATCCCTAGTGCTTAGTCCAGCGCAGTGGGGGAAAAAACACCAGTCAAAACTGAGTTTATAAAGGGTCATTTTAAACTTCTCGACTGTCGGGGAAGGGGGGGGGGGGGCAAATGAGCACCGCTAAGCGAGATCAGAGATTTGTTTGCTGTGCAAAAGAAATCGAGCAGATGGGGTGCATGGACAATCCTTGTATCACTCATGCAGCCCTGGAAACTGACAGCACTTATATGTATATATCTGTGCTGTCAGTTTCTAGATCACAAGCAGCAGTCTATACTTACCAGCCACACTGCTTGGGATCTAGTATCTGATTCTCTTGTCCTCGGCGGCTGTATCTTCGGACCCTGTATCATCCAGCTGTCAATCATTCTGGAGGAGGCAGGGCCTAAATAGTAGATACCGGATCACAAGCAGCGTGGCTGGTAAGTATAGGCTGCTGCTTGTGATCTGGAAACTGACAGCACAGATATATACAGATCCTATATACATATCTGTGCTTTTAGTTTCCCTTTATCCTCCCCAGCTGCACAAACCCCTGCTTACACAGCAAGACGTACGGCTGATAACGATGAATTTTAAAGCAGGCTTAAAAGATGCAATCAGCCGATAATCGGTCTTCAGCTGATCGCTGTCACTTCTACACGGGCAGATTATAGGCTGCAGGGCATTTCTAGCGACGCTCCTGGCCGATAATCCGCCCGTGTAAAAGAACCCCAACATTACATACAGGGGCGGTCTTGGCATTTCTGGGGCCCCAAGCGAAGTTATGTCTGGGCCCCCCCCCTCGACACGCGTTCCAAAACAATAGACGGCTGTGTGTTTCCCCCAGTAGTATATACCCCTTGTGCGCTACTACCAGTAATATATACTCCTTGTGTGCTGCCCCCAATAGTATATACCCCTTGTGTCCTGCCCCCAGTACTATATGCCCCTTGTTTGCTTCCCCCAGTAGTATATAGACCCCTGTGTGTTCCCCCAGTTATATATAGCCCCCCGTGTGCTCCCCCAGAAATATATAGACCTCCTGTGTGCTGCCCCAGTTGTATATAGACCCCCTGTGTGCTGCCCCAGTTGTATTTAGGCCCCCTGTGTGCTCCCCCACTTGGATATAGACCTCCTGTGTGCTCCCCCACTTCGATATAGACCCCTGTGTGCTCCTCCAGTAGTATATAAACCCCCTGTGTGGTTCCCCAGTAGTATATAGACCCTCTGTGTGCCCCACCAGTATTATATAGACCCCTTGTGTGCTGCCCTAGTTGTATACAGACCCCTGTGTGCTCCCCCAGTTATATATAGACCACCTGTGTGCCTCACAAGTAGTATATAGACCCCCTGTATGTTCCCCCAGTAGTATATAGACCCTCTGTGTACCCCACCAGTAGTATATAGACCCCTGTGTGCTCTCCCACTTGGATATAGACCTCCTGTGTGCTCTCCAAATTGTATATAGACCCCATTCTGATGCCCCAAGTAGTATATAGACCCCCTGTGTGCTGCCCCCAGTAGTATATAGACCCCTCTGTGAAGCTCAAGTAATCTGTAGCCCCCCTGTGTGCTCCCCCTGTTATATATCCCCCCTGTGTGCTCCCCCCATTTATATAGACCCCCGATGTGCGCTCCCCCAGTTAAACAGACCCCTGTGTGCTCCCCCTCCCATATAGTATATAACACAATAAAACAAAGACTTATACTCACCTGGGTCCGGGCGTCTCCTCTTCTCTTCACTCTTGTGGCCGCAGGAAGGGTTTTCCCTGCGATCACAAGAGGCCGCACTCCCCTTGTCCTGGCGCCGATGCTCCAGTGATGTCACTGGAGCGCCGGCACCACAAGGACAAAGCTGCCACTTGTGTCCGCAAGGAAAACCCTTCCTGCGGCCACAAGAGTGACTGACAGGAAGGGAGCCAATGTCTCCCGCCCTGTCAGTGCTGCTGCATGTAACTATGAGCGCTCATTACGAGAGCTCATAGTTACAGTTCAGATGGCAGCAGCGAGCGGGGCAGCGGCCCTGTCCAGCGGTCTTGAGCACAAGAGCGGGGCGTGGGGGGCCCCCTGGATGTTGGGGCCCCAAGCGATCGCTTGGGGTGCTTGGTGCCAAAGACCGCCACTGATTACATATGTCTTCCAGGAATGATTACTAAGTATTGTCCGTACCAGCAGTAACATAAAGCAAGATAGCATCGAAATGATCTGATCATTCTGCAGGCCGTGTCACACAATCCATCATGAAAACCGATCTCTCCCCTATCCAGGCGAGAAGCCTTACCTGCTCATCTCTGAACACTGGGGAAATTAATTTACTAGCAGCTCAAACAAATGAGCGGTTCTTCCCGACGTGAGCTACAGATCAGCAGGGATAGCGAGGTGGTAACAACAGATGATATATGAGAATCACCGCTGACAGCGTTAATAAATGATAAACCCTGACAGGCAGCACATAGGGCTCTCCAGGAATCTGCTGGAATGAATGACAGCTTCCATGTATGAGGATACTGACAGGCCTTTTATATAGGGATGGAATTAGAAATCAGTCAAGAGCGCGGCGGAAGGGAGATGAGAACTGGACTGGGTTCTTTTACTATTTGCCCCTCTGTTTGAGGTATCCATCAGGTATCCACGGCCAATGTGTACCTTTCATGATAGGCGAACACTAGCAAATGTTATCCCTAGGCTCCTATGCATGGCATAGCATTACCTATATAGCATTTCTATGCTATACAGCAGACTATATGGCCATGAGGTCTTTCTTAGACCAGGGGTAGGAAACCTTGGCTCTCCAGCTGTTGCAAAACTACAACTCCCATCATGCCTGGACAGCCAAAGCTAAGCTTTGGCTGTCCAGGCATGATGGGAGTTGTAGTTTTGCAACTGCTGGAGAGCCAAGGTTCCCTACCCCTGCTTAGACTATGGTCATATTATACAAATATAAATTGTATTACCTAAATTCCTGCTCTCAACAGTAAGACTAGAAAGGGCCCAGCTCCATTCTTGCAAAAACAGCGCCACCCCTGTCCCCAGGTTGTGCGTGTTATTACAATTTAGTTCCATTCACTTCAATTGCCCCGAACTGCAAAACCCAAACTGAGGACAGGAGAGGAGCTGTTTCTGAAAGACAGCAGATATGTATTTCTGAGCCTGGACAACAAAGACCAGTTGGTTAATTTCTTAATTTGAGACACACTGGAACTATAGAACAGAATGGTTGCTAAGATGTACATAGACTTTAAAAGGAGGTTGTCCAGGGAAAATCTTTTTCTTTCAAATCAACTAGTGTCAGAAAGTTATATAGATTTGTAATTTAATTCTATTTAAAAATCTCAATTCTTCCCATACTTATCAGCTGCTGTATGTCCTGCAGGAAATGCCGTTTTATTTTCATTTAGGCACAGTGCTCTCTGCTGACATCTCTGGCCGAGACAGGAACTGTCCAGAGCAGGAAAAGTTTTCTATGGGGATTCCCATAGAAAGCCTCTCCTACGCTGGACAGTTCCTGTCTTGGCCAGAGATGTCAGCAGAGAGCACTCTGTCAGACAGAAAATAAAACACCACTTCCTACAGGACATACAGCAGCTGATAAGTATGGGAAGCATTGAGAATTTTAAATAGAAGCAAATTACAAATCTATATAACTTTCTGACACCAGTTGATTTGAAAGAAAAAGATTTTCGCTGGATAATCCCTTTTTAAGCCCATGCATGGCATCGGTCGGTAAGACAGAAGCAAATAGTGTCTGCAGTAAATGAATGTTTATTGCATATAATATGGATTGAGAAGGCTCTGTACTTGCATTACTGTTCTCTATGGCTATTGTGAAGGAAGTGCAAGGTGAATCCCTCCACCCCTTATCCCCTGTGACATAGTGACGGGATGAATCAGCGGAGGAACATTCCACAGAGTGGCTGACACTTCTCTGTAATCTTGAAAGGAAACTTGGCATGAAGCAATCCTAGCAATTGTTAATACCAGAACCTGTGTTATAGGTGAACAGCCCCATAACAGCAGAGAGCCGGGCTGCTGCCTACACAGATCACGGACGACAATGGATAGAAGTAGATGAGATAAAACAGCGTCATTTGGAATAGACCTTGGAAAATACTTTTTAAAGGATAATTCTGACAATTCCTTCAAATCAACTGGTGTCAGGAAGTTATATAGATTTGTAATTTACTTCTATTTAAAAATCTCAAGTCTTCCTGTACTTATCAGTTGTTGTATGTCCTGCAGGAAGTGGTGTATTCATTCCAGTCTGACACAGTGCTCTTTGCTGCCACCTCTGTCCTTGATAGGAACTGCCCCCCCCCCCCCCCTGTTAGTATCTCTTGTGTAGCTACCCTCCAGTAGGTAGTCTCCCTAGTAGGTTGTCATCCCCTTTATAGGTAATTTCATCCCAATAGGTAGTATCCCCCAGATTGTAGTATTTGCCATGTAGGCCTTCACCTGTTTTCTATGGGGGTTTGCTACTGCTTTGGACAGTTCCTGACCTGGACAGAGGTGGCAGCAGAGAGCACTGTGTCAGACTGGAAAGAATACATCACTTCCTGCAGGACATACAGCAGGTGATAAGTACCAGAATCCTTGAGATTTTTATTTACATAGAAATAAATGATAAATTTATTTAACTTTTTGACATCAGTTGTTTTTGAAAGAAATACATTTTCTCCGGAGTACCCCTTTAAACAGCCAAGCATGCTACACTGATGTTGACAATGCAGAGAAATGGTAATATTCACTATGTCAATAACACATAATTCATTCTCTAGACTGGAGTCTGAGAAGTTTACAGTATCTTGCACAGATATGTGGGCTCATAACTTCTGTATTATGTATTAAATATTAACAGCTGATCGTTTGCTTTTCATTTTTGTACAGGAAGTGTGGCCGCCATTACCATAATAGTAATTGTCCTTGTCCTGTTAATATTTGGAGGAGCAGCATTCTGGAAGATTAGGTAAGTGTCCTCATACAGTCTAAGCTACAATAATATACTTATATATAAGTCACACAACAACCGTTCCCAATCACCAGAACCACTTCCTTATGGAGGTTTTTGAGTGATGCTAAATGCTAAATTCAGACATTTACAGTGGTAGACTGCTTACCTGCCTGCACTCCCACCTGCTTCTCTGGCTCCCAGCTTATTGACAGCTCTATCAGCTAGGGCTGGGCGATAATGGCCTAAATTAATATCGCGGTTTATCGTACATATTGCCGCGGTAACAATAAATTGAGCGATAATTGACACGCCCCCTTTTGAAAACCACACCCATTTGAAACACGACGTTTCGGCGTCTCCTATGCCATTTTCAAGTGTCACTTAGGAGACATAGGAGATGCCAGAACCCTGTGGTTTACTTATAAAGTTTGCTGCACATCATTTTATGGAATAAATCCACATTTCCACATTTGTACTACCATCAGGGTGCTGCAGAGTATTTTTTACTAGCTGATTTGATCCAAGGTCTAGGATTTGTCTGCTGGCCCCCACAGTGCTGCCTATATTGTTTGCTATAGCTATCTATCGATCAACAGATATTAGAGAGAGGAGATATATTATAGATAGATTATACAGTATATCGATAGAAGTCCTATCTGTCTATCTTGTATCTATCTACGATCTGTATATCTTCTATCTATAATATATCTCCTCTCTCATATCTTTATCTCCTATCTATATATAATCTATCGATCTAATATAGATAGATAGATTTTATATAGATAGGAGATAGATGATATATAGATAGGAGATAGATGATATACAGATAGTAGATACTAGATAGATAGGAGATGGAGGGATGGATGGAGAGATAGATAGATAGATAAGAGATAGATATATGAGACATATCTATCTCCCTATCTATCTATCTATCTATCCATCTAATATCTATCTCCCTATCTATCTATCTATCTATCTATCTATCTATCTATCTATAATCTATCTAATTTCTCTCATATCAATCTATCTATTTTACCTGCTGTTCTGCCCCCAATGTTGAAATGCAGTTAACGTTTATCGACCGAACGAGAAATCGTTGATCGCTTTATAAGACCTGGACCTATTTTTATCGTTGCTCGTTCGCAAAATGTTCGCATTGAATAAGACATCGTTTGGTCGTTCGCAATAGATACGAACGCAATAGCGAATAAATAGCGAAGAAAAAACGATCGCAATTACGATCATAAGTAACGATTATCGTTCCATGGAAATGAGTGAACGTTTTCAGGTCTTTCGCAATAGCGGTCGTTTGAGATCGTTAATTGTTAACGATTATGCAAACGATAATAGTCCGGTGGAATAGGGCCCATAGGCCATAACTGCACCGAGCATCATAGCAGATTTCAATGTGAAACTCGCATCATGAAATCCGCTACAAACTTGGTAAAAGTGAATCTACCTTTAGGCCATGTTCACACAATGCCAATGTCTTACACGTTCAGCTGTCTGCTACTGCAGTATCAGCTGGATGAACATCATTTGTCTTTAATTGGAATGCAGGCACATTCGGGTGTGGCCGCACCCCAGTTTACCATTGACCACAGTGTAAAGTACTCTACATTGTGGAGTAGTGGTGGAGATGGCACTGCTGTGGTGGTGGGATGGCGTCCCACACATAGTACAGAAGAAAATGCCGGCACTCACCAAAACAAGTTATGCTTATTTTATTCTGTGCAAAACATCATAGGGTACAGGAGGACGCGTTTCGGCGTATAGCCTTCATCAGCTCAGCTATGATGTTTTGCACAGAATAAAATAAGCATAACTTGATTTGGTGAGTGCCGGGATTTTCTTCTGTATTACTGAACACAGGCTATTTTCTACGGCCGCAGTTCAGTGAATAGCGGCCGTAGAAAATATACCTGACAATTATTTTCTGCAACGGCCGTAGTGTATACCGTTTGTGTACACTACGGCCATAGGGAGACATTTATCAAACATGGTGTAAAGTGAAACTGGCTTAGTTGCCCCTAGCAACCAATCAGATTCCACCTTTCATTTTCCAAAGAGTCTGTGAGGAATGAAAGGTGGAATCTGATTGGTTGCTAGGGGCAACTGAGCCAGTTTCACTTTACACCATGTTTGATAAATCTCCCCCATTCCCCCATAGTTCCCTTCACTGCTATGCAATTAAGCAGTGCCCATATACAACAGCCGTTGTACAGCCAAATACACTGTGTGAACTTGGCCTTAAAGGGAATTTGTGAACTGCAATTAACATTCTATACTGCTAACACTGTTAGATGCTGTTAGGCTAAGAAGACACATGGTATCTGTCATATATCTGTCTGTGCTTCCATAGAGAAATGTTTTTATTATATAGTACAAAGAGTCAAAGAGACTTTCCTGAACTCCTGAAGTGCTCCAAGCTATAACACCTTGTCCTCCCATACCTGACCCTGCTTGGGACTCAGCTTCCAGGTGTCAATCAAGCAGAGAGGAAGGGATTCCAGCTTGTAGCTATTCAGGAGCTTGGGAAAGCCTCCGTGACTCCAGAGAATAAAAGCATTTCTCTACATCCTGGAAGCACAGACAGATATATGAAAGGTACTATGTGTCTCCTTGTCCTAACAGCCACATTTCAGTCTCAGCAGTGTGGAAGATAAATTACAGCTGATTCCTTTGAAGATCTATCTGTAGTAAATATCCTTAAAGGGGTTATCCAGCAAAATCTTTTTCTTTCAAATCAGGTGTCAGAAAGTTATATAGATTTGTAATTTACTTCTATTTTAAAACCTTAAAGGACACCTGTCACCCCCCGTGCCGGGGTGACAGGCTCCCGACCCCCTGTTAGATCCCCCTATACTTACGTTATCCCGCCGGGTCCCGCTTCCTGAGCCGGTCGGGTCACGGAGATTTCAGCGCCTGAAGCCCGGCACGCGCGCTGACAGCAGAGTCAGATGCCCATAGAGAATGAATAGGGAGTCCGATGCTCCGTCATTCTCTATGGGCATCGGACTCATCCCTCAGTGCGCGCGCCGGGCTTCGGGCGCTGAAATCTCCGTGAAGCAGGAAGCTGGACCCGGCGGGATCACGTAAGTATAGGGGGATCTAACAGGGGGTCGGGAGCCTGTCACCCCGGCACGGGGGGGTGACAGGTTCTCTTTAAGTCTTCCCTTACTTATCAGCTGCTGTATGACCGGCAGGAAATGGTGTTTTCTTTTCGGTCTGACACAGTGCTCTCTGCTGCCACCTCTGACCGAGACAGGGACTCTCCAGAGAAGCAGCAAATCTCCATAAGAAACCTCTCGGCAGAGAGCACTGTGTCAGACAGAAAAAAAAAACACCACTTCCTGCAGGACATACAGCAGCTGATAAGTATGAGAAGACTTGAAATTTTAAAAAAAGAAGTAAATTACAAATCTATATAGATTTCTGAAACCAGTTGATTTGAAAGAAAGATTTTCTCTGGAGTACCCCTTTAAAAACCATTTCTGGCTCTGGCTACATAAAGTGAGAAGCAGAACTATCATGTTTCAGCTCAGCTGTAGACATTGAGCACAACAGAGAAATGAAAGTCAGTTCAAGTGAGATAACCCTCCCCCACCTCAGACTATTTTAGTTAATATAGGAGGGGGGGGGGGTAAAGACTATTATTAGCCGTCTTCAGAAACTTGGCAGGGTAGTAAGCTTATCTAAATGGTGGTATGCTCTGACTGCTCTCATGGTCAACGGAGCAACAGTAAAGCAGTTAACAACTAATATCAGTGAGCCAGAAACATACCCAAAACATTGTATTCCATAGAGCTTATAAAGCTGCGGAGTCCATGTGACAATGCAGCAAAGAGCTCACCAGTCATGTCATTGTATGACTTTTATTAACTCTTTTACCTTTACCTTTGGACTAGTGTTTCCAGTGTTTACTCTTTTTACTGGCTATTATAAACGTATTATAGGTGTCATGATGTTTTAAAGGGGCTGAAGGTCACAGGGGATCAAAGCAGTGATGGGGAACCTTCAACTTTCCAGCTTTTGCAAAACTACAATTCCCATCATGCATGGACAGCCAAAGCTTCGCTTTGGCTGTCCATACATGATGGGAATTGTAGTTTTGCAACAGCTGGAAAGTTGAAGGTTCCCCATCTCTGGATTGAAAGGTATGCAGTTTTAGGCTATGTTCACACTACGTAAAAAACAAGGCCGTATTTCATAACAACGTCCATATTTGCACAAACAACGGATGTTATTTTGTATATAACAACCGTTGTTTGCGCAAATACGGCCGTTGTTATGAAATATGGCTGTGTTTTTTTACATAGTGTGAACTCGGCCTTACAGTGATTAAAGTGGTATTTCCACCAAGAGCTTAAAAAAATTATAGTGCTCCCATGCAGAGTTGAGTTAGTGAAATAGCAGAGTTGAGGTAGTGATATAGAACAGTTGAGGTAGTTAAATAGCAGAGTGGAGTTTGTGAGATAGCAGAGTTGAGGCAGGGGTTTATTCGGGGGGAAACAGGGAGGGGCTCTGGGCTGTCCTGGGTAGGCACCTGTGGGAGGGGGTGCGTGGGGCACAGGTGGGGGGGGGGGGGCTGCGCATGAGCTGTGGGGGGTGGCTGCGGGTGAGCTGCAGGGGGGGCAGCCAGTGGATACAGTAATCATTAGTGGCCCCCCCTGTCCTCAGTCACTTTAGTGGGCAGGGTTAGAAGCCCTAATCAGCCCATTGAAGAGACGGAGGACACGTGATCCCGACACGGAGGGTGGGTGCCGGGAGCAGGGAGCGGGGTCGGGTTGGACTTAGTTTTAATGATTTTATGTGGTCAGAGGTGGTGAGTGCACCTAGAAAACAGAAAAACTGTGCAGAATCCATAGCAGATTGATATTGGAAAGTTGGAAAGCTATGGGTGGGCAATGTATTTATGCAAAAATGATTTGGGGGGGAAATACCCCTTTAATGCAGAGAGAGGCTTGGTACCTGTATAATGTTTCTCTGTGGCTTCTTCATCTTCATAAAATTTGCCCCCGGCTGCAGTGTTTTATATCGCTGCCCTCCCTAAGCTCCCCAGTCCTCCAGTTCTGTAACAATTTTTAGCAAAAAAAAAAATGGGACCTTCACATTTTCACAGATGAACAGAACATTGTACATTGCTAGTGAGAAGCTGGCTTCTATCTTATATAGGAGATTCCTATGCAGATTACAGTGTACACTAGAATCACATCACCTCTTTGGCTTGTTAACAGAAGGCTATCTGATCTGGAAGTTTAGCAGAGTTACTACAACTATATATATATATATATATATATATATATATATATATATATATATATATATATATATGAAACCAATAAAGGACAAGCAGATAGATTTATGGCCAAATTAATAATTAATAGACCATTATTATGAAGGGGGAAATAACGTTGTTACATCAGCTGGTTTGAGAAAGTTATGTAGATTTGTAAATTACTTCTGTTACTTTTACACAGGCTGATTATATTATATGATTATAAATATATTAAAGGGACACTCCAGAGGAAGAAAAAACTTTTAAAATAAACTGGTGTCAGATTTGTAAATTACTTCTATTTAAAAAGCTCAAGTCTTCCAATACTTATCAGCTGCTTTATGCCCTCCAGGAAGTGGTGTATTCTTTGCAGTCTGACACAGTGCTCTCTGCTGCCACCTCTGTCCATGACAGGAACTGTCCAGAGCAGTAGCAAATCCCCATAGAAAACCTCTCCTGTTTTGGACAGTTCCTGACATGGCAGCAGAGAGAACTGTGTCAGACTAGAAAGAATAAACCACTTCCTGCAGGACATACAGCAGCTGATAAGTACTGGACTCAATATTTTTAAATAGAATAAAATGACAAATCTATTGAATCTTTCTGACGACAGTTCATTTAAAAGAATTTTTTTGCTGGAGTTCCCCTTAATTATATTGAGAAAAAGTTTTTGCTGCATTAACTATTTCCAGTCCAACAAAATGTTTTTTTTCTTGTATATTTTCTAGGCATTCATCGTATGGACGACTACTTGAAGACCAAGATTATGGGTCTCTAGGAAACTACAACAATCCCCTCTATGATGACTCCTGAGGAAAGGACAAAACATTCTCTTTAATCTTATTGTTGTAAAGAGTCAGAGCAACAAATATAAATTCCCTTTAAATCCTCAGGTCCGCTGCCATGACCTATCATGTTGTATATCTGCTGTGTAAGGAACTAAGTGCTGGACTTAAAACCAAAGTAATCATCGTCTGTGTAATCATCATCATCATCATCATTCATCATACAGCTCTGATCCTGGAAATCACATAGAGTAATGATTCCATCTTCTTATCCATAACCCAATAACTAGTCGCCTTATTTAACAAATAAATCTATATTTTTAATGAAACAGCGATTTTTGCACATGTGAGATGATCCCGGCTTGTAATCAATTCTTTTATGGAGTATCGACATTTGTAAAAAAAAAAAAAAAAAACAAAGAAACATTTTGTGTTACATTTGATGTACATCTGTTGTATAGACTGCCATTAAGAGGAATACCAATCATTTTGTATTAGTAATTTATTATGTAGAACGGCTGCATCTTAGCACATTAAAGGGGTATGCCAGGGAAAATCTTTTTTTTTTTTTTTTTTTTCAAATCAGCTGGTTTCAGGAAGTTCTATAGATTTGTAATTTACTTCTATTTAAAAATCTCAAGTCTTTCATTACTTATCAACTGTTGTATGTCCTGCAGGAAGTGGTGTATTATTTTAAATCTGACACAGTGCTCTCTGCTGCCACATCTGTCTGAGACAGGAACTGTCCTGAGCAGGAGAAGTATTCTATGGCAATTTGCTGCTGCTCTGAACAGAGGTGGCAGCAGAGAGCACTGTGTCAGAATGAAAAGAATACACCACTTCCTGCAGAGCATACAGCAGCTGATAAGTATGGGAAGACTTGATATTTTTAAAAAGAGGTAAATTACAAATCTATGTAACTTTCTGAAACCAGTTCATTTGAAATAAAAAGATTTTCGACAGAGTACCCCTTTAAAATAAAATGTACAAATGTTGCACTAGGTAGAACAGCTTAGGCCAGAGGCGTCTTGTCCGACCTCTTCGTTGTTGGTAGTATTTGCTTTCTTTCATTCTATACTTTCCTTTATACAACCCGGTAATCTACTTGCCTGTAGTCTGCACCCTTTCCTATTTATATACAGGGTGCAGTAATTTTCAGTGCAAACAGATGTAGTCAGAATGGTTATTTGCTTCTGAGTTACATCATTTATCATCTATGTTTATCAGCCACATTGAACTCTGACTTTCCTGGACAGTATGAGTAGTATTATATGTTGCTTAGCAGGTTCCATACCGAGCACTGTGCAAGAGTTTGGGTTATCTAGAAACAACTAGATTTCCTGTGTAGGTAAAAGTAGTGACAGGAAGTTCTATCTGGTATATGCTGCCTTGCCATGCTACGCAGGTTTTTGAATTTATACTCTACTCTAGCAAAATCTTTGTGCATGAAAGAAGGCTTGTGGGAAACATTGTAAAACCAATAAAGATAAACTTTAAGGGGAACCCCAGCAATCCTGTAAAAAAATAAAATGCACAAAAAACATATAGGTGCACTCAGCGATCCCCCGATTCTTTGACACCTTTCCCACTTGTCTATGCTGCTCTTAGTGCCTGATTTTAAAAATGATCCCAGTTTTACGTCATGGCACCTCAAATTACACCTCCCAGCATGCATTACACCTCAGAACTAACTGCCGTGTACCTGTCCCTGTCTTGTAGTATCTGACCACCACTGGGTCAATCCGCTTCGGCTTTGCACGGTAAGCACAGTAACTATCTATCTATTGATCTACATAGATAAATTTGAGAAAGACAAAGATGAAACAACAATGTCTCCTTCCCCCTGCACTACTCAGGAGAGGCTGTTGTTTTCCTGCCTTTGGCCACTTGATCACTGTGATGTCAGTGGTGGGTGGGGTTACAGATGAGGTGTTACAACTTGCCTGGCAACAGAAGAGACAGAGATCATGTGATCTCTGTGTCCTCCATAGACATATACAGGCTCAGTGGTGGACACTGGGGGCGGGGCATGGTCACATGCTCCTACATGTCGGCCATCTTATGGACAGAAACAAAACAGCCTTGAGGAGAGAAGTCTTATTTTAGCTTTATGGGGAACACAGGGAGCTGCTGTCATTATATACAGTGAGTACAGTTACTAATACTATACACTGAACTATTTTACTATAAAGTGACCAACCCCTTTAAGGTGTTAGCCGAGTTTTGCAAAGCAGAAAATGCAAATGGTTTCACTAAATGCTTCTTCCATTCCAGTGTCTTGTAACCTTGTGTTCTAACTAATTTACTCCTCTTTCTCATTCACTGGGCCGTATCAGTCATTTCAGTACACTGGTTTTACATACATTTACTAAACACTGGAAGTATTTTATCACAAAGTATTATGCTGTGTGAGTCACCTGAATCATCTGCAGAAAGATGCTAAGGTTCAACAGCTGGAAGGAGGGATGAGACTCTGAATCCCACCTGGTGGAGCTCTATTAGAGACTTCAGAGCTTCAGAAGACTCAAAGGACAACTAGGGAAGCTGCGACGTTAGTCAGTGGCTAGATGGCCTAGGATTTATTTTATGCACAAAAAGTGTTGCCTACGTCTTATATGCTTTTCCATGAATAGACAAATAAAGATGACTGCGGTCCATTTAAAACATACAGCACTGACTGGACTAAAGTTTATGGTGTGCCAACCATCTCAGACCCGGGAGATGGCGATCCCAGCAAGTGAGTAACCCCCAGATTGTTACAATTTTACAAATATATATATATAATATAGGTACCTTGGTTTAAGAGTAACTTGGATTGAGAGCGTTTTGCAAGAAGAGCTCACAGTTTTTCAAAATTGTGACTTGGTTTAAGAGCATTGCTTTGGTTTAAGAGCTCCCTGTACTGGGTGGGAGGGGGAGTGGAAGAGGGGCATGGTCTGCATAGCGGGGTCTACAGCACTGTACTCCAGGAAGTCTCCCTCACCTTCCAAATTATAGCAGATCCACTTCAGGCTGGGGCTTGTATCAGGGGACAGGACTGCGGAGGTAAACTCTTCATAGTTGTAACCCTTCTCTCCCCGGACAGAGAGTGCTGCATTTATGTGCTCACATCTGCCCTGCTCATTCCTTCATACTCCCTGCTGTAATGTGCCTGCACTTACACTTCACACTGCTGTATAGAAAAGTTTCTGTTACTGCCCTCCTGCACAGTCCTGTGATTCTCACTTGTATCACTCACTCACTCACTGGTATCTACAAACTGCTGCTGTTTTTTCAGCTTTAAGCACTTACTATACATTATACTCCACATGCTGATTGCTATACTGTACAGTACAGTGTTTTACATGTTATTCAGAATAAAATATTATTATTTTGGGGTGTGGAACCAATTGTCGGCATTTCAATGATCTCTTATGGGAAAATTTGCTTTGGTTTAAGAGTGGATTTGGATTACAAGCACAGCCCCGGAACAAATTATGCTCGTAATCCAAGGCACCACTGTGTGTGTGTATATATATATATATATATATATATATATATACTGTGTATATATATATATATATATATATATATATATATATATATATATATTGCGGATATACAACACAAGCTGTTTTTTTAAGATAAAAATAGCTATAGCGGAGTGCAACTGCAAGTGAAAATGGTGACAACAAAGGAATATCATCCACAAACAATGCCAATAAATTATTTTCTGAAAAGAGGTTGTCTAGTTTAGAAATCCCATTTCCATATACCCTATCAGGCTATGCAGAGTCAATATAGGGCAATCCCTGATTCAGGTTAGCTGAAGCAGAGAACTACTAATTGCAGCTCTCATTATAGAGGACCCTCACCCTGAATTATATTGACAACCTATTGATTTCAATGGGTACCATGTAATGCATCATTTCTCCAGTGGCAGTGATACATGGGAGCAGAACGCCGGTTGTCAAGTTCCGCTAAAGATTACATTTCATCACAGGTGATGAAGATCAATTTATTTTATAATGGCTCTTTTATTTAAAAAATAGATATAGCCCCTTTAAAGAAGAAGTCCCATTAAAATAAAAAAAATATCACAGACAGGCCGGGTACAGGAACATAATTACGAAAGTATATCCCTGTGCCCTTACCGATAGCGTACAGCCTCCTCCCTCCTGCAGCTCGTGCTGCTGCGACATCACATAGATGCTGATAGGTGGCAGCAGAGAGCACTGTGTTTGACTGGAAAGAATACACTTCCTGCAGGACATACAGCAGCTGATAAGTATTGGAAGATTTTAGATTTTTAAATAGTAAAGTAAATTACAAACGTTTAACTTTCTGACACCAGTTGATTTGAAAGAAAACATTTTTTACTGGTGTACCCCTTTAATGCTTTTTTATATCCTCCCTCATTGTGCTCATTGTATATCATTAAAACTGCAGCCTGATCTACATGTAACGTGGCACAGAGTAGGACTGGGTTTATATATAGTTTTGTGGAAAAAGTCCCACAGCTAATAATGAGCAGAGATTGACACGAATCAATGATAAATTATCCTATAACTTTCCGCAAAACACAATGGGGGAGATTTATCAAACTGGTGTAAAGTAGAATGGTCTTAGTTGCCCCTAGCAACCAATCAGATTCCACTTTTCATTTTTCAAAGAATCTGTGAGGAATGAAAGGTGGAATCTGATTGGTTGCTAGGGGCAACTGAGACAATTTGACTTGACACCAGTTTGATAAATATATAATATAGGTAATATATACCTATATACCAGTCTAGTCAGATCCTTCTGCTCTATAATGGACGCTGTCCTGCGGTCCAAGCATCATGTGGCAGTGTCAGTACACTAGCGCATACTTTTAGGGTGGGTTCGCAGTGGATTTCACGCTACGAGTTCGCAGCAATTGCTGGTCATTTTGTATGGGTTTATATACTACTGTATGTAAAGCCTCATCCCCTTTAACCTGCCACAGTCCGGTGAATACCTGTCCATGCTCCGGCCTGCTTCTGAGGCTCCCGGCTCCCTGACATCCCGCTCAGCCAATCAGTGCGCTGTCCCGCGGCAGGATAAGGGGGGATGAGGCTTTACAAACTCGCAGCTGAATACAAATCTGTCAATAGATGGCTATCCTATAGTAACTATATGCCCATACACTCATGTTTATTCCTCAAAGTCATGATGTGATATCCGTACCTACAATACATACAGTACCTTGAATCTCAGCCTTCTTTTCCATCCGTTGACTAGTACGTGTATCTTCGATGAGCAGCGCCCATTGTCGCTGGATTATTAGCATAATTGCTCCCTCTCCTCTGACAGATTTTATAGCTGCTGAAAGCTAAACCCATAAATAAATGAGAGTAACCTCCGAAAGGTCAGCTGTAATAATATGTCATAGGATGCCTGTAAACAATGGCTGGATGACTCACGGAATATTTCTCTATAAGGGATCTCTCTCCACATTCATTAATATGCCACAGTACTGGTCTGGGATCACACTTGGCTGCCGTGTGCTACGACTGACGTATGGTTACAGGGTCTGCACCTGACAGGCCTCTGTTATGTTCCCCTTCTCAGCTGCTGTACTCCCGAATAAGTACCAGATGTAACAGAGTCCTATGGATGAAATCGCACGTTCATTTGAAAATTTATAGAAAATAACAATGTCTTTTTTAAATTTGGCAGAACAATAAAAAGCAAAAAAAAAAATTATATTTTTAATAGAGGTATAATCAGTATATAGAGTAGCATGAATATGCTGGCCTATGTAAGACAAATGACAAGTCTCTTGGGCTGATATTTCAAAGTGCAAATATTGTGTAATTTAATATCCAACCAGAATACATTGGGCACATAGATATGAGTGTTATATCCATGGGGAGAATGCTTCTCCTGCCTCCTCTCTAAAGGTTGACAGCAGTGTATATCAGTGGACGTCAGTCATTGGGAAAAGTGGTCAGGAGGGATGGGAGAAATGCCGGGCTGCTGTATTCTTTATTAGTGGGTATACAGCAAACAGGAATAGTTTTTAATTTTTTTTTTTATTTCGGAATTTATTTATTTTGGCCGTCTCTCTAGGGCAATGCATGGGTTAAATCAAAGATCATAAGTAGAGTTGAGAGGATCAGTCAAAGTGTTCGGGTTTGGCAACGTTTTCCGCACCGGAACGCTCAGCATTTAGTTCCCTGCAGCTGGAGAAGTTGTATGCCGCCCTAGGGCTGCCAGGAAAACATGGATACAGCCTATGGCCTATGGCTGTATCCATGTTTTCCAGGACAGCCTAGGGCCGATAACGTTGCTGAACCTGAACAGTTTGACAGGTCCACCCAACACTAATTGGAACACCCACAGAAGTACAATGAGCATAAATGGTGGACTGATACAGCAGAGAGCCCCGGCCTTATTGCTGTATTATTTATGGGGCCATTTAAGTGCATTGCTATTGGCTGGCCGCACAATCACTGTTTAGACAGAGAACAATTATTTCACTGGCCGCACAAAAGATTCGATCAGCCCGAGAGCGAGCATCCCCCTTTTACATTGGCCGATTATTGGGTAAAGCGCTCCAGGGAATGATTGTCAATGATTATCTGCCGGTGTAATAGGGTCTTTACAGTCTACAGTGGATGGAGGGAGACAGCTGGTATCTGTCAGCATGGCGGCAGCAGTGTTATTGTAGGATGTAGGCTTTCGGTGGGTTGTCAGTCAGATGGGATACAAAGTTTTAGGGGGAGATTTCTCAAACTGGTGTAAAGTAGTTGTTGTCTTAGTTGCCCCTAGTAACCAATCAGATTCCACCTTTCATTTTCTAAAGAGACTGTGAGGAATGAAAAGTGGAATCTGATTGGTTGCTAGGGGCAACTAAGACAATTCTACTTTACACCAGTTTGATAAATTTCCCCCTAAGTGTTTGGGAAAAGACCAGAAGAAATCTTGGAGACGGTTGTGTGAGGTGTGGACAAGGGGAGAGTACAAGTGAGGATCTTGGGAGGATCAAAGATTACGTGAGGGGCGGCATTGGGAGATTAGGTCAGAAATGTATGGGGATAAGTGGTGGATGGCCTGTAATGGTTTACAGTAGTGTTGAGTGGAGCTGTCAAACTGTTCAGGTTCAGCAACATTCTCCGAATCTGAACGCTTAGCATGTCATTCTCTGCGCCTGCAAAAGTTAGATGCTAACCTTGGAAGTCCTGGAAAACAAGGATACAGCCATAGGCTATGTTCACACTACGTAAGTAGCGTAGTCATCCCGGCCGCTGCCGGCCGCTGTACTTACATAGTGCTGCTGCTGGGGGAATCCCGGCACGAGTGTATACACATAGTCAGTTTTCTGCGGTTGCTATTCATTGAATAGCGGCTGCAGAAAACCCTGTCAGTTCACAAAATGGTGCGTGCGGCTCCGGACGCACGCTCCATTGTGAGCAACGGGGAATTCTGATGCGGGCACGCACGGATGAGCCTGCATCCAAATTAGCGGCTGTAAGGATCATCCTTTCTAACACCGTATGTTCCGTGATCCGGCCGGGTCACAGAACGGCTGGTCTCTTACAGAGTGGGAACATGGCCATGTATCCTTTTAGGACTGTCTACTGAAAAATAAAAAAAGTTATAGCTCTTAGGAGGCATAAATAAGAAAACTAAAAAACTAAAACTGACTGCTTTTCCAAAGAGTTTGAGTTAACAACATCACATAAAATAATAGTTGCAAACGTAGTACTGGCCATACTATAGCAATACTATCATAGCCACTTGTCACACTACAGTCCTTCATAGTATGATCATATATCAAACACAGACTGAGAAAGCAAAAGATGAGTGGAAATACACAATGTCAATCACATAGCAAAACAAAGGCAACTGTTAAATGACCAGAAGGAACTCAGCAGGGAGGAGATGTGTGTGGTGCAAAATCAATTACCAGAGCAGAAGAAATTTAGCTGTATTCAGTGTTCAGGGCCTTCAGAGCACAGTCCCGGCCATATAATAGGAACTGAGGACTGCACCGAGGCCTGAACAGGCACAGACATGACAAAATAGTGCTAAGGAAATAAATTAATGGACCCAAATAGATCATGGCAGATCATAATGGATAATAAAGAATCTGTCACATTTATCATGACCGTGCAAAATGGAAGCCATGATGCCATGTACAGAGTCTTAGGGCCAGTTCACACGGAGTAAAACTGCCGGAATTCCGCCAGCCCATTCAGGCAGTCTATTGGAGGGCTTGCGCCACCTCTCTCCACGTGAAAGAATTGACTTGTCAATTCATCAGAGCGGAGAGGCGCGCAAGTCTCCCATAGACTGCCAGTATGGCATGGAGGCTGTCGGGATTCTGCGGTGAAGAGTTCTGCTGTGGAATTCCGCTAGTTTTACTCTATGTGAACTGGCCGTTAGGGTGCAAATACACAGGCCGGATCCACAGCGGATTTCTCACTGCAAAGTCGCAGCAAAATCCGCTGCGGATCCCTTGCCTGTAGTTTCTTATGGTATGTAACTGACAGCCCTGTTAACCCCCCACCGTCCGGAGCATACTGTACCTGCTCCATGCTTCGGCTTGCTTCAGGGGCTCCCAGCATCTGGATGTCCCACTTAGCCCATCAGTGCGCTGTGGCACGCAGGGCAGCGCACTGATTGGCTGAACAGGACGTCCCGCTCAGCCATAATGTTTAACAGCTCTTTATGATAGAGATTTGGTCTGACACAGACAAGTTGGTGTGTTTACGCAGACAGGTTTACCTGACAGATTTTTGAAGCCAAAGCCGGGAACATGACTATAAACAAAAAAGGTCATAAAGAAAAGACTGAGTTTTCTGCTGTTTTCAAATCCATTCCTGGCTTTGGCTTCAAGAATCTGTCAGATAATCTTTCTGTGTAAACGCACCATTATGCAATTTATTACCTACATAGCAGATAGGGACACTGTCCACATGTCAACTGTATCATAGTGTAGTCATTGTCCCCTATTGTTCTTCCTCCCCTTGGTGACCTCACTATTACAGGTACCAGAAAAACATTGGGAGACAAAAGTATATTGTTGGTGTCAGCAGGACATATACACATCCCAGTACCCCAGATGAGAAGCATTCCAAACATTCCCTCGATATCTGATATTTCAGTATGGAAATGTAACATGAAGATTAGTGATTAAAGGGGTACTCCAGCAAAAAAATCTTTTTCTTTCAAATCAGCTGGTTTCAGAGTACTTCCAGTCTTCCAGTCTTCCAGTACTTATTAGCTACTGTCTGTCATGTAGGAAATGGTGTTTTCTTGTCAGTCTGACACAGTGCTCTCTGCTGACACCTCTGGCTGAGACAGGAACTGTCCAGAGCAGGAGAGGTTTTTTATAGGGATTTGCTACTGGACCGAGGTGGCGACAGAGAGCACTGTGTCAAACTGGAAAGAAATCAACATTTCCTGCAGGACATACAGAAGCTGATAAGTACTGGAAGACTTGAGATTTTTAAATAGAAGTAAATTACGAATCTATATAACTTTCTGAAATCAGTTGATTTGAAAGAAAAAGATTTTTGCTAGAATTTTTATTTTATCGAAAAAACAACCTTTCTTAATGAAAATCATTTAACTAAATTCTGGATTTTTTTTTTCTATGCAGGGAACATGTCTTGATCAGTGTTTGTGGGATGTCATGTTTAACTGATATCTGTCATTTGCCTGAGTCTTCACCAAGCTTGTTATATCAGGCATCTGTTTCTATTACCAAACAATTACTATATTACGGGACATCCTGCATTTCCATTTCCTCCATTATACAAAATCCATTTATAGTCAGAACAGATCATTTTCTCCTGAACGGAGAGAGTTCATGCCCTAATAACCAGACTATAAAAAACATTCTAATACTAATAAATACTGTATGTGTTTGTTTCTTTAGGATATACGATCCAATATAATAGGGTGGACACATACAAGTCTTATTTTACAAAGAGTAAGAAAATAGTGGTATTAATTTTTAAATAAACTGGTGTTTGTAATTTATTTTTACTTAAAAATCTCCAGTCTTCCAGTACTTATCACCCGCTGTATGTCCTGCAGGCAGCAGTGTATTCTTTCCAGTATGACACAGTGCTCTCTGCTGCCACCTCTGTCCCGGTCAGGAACTGTCCAGAGCAGTAGCAAATCCCCATCGAATGTACAGTTCCGGACACCAGTTGATTTAAAAGAAAAAGAAATTACAGAAGTACTCCTTTAAATGCAATTAGAAATCAGAAACATAATGCGAACCATAAGAAATATTACAAATCTGCCATGCAGATTTGCTGCCTCATGTAAGAGTCCAGAAACACGGAACTAGCCAGATATTTTATCCAAGGGGTGACTCCAGTAAGAAGTCCACCAAAACCACCATATTTAGTGGCCCTTTCAGTCAATATTCAACTCAATTTAGGAGTCTAAGTATATGACAAGGTAAATCCCAAAGCCACGTATCTGTCAACAGACAGCTGTTTCAGGGAGTTGCCCCTCATCAGTGTGGAATAGAATTCTGGCTAGGGATGGATTCTGGCTAGCTGTCTATGTATGGATACCTGGCTTCAGTATTTCTCCTGTCATATCCTCAGACTCATAATTGAGTTGGACATTGACTGAAAGGGCCACTTAATATTATGGCTTTGGTGGTCTCCATAATGTAGCCACCCCTTGGATGTGGCTAGTCCTGTGTTTCATGACTCTTAAAGGAGGCTCGACACACTTTTTGCATATTTCTATGTCCCAGGGGGCAAAGCACCTCGGTTTTCACTGTGGTAAGCGCTTTTATTAGCAGCCGACGGTGTCTTCTTTAGCCGGTCTCCCTGAGACCAGTGATCTTCTGTTATGGACATAGCCTAAAAGATAGACCTCCCCACTCATTACTTTCTGGGGTGTTCAGATATGTACTTTTTCCTTTTGTTTCTGAATTAAAAAGATGTCCTGAGACTTTCGACCCTGTACAACTGACTTTTATAAGTATCTCAACAGCTTTGGTCTCCTCGATGTGGTTATCAGTATACTGTAGGGCCAATAATGTTATATATAAGGAATGTTGGCAGATCTTCCATAGAAACGCTGGTATTATTAGCACCAGACACTTCACACTACAAGGTGTAGACGGCAATCTGCATACGTGACCCTAAACCACAGAGGTGGTTTATTGACAGAGCTGTCATATTAAACATGACAATGTACAGAAGGTTTATCAGTCGGAAGAAATCGGAATAAATCTAATCCCACAAATCCATGAGAGTCACACACACAGTTTTTGTGAGTTTTTTTTATTTTTTTTAATAGATACGAAAGTGAAAAGTATACGACCACATTCCCACATCCACAGTCCCGCCAGCAGCTGCGGACAGTATTACGGATGTGCACCTGCAGCACGGAGTCCTCCACTCAGATCCCATAACATGTACAGGTGTGTGTATGGCACTATACAAATGAATGGCTTCGCAAATGTGGACAGAATTAATGGCTGTGTGAAAGGGGCCATACCTTATTCTTTATAGTTTTTATTCTTCTAAATCCACTGCTGTTTTGGGCTGAAACCAAATACAGTGGTGCCTTGGATTACGAGCATAATTCGTTCCGGGACCGTGCTTGTAATCCAAATCCACTCTTAAACCAAAGCAAATTTTCCCATAAGAAATCATAGAAATGCAGACAATTGGTTCCACACCCCAAAAAATAATGATTTATTATTCTGAATAACATGTAAAACAGATGAAACAAACATTCAGAAACAGCAGAATATGTGATATTATAAGTTACTGTACAGTAATGGAGAGGATGGGAAACACAAGGGCGGACAGAGACTGCAGGGTGTATGCAGGAATGAACAGGGCAGATGTGGGCACAGTACAGCTGCACTCTCTGTCCGGGGATAGAGGGGTTACAGCTATGAAGAGATTACCTCCACAGTCCTGTCCCCTGATGCAAGCCCCAGCCTGAAGTGGATCTGCTATGCTTTGGAAGGTGAGGGAGACTTCCTGGGTCAGAGTACAGAGCTGTAGACCCCGCTATGCAGACCATGCCCCTCCACCACTCTCCCTCCCACCCAGTATAGGGAGCTCTTAAACCAAAGCAATGCTCTAAAACCAAGTTACAATTTTGAAAAACTGTGAGCTCTTAAACCAAAACGCTCTTAAACCAAGTTACTCTTAAACCAAGGTACCACTGTATATGATAACTGTGGATCCTGCTGGTGCTGTGGGAGACATATTAGTAAAGAATACTTACCTGTCCTGTCCCCTCACCACTTGTCAGTGTTTTAGCAACATATCGTGACTCTTTTCTTCCTTCTTCTCTCTCTCCCTGGATGCTCAATATCGAATCTATGCTGACCGGCCATTTCCTGTGGGAGGGCTGTTTTCAAATCACTGAAAGCGGCGGAGAGCGGTATCTGACAGTGGTGAGGGAACAGGGCAGGTAAGTATTCTTTACTGACATGTCCCCCGCAGCCCAGGCAGAATCCACAATTATCTATCATATGCTGGACAACCCCATTAAAAGCTACGTACAAAGAGGGAATATATCAATTGTGTGCCTAGCAGGGTCCAGTGCAGATTGCCACGGCTGAGATGCCCCTACATATAAATCAGGTGTAAATTCTAGTTGAAATCTACTCATTTGCTATTCTTTTTTTTGTGCAAGGTTGAAACTGAATAGCTATGCGTATTGGAGTCATTTGCAGTATTGTGTATACAGTACAACTGCATTACTGGAACAGAGATTTGAAGACGGGTATTTCCGTACAGTAAATTTTTGTGGATGGCATGTTACATTACTAAAGAAGGACGTCAGCCATCTGGATCAAAACACTTCACAGTATCTATAAGATATCTTGTCACTGTATTGCTGCCCTGTTTTAAAACTCCTCTCGTTGCTGGTAAACCTGCTGAACAAGAAATGCACTAAACTGGCTTGTTTTTGGCTTCCTATATTTAATCTATGTGTAGGGTGTTGTACAGGGTTACAAGGATACACTAAAATTGTGAGAGTGCTTCCTCCTTCTGAAAGCTGCATTAGGCTCTTTTCACACTAGACATATGGGGGGGCATTTATTGAGGTGCGCAGTGGCCAATTTCTGGTGCAGAGGGGCCAGATGCTAATAAATGTATTCATCGGGCCCTTCTACAATGTGGAAAAACGTTAAAGAAACCTAGAAAGTGGGCCCAGCGCTGGACTTAAAGCGGAATTCCAGGAAAAATCAACTTTTCCCATATCCACAAGACAGGGGAAAAGTAGGAGATTGCGGGGGGGTCCGACCTCTGTACAGCGCCACTCTTGTCTCTCAGTTTGGGAGTAGGTTTTCCAACTTTGTTTCATTGAGCTTAAAGGGGTTGTTCACCAAAATTATTTTTGTTTCAAATCCACTGGTGCCAGAAAGTGCCAGAGATTTGTAATTTCCTTCTATTAAAAAAAAAATCTTAATTCTTCCAGTACTTATAAGCTGCTATATGTCCTGCAGGAAGTGGTGTATTCTTTTCCGTCTGGAGAGCAGTAGAGGTTTTCTTTGGGGATTTGCTCCTGACGTGGACAGAGGTGGCAGCAGAGAGCACTGTGTCAGACTGGAAAGAATACACCACTTCCTGCAGGACATACGGCAGCTAAGTACTGGAAGACTTGAGATTTTTTAATACAAGTAAATTACAAATCTATGGCACTTTCTGGCACCAGTTGATTTTAAAGAATTTTTTTGCCAACTGCACCTAAACTGGAGACAAGAGGTTTTTTTTTTAATGCTGATAATCCCTTTTAGGCCTTTTTACACAGTCCCATGCAATTTGCCTGCAAACGGTGCCCTGATGGCTGAATTGATCTTTTGTGCAGTGATATAACTTATAATTATCAGCCACACATCTCTGTTTAAGGCAAATTCGCAGCAAGACCCACTGCGGATCCCTGCCCAGTACACTCTATGGGCAGACAAACTCGCAGCAGGATACACATCCCGCTGCGAGTTTGTCTGCAGCCTGCCCCGCTAACCCCTGGCCACCTTAGCGTATACTTCACCTGGTCCCCGCTCCGGCTTGCTTCGGGGCTCCCGTTTTCTTTACATCCCGCTCAGCCAATCAGTGCGCTGCGGCGGGGCAGTGCACTGATTGGCCAAGCAGGACCTGCTGGGAAATCCTGAAGCAAGCTGGAGCGGGGACCAGGTGAAGTATACGGGGGGTTAAAGGGGCGGCCTGGGAAAAACTTGCAGCAGGGATGTGCATTCTGCTGCGAGCTTGTCTGCTAATCGTTTTCTTTCAACATGTGGAAAGCTCAACGTTGAGGATAGCAGCGATATGCTGTAGGCGACCGCCGCTATCTTCTATGGGCTGCCCGGATCTAGAGACAGATTTTGACATGGCACCTTGTTCAACCTAAAAATGGCCATCTACATTGTTTGTGTGCAGCACAATAGAAACTATCGTAGCGATGTGTATCCATCGCTGGTCACATATACAGCTCTATGCAAAATGTATATACGGTGGCAGAACAAGGGTGAGGGGAGCTGTGGCACTGGGATGCTGTACTGGCACTGCCCACATAAAAAAGCAGAACATGTAATGTAAAAATAAATCCATACAATGTTACTTCAACGTTTACTTCTTTTTGGTGCATAGATTTATCTGGAAGATGCGCAGAGAATCACGGTGATAAATAATATGAGAATAACGGGATAAATAATGTGTGGCACTGTACTGTCATTTTGTTACAATAAAAGAACCCGTGCCTCTAGCCCGTAATTTTCAGATCATAAAGTCTTACAAACCCAAGGCCACGCATTACAGTAACGTAAGGTGACAGTAATCCTTTCAGGAATGTTCTAATCGGTAGTTTTGGAGTCTCATATGTTCGGCCATTTTTGGGTGTCCCCCGCTGAGTACAACAATAACATTAGTTTTGCATTGTGTTAGTAGCACATTAGCCAGAATCACTTGTAACATACAGGAAATCTCCAAACCTATTTACTAAACAGGATTCATGGCTACATCTGACTGAGGTTGTTCTACGGACAGGTATTGCAGGTTTCTGGAACATACGCCTTAACATAGTTTCTAAGGCTCAAAAAAAGGAATACGCCCTTTTAGTTCAGGCTGCTATCTCACAAATTCTGAGCTAAAAAAACAAAACAAAACTAGAGGCCGAGACCAATCCTTTTCCGGACTATAGTATCTATAACTTATTTTATTATTACACTGAAGAAAGGCATCCATAACAACTTCCTCTGGCGGAGAGTTAGAAAGTCTTACTGCTTTTACTGAAAAGAATCACCTTCCAAGAACCTTTCTTCTAGATGTAGTGGATAGTTACATTTAAAGGGGTACTCTAATGGAAAACATTTTTTTTCCAATCAACTGGTGTCAGAAAGTTATACAGATTTGTATATTACTACTTCTGTTTAAAAATCTTTGCCCAGATTTAGCAAAGGATGTAAAATATATGGTGTAACCTGCCCACAGCTACCAATCACAGCTCCCCTATTATTTTACCAGAGCTGAAAGCTGAGCTGTTTTCTTTCCAGTCTGACACAGGGCTCTCTGCTGCCGCCTCTGTCCATGTCAGGAGCTGTCCAAAGGAGGAGAGTTTTTCTATAGGGGATTTGGTACTGCTCTGGACAGTTCCTGTAATGGACAGAGGTGGCAGCAGAAAGCAGTGTGTCAGACTGGAAAAAATACACTACTTCCTGCAGGACATACAGCAGCTGATAGATACTGGAAGACTTGAGATCTTTAAATAGAAGTAATTACAAATCTGTATAAGTTTCTGACACCAGTTGATTTGAAAACTATTTTTTATTCTCCAGAGTACACCCCTTTATGGTAGAAATCTCTGTATTGACCTTTGATATATTTATACAGGTAATATACAGTTATAAGGTCAATCTCCCTTCTTCTAGACTAAATAAGCTAATATCCATTCAATTTATTACTTCGGTTGCATGACTTCAAGGCTGTATTCACACAATTTCTTTTTTGGCCGTTTTATGGCCGTCTATTTGTATCGCTGTCATTTTGAGAGGAAAATACGTCCGTATTCTGCAAAATATATAGAGGACTTGTATAGTGCACATGGGATACAAATCCACTTCATGCATCAGTATTCAGTACTCCTTGGGCACTGTAACTAATATATTAGTTTTGTAGCATGTTTGCATTGTATAGTACTATGTTGTGGTGCTATTGTTTGGTAACTTTTAGGTACAGTTAGGGTACTATTAGGGCCCGTTCACACAGAGCAAGAATGGTGGAATGCCGCCAGCCTCCGTGTCATAATGACACTCTATGGGAGGCGCGAGCGGCTCCTCTCCCCGCGCTGAAGAATGAACATGTTCATTCTTCAGCGCCGAGAGATGCAGCGCACATGCCTCCCATAGGGTGTCATTATGACACGGAGGCTGGCGGCATTCTGTGGTGGACAATTCCGCAGCGGAATTCTGCCGTTCTTGCTCTGTGTGAACAGGCCCTTACATGAAGCGATTTTTCAATGATTAACTATAAACAATCTCAAACGACCGCTATGAAATAGTTCGCCCAATTACACGGAACGATGATCATTACTTATCTTGTCGTCGCTATCGCGTTCGCCGCTACTGTGAACGACGTCTAATTCAATGTGAACGATTTGCGAACAATCAATGATAAAAATAGGTCCAAACTCTATCAAACGACTAACAATTGTTTGTTGGTCGTTTAATCATTGTCTGCTACTACACTAAACGATTATCGTTTAAATCCAAACGATTTAAAGTTTTTTCGAACGATAATTGTTCCGTGTAATAAGGCCCTTACACAATAGAAGTTCGGCAACCCTTATATGTGCAACTTAAAGTACTCTTGTGTTGTCTCTGGCATGGTATGGTTGTATTCTGTAGGCACTACCACTTTCGGGATTTAGGCTATGTTCACACTACATAAGAGACCGGCTGTTCTGTGACCCGGCCGGGTCACGGAACGGCCGGTACTGATCTTTAGCGCCGCAGAGTTCTGATGCGGGCTCGCACGGATGCACACTCCCCACAGCACACAATGGAGCGTGCAGCCGGAGCCGCTCGCTTCATAGTGTGCACTGACAGGGTTTTCTGTGGCCGCTATTCAATGAATAGCGGCCGCAGAAAACTGACATGTCCGGCCGGGATTCCCTCAGCCTGCAGCACTACGTAAGTACAGCAGAAATCATGGCCATTGTAACAATGGCCGTGATTCCCAGCACACTTACGTTGTGTGATAATAGCCTTAAAGGGGTAGTGCATAAAAAAAATTTTTCTTTCAAATCAACTGCTGCCATGAAGTGCCAGAGATTTGCAATTTACTTCTATTAAAAAATCTCAAGCCTTCCAGTACTTATCAGCTGCTGTGTGTCCAGCAGGAAGTGGTGTTTTCTTTCTTGTCTGACACAGTGCTCTCTGTTGCCTCCTCTGTCCATGTCAGGAACTGTCCAGAGAAGGAGCAAATCCCCATAGAAAACCTCTCCTGCTCTCCAGACTGGAAATAATACAACTTCTTGCTGGGCCTACAGCAGCTGTTAAGTACTGGAAGGCTTGAGATTTTTTAATACAAGTAAATTACAAATCTCTGGCACTTCATGGCAGCAGCTGATTTGAAAGAAAATTTTTTTTGGTGCACTACCCCTTTAAAGAGTACCTGTCACCACAGCTGATCCAAACATCCGTGTTCAGAGTTGAAAATCACAGCTGATCCTGCAGGGGTCATAGTGACAGGTACTCTAAGTTATTCTATGATAAGTAACACCTCCACTTACTTTCTTCTGCCAAGATAAATGCACTTAAATGGCTCTTGTGATGACCTCAGACTATTTGAGTTTGCAGTCTTTGGCTGCAAAGACACCTGTTACTCCATCTTTCAGAGGTTAATTTCTCAATGACAGAAACACTAATAGATTCCTTAGGGGTTGTCCCTTCTCCCCTTTTTCTAGCTTGGCCCTGTGGCATCCCACTGTCACTTCCAGGTTTGGCAAGCTGAACGATGTCAGAAGGAGACATAAGATAATTTTAAATATACTTACCCCCACCAGTCCCGTTACTGCCCCTATAGCTTACAACTGTGGTCGGAGTCCTAAGCAACCACTGTCAACATGACAGGGAGACATCGGGGCCAAAATTCAAAAGAAAGCAATTTTGCTAATGCAGAGTGTTTGCAAAATTGCTTCCTTTTGCATTTCCTATTACCTAACAAAAGTCAAGGTAATGGGAATACCCCTTTAACGAAAACCGATCTACAAGCTCTTTACAGACGTTGAGATAATACCTACGGCAAAGTCAATTTGTTGCTGCTTAGTATATCTCGCTGTACACCATGGGTAGAGTTTCCAGTCGAACAGTTGATGTAAAAGCACAGCAGTGTTTACAGATATCATTTTTTTCTTATTTTTCATAATAACTGACTCATCTTCATTTACACGAAACATAAAAAAGTTACATTCTCACAGATCGAATCTAGTTCAAGAGAATGACAAGTAACGCCTAGGCTCTGTAGACATCTTGTGTTGAAGGATTTTTCGTCATTGATTTTGATATAATTTATAGATTGTGTTTTGTGAGAAACAGCGAAACTATGAGCAGGTTAGAAGAATCTCCTTACAGGATTCTTACCTTCATCCTCAGCATCATTTTCGATACATTAGGAGTTTAATCCCTAAGCTAATAAGTAATCTTGGTGCACTAGGGAAATGACTACCACCTTCAGTGCACCGATCCACCCCTGGCTGGCCCGGCTCTTCTAATATATACCAGCAGAGCAGGCTGTCTGGAGGGCGGTGTGGCTGGGGGTTGATCTCTGCACTGGTAGCGGTAGTCCCGCCCCCAATGCACCAAAACAACTGATTAGCATAGGGACTAAACCTACAGGAAACCTACAGTGATCCTTAGTGCCCCATGAGCTATAGGAACAAATCAGCAGGTTAGATAACTTATTGCATGTGAACACTATGTTGCCTCCCACTACTTCCTGTGACTGCACTTTAGATTGAAAGATGTACAATATGGGTCTGGTTTTCTTTTTTTTTTTTGTCGTCCGGGCAGCCCATAGTATACAGCAGCAGTCTGCTGCCGCCACTCCCATTCCACGGAGCGACAGCAGCAGATCGTTGCCGTATAAGTCGTATGTCTTTCAACACGTTTGAAAGACAAACGACGCAACGATGAGCTGACATTAAATGATTGTTGCCTTCTATTTCACGGGACGATTATCGGCCGATAATCCTTCCGTGGAATAGGGCCTTTACAATGGAGCTCAACTGATCAGTCCGACTGATTACGTGACTCAGAGCCGGGAGAAGACGCGCTGCAGTGCGTCTTCTCCCGGCTCTATCTCCTGATCGGTACGGGTCTGAACACTCAGGTCCGGACCGATCAAAACGTTTGACATGTCTCTATGACATGTCAAAAGTTTTCTGAAGTGACAACTTTAAGGCCCTACATGAAGCGATTATCGTTCGTATGTGGCCTATTATCGGACGTTAACTGCTTTGTCAGAATCTTAGCTCACCACTCCCCGCTGGAATCTGAATAGTGCACAGGACTGCTTTTTGGCAAAAAGCCATTCAGGATAAAAGGAAAGACGGATTAATAGCTCCAGATCTGAGTTCCTATATAATAGACTTTATTAACCCATTCCCATCAGTAACATGTATATATACGTTCCTACTGTACATACCACGTGCAGTAGGAATGTATATATATGTTCCTGCACTAACGGGGCTTCTGATGTGTGCGGGACCGCTGCAGTGAGAGTGGTCCCGCACACATCAGTGTGTCTGGGGCCGGGGGACAATTAGAATTGTCCCTTTTCCCCAGCTTAATAGATATGGCCGCCATTCCCATTAGAGACTTGCCATGATGCAATTACAAAGCCTCTGTGCGGCCAGGACAGTAGAAACCCCCCACAAGTGACCCCATTCTGGAAACTACACCCCATAAGGAGTCTAACAAGGGGGGCAGCAGGGATATGGACCCATGGTGACGGTGGCGCTCTGTCCCTTTGGTGGCTTGCCCTGTGCCCATATGGCACATTATGCCCACATGTGGGGTATTTTCGTACTCAGGGGAAACTACCCTACACGTTTTGTGTTCATTTTCTTTTTTAACCCCTTGTGGAAATGGAAAAAATCAAGGCTAGACCAACATTTAGTGTAATTTTTGTAAAATTTTTTACTCTAAATCATTAATCTTGTCATGATTTTTTCATTTTCACAAGGGGCTAAAAGATAAAAAAAAAACACTAAATGTGTAGCGCAATTTCCCCTGAGTACGGAAATACCCCACATGTGGACATAAAGCGCCATGCGGGTGCAGGGTAAGCCTCCGAAGGGAAGGAGCGCCATTTGGTTTTTGAAGGCTGGATTTGGATGGAATGGATTTCGAGGGGCCATGTTGCATTCAAAAGGCCCCTGTGTTGCCAAGACAGTTAAAACCCCCCACAAGTGACCCCATTATGGAAACTACACCCCTAAGGGAATGTAACAAGGGGTGTAGTGAGCATATGGACCCCACTGGTGACGGGCACAAATGTGGAACAATGTGGCGTGAAAATGAAATATTACATTGTTTACACTTTAATGTTGGTTTAGCCTTGAATTTATCATTTTCACAAGGGGTTAAAAGAGGAAAAAAAAAACAAAATGTGTAGAGCAATTTCCGCCGAGTCCGTAAATGCCCCACATGTGGACATAAAAGCGCCATGTGGGCGCAGGGCAAGCCTCCGCAGGGAAGGAGCGCCATTTAGATTTTGGAGGTTGGATTTGGCTAGAATGGATGATGAACGCCATGTCGCATTTACAGAGCCCTCGTGCTGCCAAAACACTGTAAACCCCCCACAAGTGACCCCATTCTGGAAACTACACCCCTCAGGGAATCTAACAAGGGGTGCAATGAGGATATGGACCCCTTGATGACGGGCACATTTGTGCCATGAAAGTGAAAAAATGAAAATTTTCCCTTTCACGTCACATTGTTCCACATTTGTGCCCGTCACCAGTGGGGTCCATATGCTCACTGCACCCCTTGTTAGATTCCTTGAGGGGTGTAGTTTCCAGAATGGGGTCACTTGTGGGGGGTTTCCAGTGTCTTGGCAGCACGAGGGCTCTGTAAATGCGACATGGCCCTTGAAATCCTTTCCAGTGAAATTCAGCTTCCAAAAGCCAATTGGCGCTCCTTCCCTTTGGAGGCTCGTCCTGCGCCCCCTTGGCGCTTTATCGCCACATGTGGGGTATTTCCGTACTCGGGAGAAACTGCGCTACACATTTTGTGTTTTTTTTTTTCTTATCCCTTTAAGAAAATGAAAAATTGAAGGCTAGAACAACGTTTTAGTGTAAAAAATAAAATTTTCTTTTTTCACGCCATATTGTTCGGAAAATCTGTGAAGCACCTGTGGGGTCCAAATGCTCACCGCACCCCTTGTTACATTCCTTGAGGGGTGTAGTTTTCTAAATGGTGTCCCTTTAGGGGTGTTTTTAAGGTTTTGGCACCCCAGAGCCTCTGCCAACCTGAAGTGGTACAGTAAAAAATGACCAAATATAAAACCTGAACAGGTCCCTAAAAATATCTGATTTTGAAATTTTACTGAAAATTTTGAAATTTGCTGCTGATGTTTTAAGCTTCCTATTGTCTAAAAAAAATGAAAGATCGTTTAATAAATGCCGCCAACATAAATTAGACATGTTGCTAATGCTATTTAATATATAATTTATGTGGTATAACCACTTTCTGTATAAGCAAAAAAGTTTCAAAGTTGGAAAAATGCATTTTTTCACATTTTTTGGTTTTTTTTCATAAAGATTTGTTATGAGTATCGACTCCAATTTACCAGAAATGTAAAGTACAATATGTCACGAGAAAACAATCTCAGAATCAGCCGGATAGGTAAAAGCATCCCGAAGTTATTAATGAATAAAGTGACACTGGTCATATTCATAAAATTTGTCTCTGTCATTAAGGCCATTTCAGGCTCTGTCCTTAAGGGGTTAAAGTTGTAGTGCGGCGGTAAAAAATTATTCACAGAATAACACACATTACAAAGTTATACAACTTTGTAATGTATGTTATGTCTGTGAATGGCCCCCTTCCCCGTGTCCCACCACCCCCACCCGTGTACCCGGAAGTGTAGTGCATTATACATACCTGATCCGTGCCGACACGCGTCCGCCATCTTGTGCCAAACGTCATATTCGGCCGGCCGGCCCGAACACCTTCGATGTTCCCGAGTGCCGGCCGCGTCATCAGCTGCTCAGCCGCGATGGCCGGCCGAAGATGATGTTTGGCACAAGATGGTGGACGCGTGTCGGCACGGATCAGGTATGTATAATGCACTACACTTCCGGGTACACGGGTGGGGGTGGTGGGACACGGGGAAGGGGGCCATTCACAGACATAACATACATTACAAAGTTGTATAACTTTGTAATGTGTGTTATTCTGTGAATAATTTTTTACTGCCGCACTACCCCTTTAAGTATTTTTTTTAAAGGTTATTTATTTTATTTCCATGTAACTATTTATAATAAAAAAAATCTTAAAATCTTGTGATTTTTTTCTTTGGCCTCATAAGCTGACTTTTCCAGACTTTAAATTATATATATATATATATATATATATATATATATATATATATATATATATATACACTCACCGGCCACTTTATTAGGTACACCTGTCCAACTGCACGTTACCACTTAATTTCTAATCAGCCAATCACATGGCGGCAACTCAGTGCATTTAGGAATGTAGACATGGTCAAGACAATCTCCTGCAGTTCAAACAGAGCATCAGTATGGGGAAGAAAGGTGATTTGAGTGCCTTTGAACGTGGCATGGTTGTTGGTGCCAGAAGAGCTGGTCTGAGTATTTCAGAAACTGCTGATCTACTGGGATTTTCACGCAGAACCATCTCTAGGGTTTACAGAGAATGGTCCGAAAAAGAAAAAACCAGAGGTCAGAGGAGAATGGGCAGACTGGTTCGAGCTGATAGAAAGGCAACAGTGACTCAAATAGCCAACCGTTACAACCAAGGTAGGCAGAAGAGCATCTCTGAACGCACAGTACATCGACCTTTGAGGCAGATGGGCTACAGCAGCAGAAGACCACACCGGGTGCCACTCCTTTCAGCTAAGAACAGGAAACTGAGGCTACAATTTGCACAAGCTCATCGAAATTGGACAGTAGAAGATTGGAAAAACATTGCCTGGTCTGATGAGTCTCGATTTCTGCTGCGACATTCGGACGGTAGGGTCAGAATTTGGCGTCAACAACATGAAAGCATGGATCCATCCTGCCTTGTATCAACGGTTCAGGCTGGTGGTGGTGGTGTCATGGTGTGGGGAATATTTTCTTGGCACTCTTTGGGCCCCTTGGTACCAATTGAGCATCATTGCAACGCCACAGCCTACCTGAGTATTGTTGCTGACCATGTCCATCCCTTTATGACCACAATGTACCCAACATCTGATGGCTACTTTCAGCAGGATAATGCGCCATGTCATAAAGCTAGAATCATCTCAGACTGGTTTCTTGAACATGACAATTAGTTCACTGTACTCAAATGGCCTCCACAGTCACCAGATCTCAATCCAATAGAGCATCTTTGGGATGTGGTGGATCGGGAGATTCGCATCATGGATGTGCAGCCGACAAATCTGCGGCAACTGTGTGATGCCATCATGTCAATATGGACCAAAATCTCTGAGAAATGCTTCCAGCACCTTGTTGTATCTATGCCACCAAGAATTGAGGCAGTTCTGAAGGCAAAAGGGGGTCCAACCCGTTACTAGCATGGTGTACCTAATAAAGGGGGCAATCAGCGGAGACTCTTCAGTGAGTACGCCATTGGATTTTTTTTTTTTTTTTTTTAGAGTTTTTAGAAATTTTTTTTTGAGTTCGGTGACTGCTGTGTTTTGTTGGTCTATTTTTCATTGCCCCTGGTAGCCAGAATCCTGTTCCACACTGATGAGGGGCAAATACCCCAAAACAGCTGTCTGTGGATGGATGCCTAGCCTTGGTAACCCTTGTCTTATGTTGTTACACTCGCAACAGAGTTAGACTTAGACTTACAGGGGCCATCCTGGTGTATCCCTATTTATGTCCTAATGCTCGCAACAGAATGAGAACTTAAAGAGGATGTACTACCAGGTACATCCTCTTTAACCCGACACAGGGATAGAGTGTAACTATGCACGGTTACCGGCCGGTGCTCAAGCACTGGAGGCCGGCCCCCTGTGGGAGGGAATTCCCTAATTTCTATGACGCGGCTCCGTTAGAATCAATGGAGCCGCGTCATACAGGGGCGGGGGATTCCCTCCCACTGGGGGCGGGCCGGCCGGCCTCCAGTGCTTGAGCACCGGCCGGTAACAGTGCATAGTACGGCGCCATACATGGGGACCAGGCCGCGGTTCGAAAAACAGACCGCAGCACCGGCTTGCCCGTGACGGCGCCGTTCTATCCCTGTGTCAGGTTAAAGAGGATGCACTTGCATTTTTTCACCTAGAGACCCACATGAGCCCTATTTTTTTGCGACACCAATTGTACTTTGCAACGACAGACTTTTTTTCCCCCATAAAATATGCTGCGAAAGCGGAAAAAAAATAATTTGCGCTGTCAAATTGAAAAAAAAAAATTGTTTTCATTTCAGGGAGTTTTGTGTTTACGCCGTTCACCCCAGGGTAAAACTGACTTGTTATATATATATATATATATATATATATATATATATATATATGTTCCTCAAGTCGTTACGATTACAACGATATGTAACATACAGTATATAACCTTTTTTTTTATGTGATGGATTGTAAAAAATTCAAACCATTGTTAACAAATATATGTTCCTTAAAATCGCTCTATTTCCAGGCTTATAGCGCTTGTATCCTTTGGTCTATGGGGCATGATGTGTTCTTTCTATCAGTACCTTGATTGCACATATGCGAATTTTTGATCGCTTTTTATTACAATTTTTCTGGATTTGATGCGACCAAAAATGGCCAATTTTGCACTTTGGAATTTTTTTGCACTGACGCCGTTTACCGTGCAACATCAGGAATGAGATAATTTAATAGTTCGGACGATTACGCGCGCGGCGATACCAATTATGTTTGTTTATTTATATTTATAAAATGGGAAAAGGGGGGTGATTTGGACTTTTATTAGGAGAGGCGATTTTCTATTTTAAAAAAATTAACTAGAAGTCCCCCTGGGGGACTTCAATATACACAGGACTGATCTCTCAGAGATCAATGCTGTGTATATACACAGCAAAGATCTATTAGATCGGTGATACATTGAACTGGCCTGCTGCAGACCAGTGCAATGTATTGCCGAGCCGGGATCAGAGTCATTGCGGCGGGACCCCTCTCTGAACTCCCCCCGCGGCACCATGACGTATCAGATACGTCATGAGTCGCTAAGGGATTAAGGGGCTATGCATCAGGGTGGTTTGGTGATCTCCCCACTGGGAGGCACCCCTTGGCAACAGGCCTGTGTTTTGAGACTCGTAACTTAGGCTCCACGGACCTCTTCTTTCCCCTTGTCTAGTGGAAATGTGTGCATTAGGAAAGCCATTGCCCTGGATGTTGGCCAGTACCTTTATTTGATTTTATACACCTGCAGGTCTGTTAAAGCAAAAAGAACAATTTCTATAGTTTTATATTCAGGTGTTTGGGTCTCACCTTTTCCTTGGGTTATCATTTTGCACCAGACTATATCCAAATATGCTAAATAGAGATGGGTAGTGTTGAGCGAACATCAGAAACGTGTCCGGCCAAACCCACACACTTTTCTGATGTTGAGCGAACTAGATCAGCATTTGAATGCCACTGCCTGGAGAAGGTGGATGCAGCCCAAGGACTGTCTGGAAAACACCAATACAGTCATATTTTCCAGGGGCCTTCTAGTGCTAGAGGGTGGTGCTCCTGTGTTTTGTGTATTGTCACCCCTGCCTCACATGCTATGGAACAACAAGGCAGTGCATGGGCAGTAATGCTGTCCTCTTCTGGCAGCCTTGAAGCATGTTCTGTGTGCACACTCTGTCAGTACTTAATGGCTTATGAGGAAGCCAGGAGAAGACAACATTACTGCACACCCTATTGTTCAATAGTTTGTATACAGAATATTCATATTTCTATACGAACTTACAAAGGTAAAAAATAATATTCAGACTAGTTGGACCATGTGGTCGTCTTCTGACAATTTTCTAACAGCATAATTCTGCAAAGTAAGTGACACAAATTTTTTTATTTCTTTTTGATATGTCAGAGACATTTCAAAACTTTTAAACAGTGTGGGTCTGACTGTTCAATCCGTGACCAATCAGGAAAAGCCGAGGGACTTCAGCGCATTTACCTGACCTAGATGGACTTTCTATGCAAGTCTATGTGGTCTGTCAAGGTTGCAGACACAGAACGGAAAGAGGTGCTGATCGGGCGCATTGTTATTTTTAGAAAAGCTCATAACTCCACTAAATAATTCACCAACACCATTTATGAAGACTTCCATGATTCTAGCATGATCACTCATTAAATTCAGATATCTTGGCTGCCCTCTAGTGGGCCAGTGATATACATGTCTCTAGAGCTAGTGTTTTGTTTTTTCTTTTAAAAGAGAACCAGTCTTAATAAAAATACTACCTAAGATATGGGCATCATGTTAGGGTACGTTCACACTGAGCAAAAACAGAAAGAATTCCACCTGCCTCAGTGTCACACAGTGTCTCTATGGGATGGCCTGTGCACCTCCGCTCAAAGAACTGACATGTCGCTGCAACATTATTTACACCATGTAGCGACTGTTGACTGCCCACACCTGCACTAGGCTTCCTCCCCTCCTCTGATAGGCGGAAGTATCAGCAAGGACGGGCAGACGGAGGAAGTTAAGTGCCCGAGAGCAGAAAGGCTAGGACCTTTCCTGCTCTCCGGATATCCCCTTTAAATTTTCTTTTTACCACAAAATGCAGGTTGCTGTCTGTCAATCCAATACAGTTCTTTCATCCAAAAAATAAAAAAACGCCACAATATCATCAGTTTCTGTACTTTATCATCTAACATGATGTACTGTTTTGCTACACATTTTCGATAGCCATCAAACATAGATTAAATGTCAAAGTGCATCCCATTGTTTATTCAGAATGAAATGTTGTTGGAGATTTTTTTTTTTTTGTCTTGTTCTGGAATTCCACCCAGCAGCCAAATGCTAAAAACTATGGTTAAAGAGACATTAATGTGTAGAGAAACAGTATTTCAAACAGATCGTCAGGATTTCCATTACTGAACGTCACATTCTTAGGGATTTGGGCACCAGTTGTTCTATAAAGCTATTTTCATATTGTTGGTTTTGTCACCTGTGCAATTTATAAATACTTAGAAGGGGTTGTAGTTGTACCATCGCAGCTTGGTATCCCCTAGCCATAGAATAGGTAATAGCAAGCCGATTGCTGGGGATCAAAACATCCTGAGAATGTGGACACAACTGTTCCTGCAAAGAGTGGAGTGCTCACTGTGCCTGCACAGCCACCAAATGGACAGAGGTGGCAGCAGAGAGCACTGTGTCAGCCTGGAAACACACCAGTTCCTGCAGGACATACAGCAGATAAGTACTGGAAGGCTGTTTTATACAGAAGTAATTTACAAATCTATATACCATAATTTTGTTACTTTACCAGTCGAGTAAAAAATACTTGTTTTTCCTCCAGATTGCCCCTTTAACACCACCAGGAATATACAGAAAGATTAATAGAACAACTATTTTTTTTTTTACTTTTTGGACTGCTACTTAAAACAAAATAGGATAAATGAAAAGGTGGAAACATTGATTTGTATTGCCAGTATTTTTGTCTTTATTTTTTTTAACAAATTTTCTAATAAAAACTGAAGTGACAAGAAAAAAAAAACTGAAAGCAGAAATAACTGTATTTCAAGATCTGCAGATCGGATGTTTCCTGAATATTTATTATAAATGAACCTTTGCTGACTTAATATAAATGAACGCTATAAAAGGAAGAACAAACATAAGCATGTTATTTAATCCTCCTATACGGGTGACTGTGTCTGAATTTTACCCCTGTCACAAATCGTGAGATGTCTATACCCCTTCACACAGAGCACTTCTGAAACACCTTGGATCTAAGTGGAACGTAAGTTTTACGTTTATACCTTATATGCTGGCAAAATTCCTGCAGGAGTCTAAGGGTGCCTTCACACCTACCGGATTCACAGCGGATCTCACTTCTGCGGATTCGAAGCGAGAACCGCTGCGGATCCGGTATCACTTCACCCCTATGATAGCACATATTCGCAGCGGGATTGACATTCCGCTGTGAATATGTGCTTTAACTCCCTGGTGCCCGCAGCCCCGCCGTCGCATCCCCCCATCCCGGCCACATCCCCCCATCAGCCCACCTCCAGCCCGCCGCCGCCGAGAGCATACATTACCTGCTCGGCGGCGCGGCTGCAGTGAGGCTCCCGGCTCCGCTCAGATCAGCTGAGCGGGACCGGAGCCGGGAGCCTCACTGCAGCCGCGACACCGAGCAGGTAATGTATGCTCGCGGCGGCAGGCCGGAGATGGGCTGATGGGGGGATGTGGCCGGGATGGGGGGGGGGGATATGCCGCCACCGGGGATGGGGGATGCGACGGCGGGGCTGCGGGCACCAGTGAGTTAAAGTACATATTCACAGCGGGATGTTAATCCCGCTGCGAATATGTGCTATCATAGGGATGAATTGATACCGGATCCGCAGCGGTTCTCGCTTCGAATCCGCAGAAGTGAGATACGCTGTGAATCCGGTAGGTGTGAAGGCACCCTAAAGCTTAAACTTTACTTTATACTGGAGCCTTAACCAATAGAGCAAAGTGATGCCTGGGCCTCACCTGACAGACTAAGAGGATGCCGGAGCCTTATCACTTTTTGTCCATGCAACAGTAAAAACTATTCTTTAACCTCTCATTTGTTTCCTAAACTCTGTATACATCAACTTTAAAAGTACAAAACAAGCCAACAATGTTCCCAAACCAGAAACTGTTCCAACCAGGGGGGAAAAACAAACAAACGCTATACGGCTTGGGCTGGGTTCACACTGCGTTTTTGAAATCAGTTTAACATATACGTTTTATGGAAAGAACGGATGCAATTGTGTGTCATTCGTTTGGATCCGTTTTTCCATTGACTTCCATTAGTAAAATAAAAAAAATAAAAATAAAATCGAAACAGATGCGTTTTTTTTAATGAACACAAAAGTAATGTTGACTACGTTTTTCTGTCCGTTAAAAGTAACCAATTAAAAACAGATACATTGAACAGATTGCAAAAACCAGCCTTATGGTCACTTTGTGAAAGCTGCCTTCCCAGCCGTGCCTCACTACCTGATCCTTTGTTCTAGGAAAGATAAGCCTCTGCCAGAGCTGTCTGATAATGGTTTACTCTCCAATCCTCATTAAGAACACACAAAGGCTTGCCTGAGCATTTATATGTATAGAGGTTTGAGGGGGACAGCTATTGGTCAGCCATGTTTATGGGACACTTCAAAGAGATATTGCATACCCGATAATATGTATTTATTACTACATGTTTTGCCCTGCTTTATTAATACTGTGCATGATATAGGTGAGATTTTGTTAAATAACAGATTATAACTATTATCCCACCTATTTCTATAGCTGTAAAGGACAAAACAGGCATCTGGATCCAAATTTTACAATCATACTGAATGTTATCTATTGTATCGGTCATCAATATAGACACTATACGTAATTAGACGTTGCTCCTTTAAGAAAATTTTTTTGCATTGTTTCAAGAGGACCAGTGTTCTAAAGCTCTAACAATTTGTTTATCAAACTCAACCATGCAGGTCGACTGCAGACTACTCATCCGTTGGTGTCTGTGATACAGGTTTCCCTTCTTGTGCGGTATTGTATGACTTACAACTATCGCATTTCATCCCTAAGATGTGAAAGGGTACAGTTGATCTTGCACTGCAGTCATTGCATAGAATCTGTAAATTAAAAAATAAATAAAATAGAATTATCCGTAAGTAAATGGTTTAAACTACAATAGAAACCTCTTAAAAAGGGTACCTATCGCTAAACCAAAAAAAAATAACACTTTTGACATGCCATTTGTGGATGGGGTTATGTGCTGAGACCCCCACCAATCGTTAGAATGAAGGGGCAGAAGCACTTGGCTGAGTGTTGCGTCCCTTCATTTTTATGCTCAGCTCTGCTTATGAAAGCATAAGGGAGTGACCCCCCCACCAATCAAAACTTGGACCTGTCGCTAGGACAAGTAATTTTTTAAAAAACTATACTTTCCATTTAAGGATTGATTAACAGAGCATATGAGGACTTATTTGGGCAGAACCCAAAAACATTTATAGGTTGAGATAAAAGAAATAGTATTTTCCTGTGTATAAGATTACTTTTTAACCCAGGAATACCTTCTCAAAAGTCAGGGTTCATCTTATATGACAGGTGTTGTCTTATAGGGCGGGTGCTGAAAAACTTTGGACTGGAGAATCTGCGTTCGCTGCATATGGTGGTGGGACTCAAAAACTGCCACATCCCCGCCGTATGCGGCGACTGTATGAATGGCAGAGCAAGCTGCAGGCGTCCAGGATATGGAAAAAAGATACAGCAGTGCCCAGAAAAGCACACCTCTTTCACCCGCCTGGCCACCCTTGTATCCTACCGGTCTTACTGTACCTACTTCTCTGCCTCTCAGATCTCGCTGCTGTCTAATGTTTTTCATTAAATTTTATTTGGTGTGTGTTGGAAGAGGCGTAGTCTTATACGGTGAGTATATCCCAAACTCTATATTTTAACTGGAAAAGTTGGGGGTCCTCTTAAACACCCAGTCGTCTTATATGCCGGCAAATACGGTACATAAAATTCTGCAACTTTTGGGGTCTTGTTTTTACCCGGGAGTGGTAAAACTGTCATGCTAACTTAAAGCTCCTCCATAGTCACCCAGGACCTCCCCCCACACGCATACCATTGCATTGCTGTGGCCATTCCATGTGGGGTTCTGGGATCCAAATGGACAGTTTCATAAAAATGATTTTTTTTTTATCTGGAGGAGCAGTCAGTGAGTAGGGCCCTAGCACATCCGTGCCCTAGGCCTGCAACTCCTCTTTCCTCCTAGTGCCTGCCCCAGGGCGTAGCTAAAAAGAGGTGCATGACCGCAGTAACACAAGGGTAATGGTGGTTTAGGCGGTCAAAGGTACCTAAAGATTTGCTTTAATTCTTCGGCTTTGTTAGATAAGAAAGATGACGAATCTATTTTGTTTTTGTTATATTTTACCAAATAGAAAAAACTCTCTTAAAGAAGCAGCTTTGCATTACCATATCAGCCCTCTGCAATTGGTGGGGACCATCACCGGAAGTGACCAGAACTAATTACCTAGATGCTGCACTGCCACTGACCATGGAATCTAGGCAATTATAGACGCTGCTGGGTATAAAACGGGCTTTGTAATGAATATATTTAAAAAAAATTATTGAGAGTTAATAAAAACTACCAGTTCAAGCTAAAGAGATTGAGAGGTTAGAGAATATAAAATATCTGAGCATGTTGATCCACTCACATCCACATTCATATTTTGATATTCAGGTGGCATTGGTGTCTGGGAAACTTCTTCATCTAGCTGGTTCCAGTATCTGGACATATCCAGGGCAGAATGCATGCATAGTGGACACCTGTATCCCCTGTAATAACAGAAGGTAAAGAAATAAAGTCAAAATCTTCTCACTTAAATGTCACTTGATTTGATACAGTGTTTCTTGTCTTACATGTCATATTTCCTTCATTTTTGTTACTGCAGAAAGCAGTAAGATTTTTGCCCTGCAAATCCTGCAGGTTTCCTTTTTTTTGTACTCCACTGTGTAGCTTTTCCTTTTTGAACTTGTCTTGGGGTAAAAATGTACTGTTACCTATACAGTATACCAGATAGAGATGAGCAAATCTATTCGCAGATTCGTAAATTTGTCCAAATTCTGGGGTCTCAGGAGGTTCGACTCAGGAGGAGCAGGAAGCAGGTGAACAGATTTAGCCCTGCAATGACGGGTGGTAGCGGGGCACTTGTCCAGGACACTTAGGGCCCTATTACACTGGACGATTATCGTGCGAAAAATCGTTCGAATTTAAATGATAATCGTTCTGTGTATCTGCAGGCAACGATTGAGAAATTGTTCGTATGACGTTAATCGTTAATTTAGATGTGAACCTAAAATTATCTTTAATCGTTTGCTGTAATTCCACATTCGTTCGCTCAAGTTCCGCATTTGTTCACTAATCGATCAGTGTAATTGCACATTGTTCATTGCTTTGCTGGGATCAGAAGGAATAAACGATCATAGTAAGGATCGCAATAACATTGTTACTAACGATTATCGTTCTGTGTAATATAGTGAACGATTTCAGGTTAACGATAAACAATCTCGTTTGCGATTGTTTATAATTAGTCATTAAAAAACGCTCCGTGTAATAGGACACTTACGGTTCTATTACACAGAGCGTTTAACGATTAATGATAAACGATCGCAAAGAGATCGTTTATCGTTAACCTGAAATCGTTCACCATATTACACAGAACCATAATCGTATGTTACGATCGTTCAAACAATTGTGGGACTTGAGCGAACGAATGTGGAATTACAGCGAACGATTAACGATAATTTTAGGTTCAGATCTAAATCAACGATCGACATATGAACGATTTTTCGATCGTTGCCTGCAGATACATAGAATGATTATCTTTTAAATTCAAACGATTTAAGGATTTTTCGCACGATAATCGTCCCGTGTTAGAGCTACGGTATTCCTATTCTCCGCCTTCGGAAGGTCACGTGACATAACCTAGTGCTGGAGGCTCTGACTGTAACTAGGGCTTATATTTCAAGCATACTCCAAAAACTAACTAGGGCTTATTTTCAGGGTATTTGCATTTGAACTTCAGCAATTGTAAAAGGCAAAATGTTTTAAGTATGAATTTCTATAAAAGGTATAAAGCTGTAGTTTTCTACACATAAGCGCTGTAGAGTCTGTTGATACTATACAAATAAAATATATTATGCACAAATTGTAGAAGAATATGCAATCACCAACCTAACGTACCATCAACCTATAAAAAGAAAAAGCATACCAAATACTGGAAATAAATATAAGATTTGGCAGATCCTGTTAATTTCCGTATTCACCAATAATCAAATGTCCACGGCTGCCAGCAGACTCCAGCGACCCTCCATTCCCAGAACAAAAGAGGATGAGTCATGTTGGATTATTTTCTGCCAATTCTAGTCTGCACTGCAGTTGCCTGGTAGCTGCTTTCCTCTATAGAGATAGCAATCGTATTTAGTTCAGCACATCTGTACAGAAGCAATACAATGTGTACGGCTACCTTCAGTACTCAGCCGTGCTATATATATTCACTGAATTTATATTCCGCAGTTTGTAACCTAATCAAGATGCGGGACGCTATTTAGGCATAATTAGAGCCAATGTCATATGCAGATTAGAGAGGGTGCACATTACTATGCACCATCTATATAAATAATCTCCAGCAGTAATTCTGCTACAGCATCCTCATGGGTTCTGTTCTAAAGAAATTAAATTCTGCAGACCAGGCGAGCCAAACGAAGGTCAGACCCATATCAAAAGTCAGGTCAACAGAAATTAGTATCTTAAATCAGATTAGGAGAACGGTTTCATCGCTTTGGTATGCAGAAAAGGCCAGATATAAAATACAGACATCAATGGCAGGGCAGATCTGCTGGGTTGCTGTAAGCCGTACAATGCGATGATTCAGTTTGAAACATTCTGCCAGGATGCACAAATGACATTTAGGGCGATGAGTACTATAATATACTTACTGTTTAAGCATATCCTCATAACATGTACTGGAGGGACACAAGAAAAACAACAACAAATTACATTTTATAATACATCACAATCATATCCTTACAAAATGCACAGAATCTGCACACAGTATGTTAGGATTATGCAATTCTGGACAGTGCCCTTTTACACTTATATATATATATATATATAAAAATATATACACGTATACACACACACACACACAATATATTATATATATATATATATATATATATATATATATATATATATATATATATATATATATATATATATATATATATATATATATATATATATACACACACACACATACGGGTTGACATTACAATTTTGCCAATCAGCAAACTTTACTGGCCAGTACATAGTCAACACGTGACTATACTCAGATGATTACAGGCATGCACACATGGTTTTACTTGGGCTCAACGTGCTAAGCTTTTGAGTCCGAGTCAATACATGTAATGTGAACCTGGCCTAAGGTGAATGATGTTTTTAGTAATAACGCCATAGAAAAATACTATTGACATTTTTTTCAATAAAAATTTTGGCTCAAGTTTTCACAAGGAACACAGGATAGCAATGCCTCTTTGAAGCCAAAAACTACAGTTTGGGCATTATTTCTAGTGCAGATTTTGCTAAAATGGTTTTAGGGTGCCATATGCATTTGCAATGCCCCATGGTATCATGGTACTGGAAACCACCTCAGAAGTCTCACCATTTTTTAAACTTAAAGGGAACCTGTCACCCCCCATGCCGGGGTGACAGGCTCCCGACCCCCCGTTAGAGACCCCTATACTTACCTCATCCCGTCGGGTCCCGCTTCTGGATTCGGTCGGGTCCCGGAGATCTCAGCCGCTGCAGCCCGGCGCGCGCGCTGACAGATGAGTCCAACACTCATAGAGAATGACGGAGCGCTGGACTCTCCTGTCATTCTCTATGGGTGTTGGACTCATCTCTCAGCGCGCGCGCCGGGCTGCAGCGGCTGAGATCTCCGGGACCCGACCGAATCCAGAAGCGGGACCCGGCGGGATGAGGTAAGTATAGGGGTCTCTAACGGGGGGTCGGGAGCCTGTCACCCCGGTACGGGGGGTGACAGGTTCCCTTTAATCCATCTGAAAATTCATCTAGGAGTAGACAGAGCTTTTAGACTCTACAGTTGCCTTATGGGCGCCATTTTTTAGTACAGCTTTTGCTGGAATGGTTTTAGAGTCCCATGTCACATATGCACAACCCCGACAAAGTACCCCATTTTGGAAACTCAAGGAATTTATTTAGGAGTAAAGTGAGAATTTTGACCCGATATTTACCAGTGTTTTTCAGAAATTGATGGTGCAAAATAAAAACTGCAATTTTTCCAGACAAGCCATTCCAGTGCATTGCATGTTGCACTCCATAAGACATGACATGACATGAGACACACACAATAAAATAAGGCTTTTGAGATACCAAATGTATACTGTTTTCTAAAATTTTCCTACTTTTCCGCATGTCTGGGTTCAGCAATGTTATCCAAATTGTAACGCTCAGTGTTTGTTTCACCGCACGTGCTTTTTAGAGCGACTCTGTACCCACAATCTGTCCCCTCCCAAACCGCTTGTACCTTCGGATAGCTGCTTTTAATCCAAGATCTGTCCTGGGGTCTGTTCAGCAGGTGATGCAGTTATTGTCATAAAAAAACAACTTTTAAACTTGCAGCCTTGTGCCCAACGGCCGTGACTTGGAGTATCTGTGCCCTAACCTTGCACCACCCCTCCACACGTGACATGTGAATGCGGCCTTACCTTTATCCTCAGCATAATTTTTTGTTAAATCTTGACTTTAATATGCAAATTAGATGGTTTGGTGCACTGCTTAGCACAGCTATAAAAAATTTTTACCTTCACACTCAGTGCCCCATGTGCTATGGAAACCTAACAGCAGGTTAGAGTCCTGTTTTTTTCAGTTCCACAAAAATAATTAGGCTTTGAGATGTAGTAAAAAAAAAAAAAAAAAAAAAAAAAAGTGCCTTATTTCGGTACATTCTCACCTGTGCAAAAGATGTCCACAAGGGAGAACACGAGCACCAACTCTGGAAGTATGTAAATCCTGTATAATAATACAAAAAAAAAAAGATTTAGAGTGTAACCTTTTATCTGCTGAGAAATCAAAAGCATGCAGAGTTATAAACACAATATAGTCCTCACTAGCAGAAACATTCTGAAAATACCGGTAAGTGCCAGCTCCAGTCCATTTTGTTTATGCTGTCCTGAACAGGCACTGAACAGCTGATCGGCAGGGGTGATCAGCACTCCACTGATCAATGACCTGGATAAGCCATCCATCTTTTTTGCCTGGAAAAGCCCTTTAATATTTCTGAGCTGTGCTTTTGGCACCCACTGATTAACAACTTTACTGTATTGAAAGAAAGTTGTTAATCAGAGGCAGCTGGACAAGGCTTGGTAGTGTCCTCGGCTTAGTGTGCAGAAGATATACAGTGATTGTGCAAGATCTGCTGCATTAGCAAGTTCTACACCGCAAGGGTCTCTGTGCTCCGCTAAGATAGGACAGCATAAAGCTTAGGACAGATTGCTTTATTTACTGTACAATAAATGAAAGAATTTTCAGATGTCACAAAATGAATGCAGATTTTCACTGCAGACTACACAGCAATGTATGGTGCAATACGTCTAGATGTGGTTTGTTACAGAAATCTCTGCTCTAAGTGCATTCAATTTTAAAATGTTGAATTGTAGAAATGCTGTGGATCTTAATCTTATTTTTTTTAACATTGTTTGATTACTCATGTGGATTTGCAGTAAAAATCTATCTCATCTGATCATACCCTAATGTCTAATAGAATGTCTGGTCAAGGACAGGGATTGAAACACAGACGAAAAGTATTAGAGATGACTGAACTTGCCGAAAGCTCGAGTTTGCATGAACCCAAATGATCTGCATTTAAATCCCGCTGCCTGGAGAAGATGGATGCAGCCTGAGGACTGCCTGGAAAACATGGTTCGCTCATCTCTAAAAAGTATCCCTATATTATGTGTCCAGTACTAAGGCTATTTTTTTTTGTCAAACTGCTAACATAGTGTAGCATACATTGGAGTTTTTTTTTTTCTGTATGGAGAAAAATATATATTCTGCCGTTTGGCAAACAGGTGTGATCAAATACAGAAGAGTATTCATGAGGAATGGATGACAGACTGCTATGTATGCATGCTCTGGTAGTCACTGCTGTGAGGGATAAGTGAGGAGCCCCCTTCATAACCAGAGGATATATTAGTAAGATGAAAGCGACTTCTGCATGCTGGAGTCTGAGGGTCCTATTCCATTAGCGATAATCGGACCGATTCGGCCGATTATCGCTCCGTGAAATAGAGACAACAGCTGTCATCGGCTGATCGTTTACTTAGGTTCAAACCTAAAACCATCGGGCACCAACCGACGGGTGACCGACGATTTCACAAGCACCATACATCACTTACACATGTTGCAGGTCTTCTGCGCTCCTTCTTCCTCCCGGTACAGCGTGCAGCAGCAGCTTCAGTCAGTGATTGGCTGAGCGGTCTGTCAGCTCAGACAGGACCCATAGAAACTGCTGCTGCGTGCGGGACAGGGAGGAAGAAGGAGCGCACGAGAAGCCCTGCAACATGGTTAGGTAATGTATGGTGTTTAAGCAAGGGCTGCAAGGACATCGGCAACTATGTCCCTGCAGCCCTCGCTAAATGATTATCGGGCTGTGCAATAGGCCCAGTAAACGATCGCTGATCTAGCAGATCGGTGCTCGTTTACATTATTGATCGGGCCCAATCAGCCCGTGGAATAGGACCCTGATCGCTCGACATTTGATTACCAGTGGCTAAAGAAATTGGATGCAGCCTCAGGTAGTCTGGGAAAAGATAGGTCTGGATGTGATTTCTGGGAATTTGAGTGTGGTGGTAAAAAGCAAAACAAAACAAACAAAAAACCTGACAAGTTTATAAGAGGTATTAAAGATAATGATCCTTTTTTTTAGAATGGAAGTCAATGGAAGAACAGATGCACACAAATGCATCTTTTTTTTTAATCCGTTATTGCAAAAAAACAGTGAAAAAAAACGGATAGCAAAAACGTAGTATGACCCCAGCCTTACAGTAATAGTAAAACAAAGCGCTTCGCTGGTCCCAGGACTGGATCCAGCTTTTCCAAGCACCTGAAGCCGAGCAGCACTGAGTTCAAAGACACCTGTCTCACAAGCCGACCGCAGGTACTAGCAAAGTGCTTCGTTTCACTATTAGTGTAAATCCGCTCATCCCTAGTAACAACCTCTCAACACAATGGCTGTCTATGTGTTGTTTATTTTTATTACTGCTTGGCTAAAAATACTCCCTAAAAATGCTTTGAGGAGTATGTTTATGTAGTGCGACCTCTGCTTGGATGGCAGTCAGATTATGAGCAAATCAGCAAAATAATACTAAAAAAGATAAATCCTATCCATGTGACCATTCAGTGCCCTGCAGAAATGTGTAATAAACTGAGACTTCTTAGGCTTTACAGAGAAATCTATATACACCAGTTCTAGTATATAATATCCATATATCAAACAAAGAATATCCATGGTACTAAGCTCAAAAGATTTACAGATTTATAGTCAGATCTAGTAATATCTATGAGGTTATGAAATCCACATTTCATGATGACACTATAAGACGACAGCACGCTTTCTGAAATTCAGTAGTAACGCACTGGCATTACCCGTGAGTCTGGCTATAGCTTTTTCACTAGTCTTAATAACATATTTGACACGAGAACTGAAAGGGTATTAGCACTGTTTTATGTTGGGAACATAATGGTAAACTCAAGAGACTAATATTTATTGGATACATTTATTACAACTATGGCTTTTTACAGGTGATTTGTGGTACCTTGATATTTCTTTTCCTCACTTAACTGTATATGCTGCAAATCTTGGTTAAAGGGGAACTCCACATGAGGAAAACTTGTTTTCTATTAAAAGCACATTAAAAGTTATATAGATGTGTCTATATAATGTATTACCATATCTGTACGGTTTTGCCACACTGGTAGGGAATAGAAATCCAGAAAGTGAAGAAAACTGGCCTCTGTGCCAATTCACATTGTCGCCTGCTCCCACTGCTCTCCCACCTTAGAAGACAAATCTTCCATGCCTCTGTCTCACATTGTGTGTGTTTGCTGAGCACAGGCTGATAATGCAGACAGGGGGCAGGGTGTGATGTCACAGGAGGCTTGGCTGGATTAACCAATCCCCTGAGTGATTCACCATCTCTGACCGGCCAGAAGCAGCTGCTGCAACTTCGCTGGTTGTGCAAAACTCTCCAGTGAAATTAGGGCTGTGTTCACAGATGTTGGAGTTTCATTGCAGTACTGCAGCGTATTCCCAAAAATGATGCAGTAACACAATTACATGATGCTAAATGGCAGAGAGGATCAGAGCCGACACTGCTAATTCCACCTGGACAAGAAACAAGGCATCAACAGTATATCCCATGTAAGATAATATCGGATAAACTCCTTATTATGGGGCTCAACTTCAAAGATAAAAGATGCTTGATCATAATATGTGCGAGGAAATTAAAAAAAAAAGTTTACATGAAAAAAAGTTCTTTACTTTATTCCAATATCAGCGTTACAGGTAGAAAATACAGTGTGGTGTTACAGGTAGAGAATACAGGGTGCTGTGTGATGTTACAGGTAGAGAATACAGCGTGCTGTGTGGTGTTACAGGTAGAGAATACAGCGTGCTGTGTGATGTTACAGGTAGAGAATACAGTGCTGTGTGATGTTACAGGTAGAGAATACAGCGTGCTGTGTGATGTTACAGGTAGAGAATACAGGGTGCTGTGTGATGTTACAGGTAGAGAATACAGTGTGCTGTGTGATGTTACAGGTAGAGAATACAGTGTGCTGTGTGGTGTTACAAGTAGAGAATACAGTGTGCTGTGTGGTGTTACAGGTAGAGAATACAGGGTGCTGTGTGGTGTTACAAGTAGAGAATACAGTGTGCTGTGTGGTGTTACAGGTAGAGAATACAGGGTGCTGTGTGGTGTTACAGGTAGAGAATACAGGGTGCTGTGTTACAGGTAAAGAATACAGTGTGCTGTGTTACAGGTAGAGAATACAGTGTGCTGTGTTACAGGTAAAGAATACAGTGTGCTGTGTTACAGGTAAAGAATACAGTGTGCTGTGTTACAGGTAAAGAATACAGTGTGCTGTGTTACAGGTAAAGAATACAGTGTGCTGTGTGGTGTTACAAGTAGAGAATACAGTGTGCTGTGTGGTGTTACAGGTAGAGAATACAGGGTGCTGTGTGGTGTTACAGGTAGAGAATACAGTGTGCTGTGTTACAGGTAAAGAATACAGTGTGCTGTGTTACAGGTAGAGAATACAATGTGCTGTGTTACAGGTAAAGAATACAGTGTGCTGTGTTACAGGTAGAGAATACAGGGTGCTGTGTGGTGTTACAGGTAGAGAATACAGTGTGCTGTGTTACAGGTAAAGAATACAGTGTGCTGTGTTACAGGTAAAGAATACAGTGTGCTGTGTGGTGTTACAAGTAGAGAATACAGCATGCTGTGTGGTGTTACAGGTAGAGAATACAGCGTGCTGTGTGGTGTTACAGGTAGAGAATACAGCGTGCTGTGTGGTGTTACAGGTAGAGAATACAGCGCTGTGTGGTGTTACAGGTAGAGAATACAGTGTTCTATGTTGGTGGGAACATGATGAAATGATAAAGTACTGCAAATAATTCAGTAATACAATAAAACTGCAATGTGTGAACACAGCCTAGATGTTCTGCAACAGATTTGGGCGGGGAATGGGCAGGGTGGAGGACTGTGATGAACAGCTGATGGAAAGCATTGCATTCTGGAACCTGTAGTACTGTGTACAACTGCTCAACCAGGAAATCCCCCAAAGCAAATGGATTTTTGGTAGTTTCAAAACTGGGATAGATAGGTAAGTAATGCTATATGCTTCTGCAGAAGTTTCTTTTTTTTTTTTTTTACCTCTACCTGGAGTTCCCCTTTAAAGGTTACTACCGTGCAAAGCCAATTCAGGACAAACAAAAGGATGCTGGGTTCACAAGAGTGTTTAATGCTCCATCGGTTTCTTTGTTCCGTTTGGGCAACAAGGAAACAGAAATAAACTGATTAGAGATGAGTGTGACTTGAGCATGCTGGAGTCCAATCATTCTGCATCTGAATACCGGTGGCTGAAGAAGGTGGATGCAGCCCTAGGGAGTCCTGGAAAATAATCTATAGCCGTATCCATGTTTTCCTAGCTCCCTAGGGCTCCATCCAGCTTCTTCAGCCCTGGTATTCAAATGCCGAATGATCGGACTTGAGCATGCTCAAGCTGTGTTTATCTCAATTCTCTTCCCAGAAGGAAGCAAGCTTGCTCAGCATCCCTATAAGTCAATGTTTGGCTCATGTAAAAGCCTTAGAACAAGACTGATATACCAGGGATGTTACAACCAAGCCAATATCTCTCCTAAATGGGACTAAAAGGAATCCAATGAGAGTAAAAATTCTTGTTATTAAAACATTTTAAAAATGCAACACTATGTGGTAGGAACACAGAGAGGAAAATACCAATATGAACTGTACAAAGAAAGTAGCAGTACAATAATACATTACCGACTAGTACTTACCTCTAAACATATAGGGCAGTCTTGCCTTGACACATTTTCTATGCACTAAAGAAAAAAAAACATTTTCAAGATTTTCTGCTAAATCCTCAGTCTTGGATATACTTATATACTGTATACAAGATAATAGCAGTCCAATTTACAGCAGCATACAGTAATCCAATTCTCTAAACATGGAAATCAATATATAGATTTAATAATTACAACAAAGAAATATTATCAACAAAAATACTTTCTGTACTATCACGGCTTAAAACAACAAAAAAAAAAAGTATCTTTACAAATCTAATAAGTGTCACTACGATCCCCAGCATTAACGTTACTAGTGTTCTGTACAAATCCATTCAGCTCCATTATTTTGTCATATTGGTCAAACATATTTATTACACACTAAACAAACAGATATTGATCTCTTACCTTATGGTTAACTTTGACGCTTAACGGCAGACATAAATTACACTTTGTGCAGTGTTCAAACAGTTCCTTTGGGCCAATCCTATAAAAAAAAAAAAAAAAAAAAAAGAAAAAGAAAAACAGACATTTTCACTCACTAGAGATAGAGGATACAGACAGTAAAGACAACTTGACATGTCGGGCCTAATAATTATTACATAGGAGAGCCTGACGGATTTTAAAATTAAAAAACAAAAAAAATTAATTGTCAGTAATGTCAGATATTCCTTTTTTTTATTCATATGACTGACATATCTTTCGGCACTCTACAGAGGCTATCCCATCAGTCCTTGTCTCCACTGGGTCCACAATCTACCCTCAATATTTTTTTTATGGTATTGGGGAACAAATTGGAATACCCAGAGGAAAATCCCTATGCAGAGAGTGACATCAGTGCAGGGACTGGTAAGTATAGCTGGCACATCAATACACTGAGGGCTACAGAACTGCCCCAAATGCACCAAATCTAATTTATCAGTAATGGCGCAGCAGACCTTGGTAATAAAGGTATGTTCACACTCCCCGTCCCCTGTCCTACTGCAATCCATGAGCAGGTTAGATATGTCTGACCTGCTTCTAGATTCCCTTTAAAGTGTCACTATTTAAATTTATTTTGCAGAAATCAATAGTACAGGCGATTTTATGAAACTTTGTAATAAGGTTTATTAGCCGAAAAATGCATTTTTATCATTAAAAAGCAGTTTGAAGCTCCCCCCCACGTCTTCATGATTTTCTATGGAGAGGGGAGGGGTGGAGGGAGATGAGGCACCAAAACAGGACGACAAAGAGTTAATTTACAGCTACATCACTGGGCTATCTCTTCTGAAGTCAGCACTGACCTCTCTGACCTCTGAATACCGGCTTTCACACAGCTCCCGCTGTGTAATCCTTTGTTCTCTGCTGCCGACTCCTCTCCCTCCTCCATAGAACAGACAGGACTCGACTGATGTAAAAGAGTCGAGATTTCCTGATAATGAGCAGTGAATGAGAGAGGAGGGGGGGGGGGGCCTGGGGAAAGCCTTTTTAAATGCAGATAATGGCATATTTGCCTAATAAACCAAATTACAAAGTTTCTTAAAATCGCCTGTACTATTGATTTCTGCAAAAAAAATAAAAAAAATAAAATGACAGTGACACTTTAACACATGGCGGATGCCAACTGTATGCACGGTAGCAGCCAGCAAGCTACAGTATTATAATTTTTGGAGTGTGTGAGGAAACCCCAAAAGGGGTATACAGCTGCTACTGAACACCCAAAACAATATGCCAAATGGTCCGATAGTCTAGATTTATCAAATTGCCTGGAACCCACATGGTCTGTTTTTTTCCCCACAGTAACAAATCACCGCTCAGGTTTCATTTCATCAGAGCAGGCTAAGATACAAAACCTGAGCCGCAATTGGCTGCTGTAGGAGAAACCAGTGTGTGGGTAGCTTGATAAATCTGGGCCAATGTGTCACGTCCTGCTTCCCCCCCATTATTAAATGCACTATAACACTTTGTTGGTTCGTACCTGCATATACCGCAGCCATCACAATGATATTGCTTCTTGTCCTTATCATAGAGATGACATATACCACAGTAATAGTCCCCAAAAATGTGGTTACAGTGTTCACAGGTCTGCTGGGCCTGTAAATAATTATAGGGGAAAAAAGTATCAGTATTTGTAGAAGAATTGTACAAGTATTGTGTATCCGTCCCTGTCTGCAATGGCACGGACCCTTAGGGCCCTATTCCACCGGTCGATTATCGTTCAGATTATCGTTAAATTGTTCGAATCTAAACGATAATCGTTCTGTTGAAATGCAGTTAACGATTAACGACTGAACGAGAAATCGCTGATCGCTTTATAAGACCTGGACCTATTTTTATCGTTGCTCGTTCGCAAATCGTTCGCATTGAATAAGACATCATTCAGTCGTTCGCAATAGATACGAACGCAATAGCGAATAAATAGCGAAGAAAAAACGATCGCAATTACGATCATAAGTAACGATTATCGTTCCATGGAAATGAGTGAACGTTTTCAGGTCTTTCGAAATAGTGGTCGTTTGAGATCGTTAATGATTATGCAAACGATAATCGTCCGGTGGAATAGGGCCATTAGATTGAAGTGAGTGGATTTGTGCCGCTAATGCTTGCCAGTAATTTTTGCAGCAGGAATCATGACCCTCTCACATAGCAACAGATCTGTACAAAATAATGGATAGAATACTGTCCCAGAATCCTTACTGCGGACAGTATAATAATGATGTGTGAAAGGAGCCTAAGGAAAACCTTGAAAATTCAAAGAGGTTTGCGCCCTGATAATTGGCCCATGCAAAAGGGCCCACGATCAGAAGATGAATGCGAAACCTCTTGATCTTAGGCTGATCGCATCTTTCATGCAGCCATTTAAGTCCTTATTAGCAGCACAGTTACCTGAGTAAACAAAAATGTGGGTCTGGGAAGACACAGTGTTTAAGCCTTGTAGAAGGGCCTTTAGTTACTTATCTTACTGCTTAGTTGGAGGGCAGTCTCCTGTCTGCTACAATGTGAATGTGGACTCATTTAGAGAGACTTTCTTGCAATGTTTGCCAGTTGTTTATATGACTGCAACTCTGTAATGCTCTGTATTAGGGCTTGGTGATATACCGTGAAAATACCGATACCGTCTCTGGCGTCGGTTAACCGACCTCAACTTTGCCAGGATGGTATTTTCACTATCTCCCTCTCTGAACCTTAAGCGCTGCACAGGTTGGAAGAGGGCTCATAAGTACTTTCTGTACAGGGACGCACAGACAGCACATAGGAGACTGGAACCATGTATCTAAGCACCCCTGGAACCCCTAACTCCCCGCCAGGCACAGTGTCTTAGAGCGCCCCCCGCCTGACACTTTGGAGCGAGCCCCAGCCCGGCACGGCACTTTGGAGCGGACCCCCCGCCTGGCACTGTTTTAGAGCGGACCCCCAGCCCGGCACTTTACACCCTTCACCCCAGGACATAGAGGGACAACTGTGCAGCATGGTGTGTCAGCGGGCATGCTTACAGGACTGTGGTTGAGGTGGTCGCTAACTGCAGGAAGCTCGTCCAGAGGAAAGGTCAGGGTCTGCTGTATTTTTGTGTAACACTACAGCAATGATAAGTGTTCGTCGCTTTGTAATGAGGAGAGGGAGAGCGGGGGTCACCTGACTGGACACGGACTATGAGGCAGGGAATGATATCACTATATTCACCTATGGAAACCTGTATTGTGGTGACTGATAACTTACCCCAGTGTCCTCACAACCCCCCCTATAATGTGCCAGTCATAGTGGCCCCATAACAGTTCCACCTACAGCCCCCCTATAATGTGCCAGTGTCCCCATAACAGTGCCACCTACAGCCCCCCATAATGTGCCAGTGTCCCCATAACAGTGCCACCTACATTCCCCCTATAATGTGGCAGTGTGCGCATAACAGTGCCACCTACAGCCTCCCTATAATGTGCCAGTCATAGTGTCCCCATAACAGTGCCACATACAGCCCCCCTATAATGTGCCAGTGTCCCCATAACATTGCCACCTACAGCCCCCCATAATGTGCCAGTGTCCCCATAACAGTGCCACCTACAGCCCCCCATAATGTGCCAGTGTCCCCATAACAGTGCCACCTACAGCCCCCCATAATGTGCCAGTGTCCCCATAACATTGCCACCTACAGCTCCCCTATGTGCCAGTGTCCCCATAACAGTGCCACCTACAGCTCCCCTATGTGCCAGTGTCCCCATAACAGTGCCACCTACAGCCCCCCATAATGTGCCAGTCATAGTGTCCCCATGACAGTTCCTTTGTACTGTCACTTATCTAAAATATACACATCATTTATAGTGTGTGTCCCTGTACCGTCATCTGCATATAGTATATACCCATCATATATACTCTGTGCCCCTGTAGTACATAGCTGTACACCTGTGTACATACACGTCCTGTAGTGTGTACATAGCTGTATACCTGTGTATATACAAGTCCTGTAGTGTGTACATAGCTGTATACCTGTGTATATACACGTCCTGTAGTGTGTACGAAGCTTGGGTTGCTGCTCATTGAGTTACTTTTTTTTTTTTTTTTTTTTACACTTTATTGAAACAAAATACCGCCAGTTTGGCACAGTCAAGTGGGTGTGGCTTATTAAAAGGGGTGTGGTTTACAAAAGGGGAATGCCATAATTATCATTCAATTATTACCGCAACTACATGTACGATTACCCGCGATATTGATTTAGGCCATTATCGCCCAGCCCTACTCTGTATTGTTTCTGTATGTGACGTGACTTTCAACATGTACTGTACCTCACTTATTAACCCCTTCCCCCAATATGACGTCCAGGGACGTCATGAAAAGCAGTGGCAAAACGCATCATGATGTCCCTGGACGTCATGGCTTCCCTGCCTCCCCCCGCTGACCCTATCTAAGATCCAGCAGCAAGAGGAGGCTGTGTGACACAGCCTCCTCCTGCTGCCTCTGCCCGGGGGGGGGAGCCGCGCTCCCCCCGGGCAGTTAACCCCATAAACGCCGCGGTCAATGCGACCGCAGCGTCTATGGGGAGATTCCGTGTCCTCCCGCCGATCGGGAAGCGGGGGGAGGCTGCAGAACGTTGCCTCCCCCCACCGCCACTAACAGTGTGTCCCCCGGCCCCCTCCCCTCGTCCTCCGATACCGGCGGATCGCCGCTATTACCGTTATAGCGGCGATCCGCCGGTACCGGGCATTACCGGCGCCACCTTACATCTCCCCCCACCGTGAATCCACGGTGGGGGGAGATGAAAATGTATCCCCCAGACCCCAGATCAGCCCCCCTAGTGGGCGATCACTATCCCTCCCCGGGCGGCCATCACATCCAAGATGGCCGCCCCCATCCCTGCGAACAAACGAAGTTTGTTCGCAGGGATGGAAATGAATAAATGATCAAAGCCCCATGCTCTCCGCCACCGGAGGTAGCGGAGAGCATGGGGCAGTGATCGGGGACCCCCCCGTGTGGTCCCGGAGCAGGCGATCAGCGGTATATACTATATCCTGTTCCCAGTGCAAAAAAGCACTTTTTATCCCGTCACCATAAATCATTGGTGACAGGGGATAAAAAGTGATACAGTGTCGCCCCCCACCCCCCCTGTCACCCCCGTCCCCCAGTGACCCCCCCTTCCCCATATACGTTACCTGATCCTGGAGCTCCGTCCTCCTCGGCGTCCAGGCTGATTCTGAAGTGCGCATGCGCTCCAGAATCAGTTATCTCGGAAAATTTTAAGTGACAGAGACCAATTTGGTCTCTGTCACTGAACTATGATTACTGTGACAGAAAATATCACAGTAATCATAGTAACATAGTGAAAATAAATGTATAAAGTACAAAAAGTGAAAAACATACACAAAAATAAAACACACACTTTTTATTATAGTAATAATTGCAGTTTACTCCCAAATTACCCCTAACCCCCCCAGGTTGCCCGTAACCACCGCAGGCTGCCCGTATCCGCCCCAGGTTGCCCATAATCACGCCAGATTGCACGTAATCACCGCACGTTGCCCATAAACACTGCACGTTGCCCGTAACCACCGCACCTTGCCCCTAACCACCGCACCTTGCCCCTAACCACCGCACCTTGCCCCTAACCACCGCACCTTGCCTCTAACTCACACACGTTGCCAGTGACCCCCTCCAGATTGCCCGTAACCACACCAGATTGCCGTTACCACCCAAAATTACATGTACCCCCCCCTGATTACCTATAAGCACTTCAGTTTATCCATAACCACCCCATGTTGCCCGTAACCACCGCAGATTGTCTATAACCCCCCCAGGTTGCTCCTAATCACACGTAATTCCCCCCAGATTGCCTCTGACTACTGCACGTTGCCCCCGACCACCGCAGGTTGCCCCCGACCACCCCAAATTGCCAGTGACCCTCTCCAGATTGCCCGTAACCATGCCAGATTGCCTGTAACCACCCCAAATTACAGGTACCCATCCCAGATTACCTACAAGCACTTCAGTTTATCCGTAACCCCCCCACATGGCCCGTTACCACCCCACGTTGCCCGTAACCATCCCAGATGGTCTGTAACCACCCCAGGTTGCCCGTGACCACCCCAGGTTGCCCGTGACCACCCCAGGTTGCCCGTGACCACCCCACATTACCTGTAATCTAATTTTTTTATTGTATTTTAGTAACTGCGCTATTCTAATAACTACTACTAGCTGCGGTTTTGCTCCAGCAAATTGGCGCTCCCTTCCTTCTGAGCCCTGCTGTGTGCCCATACAGTGGTTTATGCCCACATATGGGGTACCGTTTTACTCAGAAGAAGTTGCGTTACAGATTTTGTGGTACGTTTTTTCTCCCATTCCTCGTGAAATTGAGAAATTTTTAACTAAACGAACATATTATTGGAAAAATTCGAGTTTTTCATTTTTACTGTCTTATTTTGAATACTTTCCTCTAATACCTGTGGGGTCAAACCGCTCACTGCACCCCAAGATGAGTTCTTTGAGGGGTGTACTTTCCTAAATGGGGTGACTTTTGGGGGGGTTCTCTTCTGCGGACACTACAGGGGCGCTGCAAACGCACCTGGCGCTCAGAAACTTCTTCAGCAAAATCTGAACTGAAAATGCTAATTGGCGCTCCCTTCCGAGCCCGGCTGTGTGTCCATACAGTGGTTTATGCCCACATATGGGGTACAGTTGTACTCAGGAGAACCTGCGTTACAAATTTTGGGGTGCGGATTCTCTCATGTTCCTTGTGAAATTGAGAAATTTCAAACTAAACGAACATATTATTGGAAAAATTTGAGTTTTTCATTTTTACTGTCTAATTTTAAATACTTTCCTCTAATACCTGTGGGGTCAAAATGGTCACCACACCCCAAGATGAATTCTTTGAGGGGAGCACTTTCCAAAATGGGGTGACTTTTGGGGGGGTTCTCTTCTGCGGACACTACAGGGGGGCTGCAAACGCACCTGGCGCTCAGAAACTTCCTCAGCAAAATCTGCATTAAAAAAGCTAATTGGCGCTCCTTTTCTTGAGCCCTGCTGTGTGCCCATACAGTGGTTTATGCCCACATATGATGTACCGTTGTATTCAGGAGAACCTGCGTTACAAATTTTGCAGTACTTTTTTCTCTGTTCCTCGTGAAATTGAGAAATTTCTAACTAAACGAACATATTCACAATGAGACAAAGAGTGAGGCGGTCGGCACTATTAGCATGGGTGAAGCTATTAGCGGCACAAGGAAGGTAACTCTAGAGAGACTTGCATAAGTGGTGCTACCATGCATGAGCGAAAACAAGTTCATTGCAATAGTGACATGTAAAAAAGAAGGCAGCAAGGTGCACTCACCATTATGCGATTGTGTAGCTTTTATTTAGGATTCAGATTCAATCCATGCGGGTAATGTGGACGCCAACACCCTCCACTGGGATCCCAGTGGAGGGTGTTGGCGTCCACATTACCCGCATGGATTGAATCTGAATCCTAAATAAAAGCTACACAATCGCATAATGGTGAGTGCACCTTGCTGCCTTCTTTTTTACATAAACGAACATATTATTGGAAAAATTCCTGTTTTTCATTTTTACTGTCTAATTTTGAATACTTACTCTAATACCTGTGGGGTCAAAATGCTCATCCTACCCAAAGATGAATTCTTTGAGGGGTGTACTTTCGAAAATGTGGTGACTTTTGGGGGGATTCTGTTCTGCGGACACTACAGGGGCTCTGCAAATGCACCTGGCGCTCAGAAATTTCTTCAGCAAAATCTGCATTAAAAAAGCTAATTGGCACTCCTTCCCTTCTGAGTCCGGCTCTGTGCCCATACAGTGGTTTACGTCCACATATGGGGTACCATTGTATTCAGGAGAACCTGCGTTACAGATTTTGGCATGCTTTTTTTCTCATGTTCCTTTTGAAAATGAGAAACTTTAATCTAAACGTATATATTATTTGAAAATTTTCATTTTCGATTTTTTTACGGCCTAATTGTGAATACTTTCCTCCAGCCCCTGTAGGGTTAAAATGCTCATTATAAACCTAGATTAATTCTTTAAGGTGTCTATTTTCCTAATTGGGTCACTTATGGGGGTTTTCAGGATACCAGACTTCTAAATCCATTTAAAAAAAGAACTGGTCCCTAAAAAAATCAGTTCTGGAAAGTTTCACAAAATGTGATAATTTGCTAATAAATTTCTAAGCCCCGTAACACCCTAAAAAAGTAAAATATGTTTCCCAAATTATGCCAGAATAAAGAGGACATATTGGTAATGTGATTTAGTAACTAATTTATGTGCTATGACTTCCTTTTTTAGAAGCAGAGAATTTCAGAAGTTCATAAAATGCAAAATTTCCAAATTTTTCATGATATTTTGATGTTTTTCACAAAAAACACACAAAGTAGTGACCAAATTTTGCCACTAATATATAGTGCCATATGTGACGAAAAAAACAATCTCAGAATCGCTAGCATACATTAAAGCATCACTGAGCTATAAGCGCATAAAGTGAGACAGGTCAGATTTTGAAAAATGAGCCTGGTCATTAAGGACAAAACAGGCTGCGGAGGCAAGGGGTTAAAACTACTAAGAAGTAAATAGAAAATCATCTGTAAATATCACTGCAAATGCTGGTTTCACACAGCATATGAAAGTGCTTGTTTTATGCACTGCATACAGGTTACACTTATGTAAATGACACTTGAGTATTAGGGAAAATATCAAGCTTCACTTTTATGAGCAAGAAACCTAAAACCTCAAAAAAGAAAAGAAAAGAAACTTGTATGTGTCTGGATTTGGGTCAAAGTTACTAACGTGTTTCTCCGAAGACCTACTCTGAAAATAAGACCTAGGGTCAATTTTATAGGCTTTTTGGAATAGGCCTGAACCAAATGTACGCCCTAGTTATAGTCAGCTGACAAGATCCCTGACACTGGGTGCTGAGCATCAGCCAATCAGGGTCAGACTTTGGTATGCTCCGCCCTAGGGCTGGGCGATATTGGCCTAAGTCAATTGGCCTATCACGGTTTATCGCACATGCAGCCGCGGTAACGATAAATTAAACGATAATTATGACACGCCCCTTTTAAAAGCCACACCACTTTTGAAAACCCCATTTTCTGATGGTAATACAAACGTGGATTTATTCCATATAACAATGTCCAGCAAACTTCACGAGTAATACACAATGTTTTGGCGTCTCCTACACCATTTTCAAGTGGCATTTGAAAAAGGCATAGGAGATGCCGGAACGTCGTATATTACTTGTGTAGTTTGCTGCACATTGTGATATGGAATAAATCCACGTTTGTATTACCATCATAGTGCTGCAGAGTATTTTTTACTTGATCCAAGGTCTGGGATTTGTGTGCTGCCTTTACTGTTTGCGATAGATAGATAGATAGGACTATCTCTCTGTCTCCTATCTATTTACCTATATCTTTCTATCTAATATCTACCCCCGGTCACACTGTCACATGCTGCCCTGCCCCCCCTGTCCCACACATACAGTGGCTGCAGCGGTCAGGTATGGGGTCGGCACCTCCATGATACCCCGGGCACCGCTCTCTCTCGCACAGGAATCCTGTCACAATCCTGGCGCATATATATCTGCCGGCAGCGTCCCGGAATGAGCGTCACACATGGCTGCTTCCAGCACTGACAAAAGATAACTGGGCACCGTGGATTCCTGTGCAGGACAGAGTGCGGTGCCCCGTGGAGCGAGGATGTGCCGACCTATACCTGACCCCCTGCAGCCACTGTATGTGCGGGAGAGGGGGGTCACACACTAGACACACTGCGGCACTGGATGCAGCCTGTCACATCTTCAGCCCCCGCAGCAGGATCTTTCATCCTTGCCCTGCAACAGTAAATGTGCGACCTGGCTGGGATCGGGAGGTTAACCGGAGGATAAAGCTGTCCAGCCCCCACCTCTCCACCCGGCACCCCTCTCTCTCCCTGCACCAGAATGCTCGGCGCCCCGTGTGCTTGCAACAGGTAGAAATGTGAGGGTGATGCTAAGGAGCAGAGACGAAAGGGAGATTAACTAAAGGGAGCAGAGCATGCGGCCGCCGGGTGAGGGGAGGAAAAATACCGCAGATACCGTCCTGGCCGAGTTGAGGTCTGTTAACTGACGCCAGTGACGGTATCAGTATTTTTGCGGTATACCGCCCAGCCCTACTCCGCCCCCACCTGCTTAACATAAACGGCAGAAAAGGCAGAGTAGGGGACAGAGGGTACGTGGGCCAACCAGAGGGGGAGGTAACAAGTGTGGCGACTACCTGCAGAGGTGAGGGGGGAAATGTATACAGTATAGGGGAGGAAGGGAGGTATACAGAATGGGGGGGGCTTACTACAGAGGAGGGGGATGTATACATTATGGGGGAAGAACTACAGAGGAGAGGGGGTTTATAGTATGGAGGCCTCACTACAGGGGAACTTACAGTTTTGGAGCCTAACAACAGTGGGACATATAGTAAGGCAGCTAACTATCTATAGACTGGGGCTTCAGTGACCTACCCCAAAAATAAGCCCTAGCCCTAAATTCAAAGAAAAAAAATAATGTAAGACCCTGTCTTTATTTCGGAGGAACAAAGTACTAGCACATTCAGTAACTGAAACCAATGGGTCTGCCAGTGTATGTGGCCGTACCTTTCTATCAGTATATGAATTTACAGTATACCTCGAACATAGGCTGATTTATACATGTGAACACAGCCTAAAACTCCCAGTTTTGTATCGGTGTTAGACACAGACCTGCTTAAACTACTATATAAGTTACAGGGAATACATAATTTTTGTGCTGAAGGCATGGAGATGGGATAAATAACACACTCCTCTCTGCTCACGGCTCTGGAGAACAGTATGAAAGCTGCATACAGCCACTAGATGTCCTACTTGTGATCACTGACCATCCTGGCTGTATGACGCTCATGTGTATGATCCTCCTGCAGTCATGTTATGTACCTGTTGAATGCATTTGCACTTCAAGCACTGGACCTGAGTGACCTTAAAGCGATCCATCTTATGTGTTTCCTCGTTGTCATGGCAAAGGCGACAAGTATAAAATTTACCACAGCAAGGTGCCTAAAGGACAAAGGGATAAGGAACAGGTATAATAATATGTAAATGTCAATGAGACAGAAAAGTACAGTATAGTCAGGGACAAAATTTGTACACAAAATTCGTACACCCAAATAGAATAATTCTCAAAATAACAAAGCAACTAAAGAAATATCACAGTAATAATAGAACCTGATCTAAATACTGAAGTCTTTTGTGGGTGAGAGGGAAAATAAAACCATTGGCAGAAATCCAGAGGAAAATAGGACAGGTTCTATAATTTCCTGACCTATTTCCTGGAACGCTCACCCTTCAGGTTTCATGTCAGTGGGGCAGGCAGTGAAGTTGCTGGATCCTTAGCCGCCCTTACTGCGCCTGCGCTCACATCTGCCTCCAGCTGTTTTCATACTTCACCTTTCCTTTTGCCCCTGCTGCAGCATGCGGCTTGGTACTTGTGACCCTGCAAGAAAAAAAGCTGTAGGCAGACGTGAGTGCCGAAACAGGAGTGGAAGGGGCAGCTAAGGATACGGCGACTTGATTGCCCGACCTGTGCCACTGACATGATACCCAGGGCTCACGCTGAGACTACAGCGCTGACCTAGTTGGACTGGGTTTATCCCAAAATTAAGGCTGGTTTCACACGGCAGAAATCAACTGTGTTTGTAAGCCAAAACCCTCATAGCGAGATGTCAGAAGTTTTTATCTGTGAGGGTCTGGGTGCAAGGAACCCAGCCGATCCCTAGAACAAAGGGGCAGACACACTTATCAGCATGCACTCTTCTCCTTCATCTCCACAAACAGGTAATACAAGTGGTCTACAGAATTATCTATGAAACTTTTGCCAATTACCCAATACCAAAAGTCTCATAGGCTTCCATTATAACATACAACGCTTGTTTTAGCAATCGATCTGTGGGAAGGGGGTCTCAGCACCTGGATCTCCTTCCACACACACTCCTGACATCTTATCATGACATGTCAGATTCATTTAACCTCTTAAGGACGGAGCCAATTATAATTTTTTCCTCCTTGTATATATAAGGCCATAGCACTTTTTCACCTAGTAACCCACATGGGCCCTTATTTTTTGCATCACTAATTGTACTTTGCGATGGCAGACTTAATTTTTGTATAAAATATGCTGAGAAACCAGAAAAAAATAATTATTGCTTATAACGCTTTTATCCTTTAATCCATGGGGCTGTGTGAGGTGTCATTTTTTGCACCATGATCTGTTCTTTCTATTGGTACCTTGATTGTGTATATACGACTTTTAGATCGCTTTTTATTACAACTTTTCTGGATTCTATGCAACCAAAAATGTGCAATATTTTCAATTTGGCGGGTCTTTGCGCTTACGCTGTTTACCGTGCGAGATCAGGAATAAGATAAATTAATAGTTCACACGATTATGCGGGCGGCGATACCAAACATGTTTATTTATTTATTTTTAATTATAAAATAGAAAAAGGGGGGGGGGGGGTGATTCAAACTTTTATTAGGGGAGGGGATTTTGTATTAATGAAAAAATATATTTTTTTTTTTACACTTTTACAGTAATTAGAAGCCCCACTGGGGGACTTCTAATACAAGTACACTGATCTGCCATAGAGATCAGTGTACTTGTATTACACAGCACCGCAGCTGTATTGCTTTGGTCTGTTGTAGACCATTGCAATAAAATACTGAACCGGGATCAGCATCATTCTGACGCTGAGGCCCGGCGAGATGAAGGGATCCCGCCAATAGCCACCAGGGATGGGCTGCATTTAAGACAGTTAGATGCAGCTGTCATGTTTGACAGCTGCATCCAAGGGTCTTCATTAGCAGGAGCGGCGATCGGCCCGCTCCCACTAAAAGCCGCGGTCCAGTGCAGCAGATAGCGGGACGACCCCCCTCTGAACTCCTCTTGCGTACCGGTACGACATATGTCCTTAACAGGTTAGAGGAGAAGTCTGGTGAAATTTTTATTAAAGTATTGTCTTGCCCCCCAAAAGTTATACAAATCTCCAATATACACTTATTATGGGAAATGCTTATAAAGTGCTTTTTCCCTGCACTTATTACTGCATCAAGGCTTCACTTCCTGGATAACATGGTGATGTCACTTCCTGGATAACATGGTGATGTCACTTCCTGGATAACATGGTGATGTCACTTCCTGGATAACATGGTGATGTCACTTCCTGGATAAAATGGCGATTTCACAACCCGACTCCCAGAGCTGTGCGGGCTGTGGCTGCTGGAGAGGATGATGGCAGGGGGACACTGAGGGACACAGGGCACTGGGGGGGACACTGAGCATCCCTCTGCCATCATCCTCTCCAGCAGCCACAGCCCGCACAGCTCTGGGAGTCGGGGCATGACATCCCCATATTCAAATCGTCCCTGCGGCAGCACAATAGACGGTTATCACAGTTTCCACTTCCTACTAACAGAAGAACCAATCACAATTAAACATGAATAATAATGATCATTAGAACATGGGACAAGCCCCCATGCTATAAAACCCCCCACAGAACCACACTAGGTGTGTTTTTTTTCTTCTGTTCTCCTCTTAGAAGAACCTTTCTATCCTATCAAGGGGTGTCATGAGTGTGTCTCATCCTCCCCTCCCCTGGGTCACCTGCTGCCCGGTTTCAGGTCCAGGGGTATAAAGATATGTAACGACAGCTCTGTTCTAAGGTGTCTGGGAGCTTCTGGCATTGTAAATCCAGCCTGGCGGCTTCCGAGCAGTGTCAGCCGTGGACCCGTCCTCTGCAGTATGTCTGGTGAGTTTGGGGGAGGGGCTTCTGCGTACGTGTGTATCGGCGCTGATCGACATGTGCGTGGACCTAATCTCCCCATTCTCCTGCATTTGATTATGCTGGCTGTCTTGGAGACTCCTCCCACTCACCGGTCCTCGTTCCGGTCCGGGAAGTAAAGCCTTGATGCAGTAGTAAGTGCAAAGAAAAAAGTATTTTATGTGCATTTCCCATAATAATTGTATATTGGTAATTTGTAAAACTTTTGGGGGCAATACAATACATTAAAGTGTCACGGTCGTTAAATTTTTTTTTGCAGAAACCAACAGTACAAAATCATGAAAAAGCAGTTTGAAACTCTCCCCAGTCTTCATGGTTGTCTATGGAGAGAGGGAAACGAGGCAACAAAACAGGACAACAAAGAGTTCATTTACAGCAACATCACAGGCTATCTCCTCTGACAGTCACCACTGACCTATCTGACCTCTGAAAAGCACTCTGAATAGCTCCCCCTCTGAGTAATCCTTTGTTCTCTGCTGGGCATTTCTCCTCGGTCTCTCCTCCCCCTCCATACCTAAGACAGGATCCGACTGATAAAAAAAAACAGTCAAGATTTCCTGATTCTGAGCAGTGGATGAAAGAAAGGAGGGGAGGGGACACCTGGTGAAAGTCTTTTTGAATGCAGATAATGGCATAAACCCAATAACAAAGTTTCTTAAAATCGCCTGGACTATTGATTTCTGCAAAAAAAAAAATAATAATAATATTAATATATATATATATTTATTAATGACAGTGACTAAGATTTTCACCAGACTTCTCATTTAATGGGGAAGTCTCAGCAGAGAGGTGGTAGCAGAGAGCACTGTGTCCACTGGAAAGAATACAGCACTTCCTGTAGGAAATATGGCAGCTAAAGACTGAATTTTTTAAATAGAAGTAAATTACAAATCTATTTAACTTTCTGAAACCAGTTGATATAAAAAAAAAAAAAAAAAAAAAAAAGATTTTTGCACCCCTTTAAGTACTGGAAGACTTTTTTTTAACAGAAGTTAAACTACAAATCTCTGGCACTTTCTGACACCAGATGATTTGTAAGAGAACGTTTTTTGCTGGAGTACCCCCTTTAAATAATAGTTACACTTTAAAGCAGGGATGGGGAACCTTCGGCCCTCCAGCTGTTGCAAAACTACAACTCCCATCATGCCTGGACAGCCAAAGCTTCGCAACTGGAGGGCCGAAGGTTCCCCATCCCAGCTTTAAAGAGGACCTGTCTCCCCGTTAGAGCCCCCTATACTCATGTGATCCCGCTTCTGGAGATGGTCGGGTCACGGAGATATCGGCGCCCGAAGCCCGGCGTGCGCGCTCCTCAGATAAGTCCAACGCTCATAGAGAATGACAAGAGGGTCCAGCACTCCGTCATTCTCTATAAGCGTTGGACTCATCTGAGGAACCAGCACGCCGGGCTTCGGGTGCCGATATCTCCGTGACCCGACCATCTCCAGAAGCGGGACCCGGCGGGACCACGTGAGTATAGGGGGCTCTAACGGGGGTCGGGAGCCTGTCCTCTTTAAGCAAACCACAAATGCAGTGTTAACCAACCCCTCACCACAGACAGCACCTGGTAGATGGCAGCCTGGCGTCTGTCATCTCATACAGCTCCCTCACCCTCCTGAGATGTCAGGTTACATGTAATATGAGGGAGACTGATGACAGCCCACTGACAGCCAGTGTTACGACCCAGCACGGGCTGCTAGGACGGAGCACAGCAGCAGTGACCGGGCAGCAGGTGTGTGAGCAGGACAGCACATGCCACCAGGGTCACTGAGGGGTCAGAACAATGGCCGCCCCCCCGACCATGCTGACACCTCTGGGGTCCCCTCAGCACTACACCCGGGCTCTATAGGATGCCGGTACAGCGGTCTCCTCCATAGCGCAGCACGTGACCCCCGCACTGTACCGGCCGCCCTCACCCTCAGCTCGCAGCCTCTCGCGTAGTGCTCACAGCCGACCGGCACCTCCATGTCCCCGGAGCCCGCAGCCATGTGTGACCTCAGGAAGCGGAAACACCGGGGAGGAGACTGGTGAGAGATGCAGGAGCCGCCGGCAGTAACCGTGTCTATCACAGAAGCACCCGGTGCCCGCGCCTCTCCCCGCAGCTACCGGCAACACACGGGCAGCGCAGTGATCTGAGATGGCGGGAATATCCCACGTGACAGCAGCGCCCTCTACAGGACGCGGAGCGCACTTCCTCTGTGTGGGGAGACGCTCGTGCTGCAGCTTATTACAGTGACAGGCACGAGAAGAATGACGCAGTATATGGGGCTAGGTTCACACCAGGCGGACTTATTTGTCGTAATAGACAATCATTCTGTGGCAATTTTTATTTATTTATTTTTTAAAGGGAACCAGTCAACTCCAAACTCCCTATAAACCTAATAAACTTTGTCAGTAAATTCTGGAGCTGGATGCTTATCGGATTAGTCAATATGTTAAATCTGCTGTATTGTGGAGCCTAACGTCTTGGTACTGCGTATGACACGGAGGGTATGTCCTCACTACGGAATCCCGGCGGATTCCGCAGCTTGTGGCATTTCCACTGGTCCCATAGGCTTCACTGTATGGTTTGACAGATTCCGCTGAAACCGCTCATTCTTCAGGTGGGTGGCGGAATCTGCCAAACCATAGAATGAAGCCTATGGGACCAGCTGAGCTGCGGAATCCGCTGCGGGTGATCTGCCAGGATTTCATAGTGTGGACATACCCTTAGGCCCTGTTCACAATGGGGAAAAACGGCGGAATTCCACTACGGAGCTGTCCGCCGCAGAATCCCGACACGCTCAGTGTCCTGCATTGGGTCAATTGGAGAGCGTGCGCACCTCTGCTTCCCCTCTGCTCAAAGAATTTACACGCGCTGTACTATTGACCCATTGCAGGACACTGAGCGCGGCTGGATTCCATGGCAGATCTCTCTGCAGTGGAATCCTGCTGCACTCAGTATCCTGAATTCCGCTTCCTTTTTTGCTTATTGTGAATGGGGCCTTACACATTGTAAAAGGTCAGGTTATCTCAGCCTTAGGACCAGTTCACACAGACAACAAATCCTGCCAGCCTCCGTGTCATACTGGCTGTCTATGGGAGGATGCATGCCTCCTCTCTCCGTGCAGAAGAATTGACATGTCAATTAGGGTATATTTACACTGAGCAAAAGTGTCGGGGATTCCACAGCAGATCTCTCCACCGCCTGCCTCAGTGTCTCTATCGGTGAGCTTGCGCGCCTCCGCCCCGCTGCTCTCTGCACAAAGAATTGACATGTCATTGCGTGCAAGCCCTTCCATAGAGACACTAATGCAGACTGGATTCCGCATGGGATCTCTCCACTGCTTTTGCTCAGTGTGAACACAGCCTTATACAGCAAACCATCTACCTACAGTGGGGAAAAAAAACATTTGATACGCTGCTGATTTTTCCAAGTTTTCCCACCTACAAAGAATAGAGAGGTGTGTAATATTTATCGTTGGTAGACTTCACCTGTAAGAGACAGAATCTATACAAGAAAATCCCAGAAAATTACATTGTATAATATAAAGAATGATTTAGCATTTTATTACATGAAAAAGTATTTGGTACAATAGAAAAACAAAACTTAAAGGGAACCAATCTGCCCAAGTGGGCTGATATGGTTTCTTAGAGGGCTGTATAAAGCTCCTGAGTAGCCTGCTGCACCCAAGTAATAAAAGTTCTTTTTCTTCCATATAAAGCTTCTGTTGCAGCTCCGCACCGTTGCTAGTCTGTTCATGGAAAAAACACAAAGCGATGTACCTAGTGGTACATTCGCTTTAATATTTGGCGCAAAAACCTTTGCTTGCAGTTACAGAGGTCAGACATTTCCTGTAGTTCTTGACCAGGTTTACAGGCCCCCGTGGCCGAGAAATCTGCTTGTCTAAAAGGAGGCTGATTTTTAGTTCTCTCCAAAGATTTTCTATTGGGTTTAGGTGTGGATTCTGTTTTGGTCACTCCATGACCTGGAAATGCTTCTTATGGAGACGCTTCTTAGTTGCCCTGGCTGTGTGTTTCAGGTTATTGTCATGCTGGAAGACCGACACAACCCATCTTCAATGATCTTACTGAAGGAAGGAGGATGTTGGCCTGCAATACATGGCCCCATCCATCCTCCCTTTAGTCCGGTGTAGTCGTCCTGTCTCCTTAGCAGAAAAGCACCTCCAAGGTTCCTTCTCACCAAGCTGCCTGCCTAGTGTCATGTAGCCCATCCCAGCCTTGTGAAGGTCTACAATTTTGACCCTGGTCTTCTTAGACAGCTCTATGGTCTTGGCCATTGACATGTGATTGATTGTGGGTACAGGTGTTTTTTTGTTTTTTTTTCTACAGGTAAAGAATTTGAACAGGTGCAGTTAATACAGGTAATTAGTGCAGAGTAGTAGCAGCTTTTAAAGAAAAACTTATGGTCCTTTTACACGGAACGATTATCATTCGTTTTTGCACTATAACGATCGCATTTGAGCGATAATCGTTCGGTGTAAACGCTGCGATTGATCAAGCGACGAGCGAGAAATCGTTCATTTTGATCTTTCAACATGTTCTCAAATCATCGTTGATCGTTCGGAAAAAATTTGCAGATCGTTCAGTGTAAACAGTCTTTCAACGATTCCACCTATGTGTGAGATAGGCTTAAGCGATCGCAAAACGACTGCAAATCGATTTTTCCGTACGATGTATCGTTCCGTCTAAACACTGATCGTTTTTAAAAAAAACATTGTTCATTCAAAATCGTTAATTGTGCGATCGGGCGAATTGTCGCTCCGTGTAAAAGTACCATAATTTGTGTGAAAGCCAAATCTTGCTGGTTGGTAGGTGATTAAAAACTAATTTTCCCCACTGTATATCCGAGTCTATAGGCTTAGTATATTACTATAACTCATCATATATGTAATTAAAATCTATATTGTTTGTCTGCATACGGATTAGTATCTGTACCTTTGGGGTGGAAACATTACCACTGTGTTGCCTAAATAAAGGGTGTATATGTAAAACCTTCATTCAGTAGAGATGAGCGAACCTGGAGCATGCTCGAGTCGATCCGAACCCGAACGTTCGGCATATGATTAGCGGTGGCTGCTGAAGTTGGATAAAGCCCTAAGGCTATGTGGAAAACATGGATATAGTCATTGGCTGTATCCATGTTTCCCAGACAACCGTAGAGCTTTATCCAACTGCAACAGCGACCGCTAATCAAATGCCGAACGTTCGGGTTCGGATTGACTCGAACCCGAACCCGTTTCGCTCATCTCTATCATTCAGGCCTTGCGGGATGAGACTCTTTAATCTCACAATCCTCCTAGCTTCTTCTTTCAGGAGTAGTGTATGCAGGTATTCTCCTCTAGGGCCCTTTCACTTTTGTCTCAGACTCCGGAATGTTCGTGTACTTGGATCTTCTCCATGTCAGATTGGTGTATCTAAACCAGTGTTTATTGCACTTACCTGGTTTAAGATCCCTCTCAATTTTTGGATGGTCTTGCCCACATATATCTTTGGGCATGGACACATGCCGATATAAATCGCTGCTCTTCTTTTCCAATTTGTGTAAGGTTGCATTAATATGGCGGTGACCAGGATATGGTCATGTAATAATGGCAAACGTACACTGTAGGATCATTTTGGGCAGCACTAGACCAGTGCATCTATGCAGGTTCACCTGTAGGTTCTAGCGACAGAAAAAAAATCCACTTTGTCACCACTGTCTTTGGGATTTATTTTTATATATAGATTTAAAGGATAAGTCCCACCAAATTAAAAAAGGAAGCAGTGGGAGGTGCTGGAAAATAATGAACTAAGTATACTTAACTATCCTCGTGCCCTGTAGTGTCGTTCCTGGGTCCACTTGACAGCCACTGGTGACTTGCAGCTTTTCTAGCTGCAATGTCCTGTACCCGACTGAGTGATTGCCCACTCAGCCAATGAATGACTGGGGCGGGACACCGCCCCAGCCACTGACTGGCTGAGCAGCACATTGCTCAGCTGGGCCGTGACATTGTAGCTAGAAGAGCTGGGTACGTGACATACCCAATTTCCAGCAGAAAATGATACTGGGTGCTGGTTAGCACGACACGGGACTGGCACAACAGAGGCATGAGGACGGGTGAGTTTAGGCTGTTTTTTTTTCCCCTGCCTGTCTTTTTTACATTTTGCGGGACTCCTCCTTTAAAGGGTTTGCTCACCAAAAATGTTTTTCTTTCAAATCAACTGGTGCCAGAAAGTGCCAGAGATTTGTAATTTACCTCTATTTAAAAATCTCCAGTCTTGCAGTACTTATCAGCTGCTGTATGTCCTGCAGGAAGTGGTGCATTCTCTCCAGTCTGACACAGTGCTCTCTGCTGCCACCTCTGTTCATGTCAGGAACTGTCCAGAGCCGAAGCAAATCCCCATAGAAAACCTCTCCTGCTCTCTAACTTATAAGTACCGGAAGAGTTCAGATTTTTTAATAGAAGTAAATTACAAATCTCTGGCACTTTGTGACACCAGTTGATTTAACCCTTAGGGGACACAGCCAGTTTTCATTTTTGTGCTTTCCTTTTTCCCTCCTTGTGTATATAAGGCCATGGCGCGTGCAATTTTCCACCTAGAGACCCAGATGAGCCTTTATTCGACACCAAACATGTTTAATTATTTATTTTTTTATTTATAAAATGGGGAAAGGGGGTTGACTCAAACTTTTATTAGGGAGGGGATTTTGTATTAATAAAAAGACATTTTTTTTTTTACACATATACTAGAAGTCCCCCTGGGGTTAAAGTTATTCCCCCTGGGGGGACTTCTAGTATTACTACACTGATCTCTCATAGAGATTTATGCAGTATAGTAATACTGCAAAGATCCATGAGATCTGTGCTCTATTGCTTTCGGCTGCTGCAGCCGAAAGCAATAGAGTGCCGAGCCAGGATCATCGCCATTACGGCGCAGACCCTGGCCGGGTGAGGATACCGCCCCTCCGCGATCGTGTCACGGGGGGGCTATCCGCCCTCTAGACCACCAGGGAAGGCGGACATGAAGTATTTAGATGCAGCTGTCAACTTTGACAGCTGCATCTAAATACTTAATTAGCGGGCACAGCGATTGGACCTTGCCCGGTAATAGCCGCGGTCCCGGGCAGCATGTAGCACCCGGGATCGCGGCAGTTCAGAGCGGCGGCGCCGCGCAACCCCCCTCTCAACTCCCCTAGCAGCACCAGAACGTTCAGTAATGTCCTGGTGCAGCTAAGGGTTAAAAAAAAACTTTTTTTGTGAACGACCCCTTTAAGGCCTTTACACATTAGGTGTTCTTTTGGCTTAAATTGTCTAAAACAACTGCAGTACTCCAATAAAACACAAAAAATGCCATGAAAGTGACACATTTTAAAAAAAAAAACATCACTGTGCTTTGTCTGAAATTTTTCCCTGTGTTCTTTCACTCAAAAATGAAGTTATATGAAAGTCTATATATAGGTACTGTAAGTGTTAAATGTACTACAAAGACGTAAAAAAAAGAAAAAACTGCTAGTGTGAAGGAGCCCCAAGCACTGAAATCATACATTCATGCCAATGGCTGCAAGAATTACCAGCAAATCGAGAGGCCTACCACTCATGTGGCTTCAACTTAAAGGGGTTGTTGGAGTCAAGTTTACTTGACCCCCTATCTCCATAGAGAAGCAATGGGTTATTTCCTGATCTGCGGGTCCATTCAAAACAACAAAGCTGGTGCATCATTCTACAGATCTCTGGGGGACCTAGAGGTCGGACTAAGGGCCCTATTAGGCTCCGTTCCCACTGAGCAAAGGTAGCGGAATTCCGCGACGGAATTGTCCGCCGCGGAATGCCGTTAGCCTCCCGCTCATAATGGGAGTCTATGGGAGGCGCGCGCTCCTGCCCTGTCCGCGCTGAAGAATGAACATGTTCATTCTTCAGCGCGTACAGAGCAGCAGCGCGCGCCTCCCATAGACTCCCATTATGAGCGGGAGGCTAACGGCATTCCGCGGCGGACAATTCCGTTGCGGAATTCCGCTAGCTTTGCTCAGTGGGAACGGGGCCTTACACGGGACGATAATCGTGCGAAAAATCGTTAAATCTTTCGAATTTAAACGATTATCGCTCTGTGTAATTGCAGGCAACGATCGAAAAATCGTTCGTATGGTGTTGATCGTTGATTTAGCTCTGAACCTAAAATTATCGTTAATTGCTCGGTAATCGTTCGTTGAAATTACACATTCGTTCGCTCAAATTCCACATTTTTTCACTAATCGTTCAGTGTAATTGCACATTTTTCATTGTATTGCTGGGATCAGAAGGAGTAAGTGATCATAGTAACGATCGCAATAACGATCATAGTAACGATCATAACTAGCGACCATCGTTCTGTGTAATATGGTGAACGATTTCAGGTTAACAGTAAACAATCTCGTTTGCGATCGTTTATGGTTAGTCGTTAATCGTTAAAAATCGCTCAGTGTAATAGGACCCTAACCTGTGGAGAGGGGACAAGTAAAAATAACTCTGTCAACCCCTTTAAGTCTTTCCTTCCTTTCATATCCATTACTGATTTGCCTCAAAACTACCCGAAAACAGGTTGAAAACTGTATGTGTGAATTCAGCCTTATAGCATGCTGTAAAGTCTGTTTTTCTTGCTTTTTTTTTTCATTTTCCCATTGCTTATTTATAAAAAAAAGTGACCCTGTAGAACTGTGGAGATCCTCCTGTGGAAGCGAGCAGCTCAGCCTTATCTACTCTCCCTGCTGCCGGAGGACTATGTGTGACTGAGGCTGTGGCACCCTTTTACTCCGGTGTTCAGGCAGCCTAAATCCTGCGTACACGGATGTAACACAAGCAGTGAGTGCTTCAACTCCCCAGGGATCCTTACAGACATTTCCCGATGCTGCACATGTGTAGCTGCAGCTGCCATCTTGCCTAGATTGTGTATGACTGCTACTTCTAACTAAACCCTGAATTAACCCCTTCACCGATAGCTAGGCCAGGTTTTCAGCCATCTGGGGAGTTGTGTGTGAATAGAGAGTCAACTAATTAACCCCTTCCTACTGATACAGAACACCTTACCTACCTTATTTTTGGGTTGTGGAACACATCGTCTGCATTTCAATTATTCCATATGGGAAAATTTACTTTGAGTGGATTGGATTATAAGCACGTTCCCGAAAATTATTGTTCAGGTTTTTTGTGTTGCTTTATGGTTGTCAGAAGACTCATCCCCATATTTGCAGTTTGTATAAGTGAAAACATATATACTTTCTATCTACTTCTACTTCTACATATATACTTTCTATCTAATCTTCTATCGAATTCGCACCTTGTGCAATTTGTTATGTGCATTTGTAAAGTATGCACGTATGTCTTTTTATACTTTGAGTGTTGCTGCCCCCTAGTGGATATTTCATGTCAAGACCCAGAGCGACTAAGTTTTGCATGCACTAGCTATAAGCTCATATGAGAGAAAACCCTAGTAAGTGGGAGGTCCTCCAGTTCCTTCTCAGGCCTGAATGGGGATATCCTGTTCCTCAGGGGTGGAGCTTAGTTAAGTGTAGTGTCGAGTCTAGTTAGAGTAGTGTGAGGAGTTGAGGTGCAGCTAGGCCCCTGTAAAGTTCTACAAGTGCCCACATTTACCATCCCACCACTAAGGGGATTCCTCATTAGAGTGCCAGTAACCAACAGGGTTAAACTTTTTTGTTAAAGCGACAGTAACTGAGAGGGTTACACTTCTTTTATAAGAGAGCAAATAGCTGAGAGGGCTACATCTTCCCAAGCAAGAAAGGAGAAGCTATACAATTTCTTTATTGCAGTCTAGGGCCTATTGGGCTATTAAAGGGGTATTCCCCTCAAACATAATTTTTCATGTGTTGCTGCCTATGGTGAGACTAACAGTTCATTCCATACTTGTTGTTATCTATTCAGTCTCCTTCCACCAGTTCTGAGTTGCTGCTTTCTGTTGAAGATACACAAAAAATCTGTGTATGGAATTTTCTCTCTGCCTCCTTCTCTCCTCTCCCTTCTGAGATGGCTGATGTAAACAAATTCCTGGCAGGCTTTATCTGTAACTTTGTAGCTTCTTTGTAATGCTGGGAGGTTTATTCTGAGCTGAAGTTGTTGATGAACTCACTGTGAGTAATCCTCCCTGCATTACAAAGTTGCAGAAAGGGACTTGTTTAAATCAGCCATTTCAAAAGGGAGAGGGAGACAGAGAGAAAAGCTCACGTACAGTTTTTTGTGTCTTCAGCAGAAAGCAGCAGCTCAGAACTGGGAGAAGGAGACTGAAAAGATAATAACAAGTATGGAAGGAATTCTTAGTCTCACCATGGGCAGCAACATATGAAAAGTTATGTTTAAGTGCCTGCAGAACCTATCCGGCCTGCCTAACCTGACTGGTGTGGCACTGCAGGTTCTATTTTCCTAGCTGGCTTTCCCCAGGCCTGTAAATGTGCCAGAGGGTGCTAAGGCTGCCTCCTATTCAACTAGAAAACATAAAGGACCTCTGAAGGGAATCTATAATAAGTAGTACAAAGCTGGAGATTCGCAATATCCTGTAAAACAACAACTTCATAAATGACTAACGTGTTGCAGAGAGATAATTATAAGCGAGGATGTCAGCCAGAGCGGTTGTTATAACTACACATTGCCGGGTGCATTCAGCTCTAACATTCCATATATACACTCATCTATATCAGAAAACTTCTTGTGTGCGTATAACAGACACACTTCTTGTGGGGCATTTTTCTGGCTTAAAGGGGAACTCCGTCTATTTTTTTTTTCTTTCAAATAAACTGGTGTCAGAAAGTTATATAGATTTGTGATTTACTTCTATTTAAAAATCTCCAGTCTTCCAGTACTTATCAGCTGCTGTATGTCCTGTAGGAAGTGGTGTATTCTTTCCAGTCTGGTACAGTGCTCTCTGCTGCCACCTCTGTCCGTGACAGGAACTGTCTGAAGCAGGAGCGGTTTTCTATGGGGATTTGCTACTGTTCTGGACAGTTGCTGTCACGGACTAAGGGAGAAAAAAGTAAATAGAAGTAAATTACAAATCTATATAAATTTTTGATACCAGTTGATTTTGCCAAAGTACCCATTTAATGTTCACATGTTGTTTTTGAGGCATTTTCCATACTAGTTTGCCATTTGGTGCCCATGTTTGCTATTAAACCATGAGGTTACATTTTATTATACAATACATTTTATTATACAATCCGATTGATAATTGCCCCCCATTGTTAACCTGTAATTTATCCTCATTGTGAATTACATTCCATCCAATATATGTGAAATAGTTTATCACGTTTATCTTAACATTTGGTTGGTGAAACCGCTTCCTTAAACAGGTGTATATATTTCCTTAATATGGTCATTTGCCATTGCCTACACATGCTACATTCTTGAATAGTAAAGTATACAGAAATAATCCCATAGAGTATGTGTATATGTCATTTCCTCAGTTGCCACCTGATAAAGATATAGTTCCATTATAGTTTATTTGGACTTATAGACAAGTCCTGTTTAAAAGGCTACTCCGGCCTAAAGAAAAATTCTTTCATATCAACTGGTACCAGAAAGTTATATAGATGTTTAATTTAATTCTATTAAAAAAAAAACTCAAGTCTTCCAGTACTTATCAGCTGCTGTATGTCCTGCAGGAAGTGGTGTATTATTTCCCATCTAAGGGTGCGTTCACACCTACAGGATCTGCAGCAGATCTGCAGCAGATTTGATGCTGTGTTCAGTTATTTAAATGAAATCTGCTGCAGAAAATCATCTGCAGATCCTGTAGGTGTGAACGCACCATAACACAGTACTTTCTGCTGCCACCTCTGGCCGTGTCCGGAACTGACCAGAGCAGGAAAGATTTTCTATGGGGATTTGCCAGAGAGCACCATATCAGACTGGGGGAAAATACACCACTTCCTGCAGCACATACAGCAGATGATAAGTACTGGTAGACTTAAGATTTTTAAATAGAATTAAATTGCAAATCTATATATCTTTCTAGCACCTGTTTAATTGAAAGATTTTTTTTTTCCAGAGTACCCCTCAGAATGCTGTCTGATATCCAGACTAGTAAACCTATATGTAAATGTTCATTAGATATAGTTTAGCTGTAGCAGCGCTTATTGTTTTTATATTTCATAGCAGTTTACTGTATTGTCATGTTTGCAATCCGTAACACTGGGTTCAGACCCCAAGCTGATCCTGGCTCAGTGTCTTCAGTTAGTCATGTTGCCTTCCCATAAATATAGTCCCATCTCTGTCTCTTGTCCTTATCCCTAAATGTTCTGTTAATGTTCCACCGGAGGAAAATTTGCCTCTAAAACATCTGTATGGTCTTGTATTGGATTTCCCGCAAACTGAAAAGAATAGAAATGAAATAGGTTACATAACAAGCTATTAGGTACAATAACATTATGAACCTTACACTATGAGCCTTTATGATTTGATATAAGGTAAGAATCACAGACAAAGGGGCAGAACTGTACTAGGTAACATGGGCAAAAAACTCCCCTTCACTTCCTCTCTGACAGGTGTGTTTAGTTGGCTATAATCTTGCAGTTTTCATTCTGTCCACTAGGCCTAATAATAATTATCTGATACTTCATATAACTTTCCACCAGTACCCTCCTTATCATCACGGACAGGAACAATACAGAAGGCCCTCTGAGCAGGCCGCATATAACAATAAAAATAATGAAGGAGATTTTTCAAACATGGTGTAAAGTGAAACTGGCTCAGTTGCCCCTAGCAACCAATCAGATTCCACCTTTCATTTTCCAAAGAGTCTGTGAGGAATAAAAGGTGGAATCTGATTGGTTGCTAGGGGCAACTGAGCCAGTTTCACTTTACACCAGGTTTGATAAATCTCCCCTTTTATGTGCATTTCCTGTAATAAGTGTATATTGGTGATTTGTATAACTTTTGGGGGGCAATACAATACTTCAATAAAAATTTTCGCTGGACTTCTTTAAATAAATATAAAAAAAACAAAAAAAACAAAAAATATTTCAGTATATAGCTATAAATAGAAGAGAAAAAACCTTTTTTGCTTTTTATAATGAAATTTTACTATTCTGACCTGTGGCACGGCTGTGTTAGTGTTATGTAGATCGATCATAGCAAGAGAAGGGATACGAGACTCTGGTATTGTCTTGTTTTCTTTCTTCACCAGTCTTGAACTACGGACTACAAAAATAATAAAGACATTGAGAATTATATAACGCATGTAGACACATAGATACGTTTGTTTAGGATCTGAAGCTTCTAAAAGTAGATACAACTTAGTTTTCTCTGGAAACTCATTACCTCATCAAACCTGCATATGGAATGAAGTCTGACATTACCGACATCATTAGGAAATTGGTTTAATATGTACAGTACATGCGTGCCTATTGCCCACATAACACACATTATAATCCTTAAGAGACCCACAGGAAGACTTTAAAGCGACTCTGTACCCACAATCTGACCCCCCCAAACCACTTGTACCTTCAGATAGCTGCTTTTAATCCAGGATCTGTCCTGGGGTCCGTTTGCCAGGTGATACAGTTATTGTCCTAAAAAACAACTTTTCAACTTGTAGCTCGTGCCAAACAGGAGTATCTGTGCCCTAACTTTGCACCACCCCTCCGTCTCTCCTCCCCACCCTCATCATCATTAGGAATGCTCCAGGCAGATTGCCTCCTATTCCCCACCTGTGTCAGCCCGGCAAATGGGCTGGATCGTTAAGGACCTGTGCAATGTTCAGCATGGAGAAAATGTTTCAGTGGCATTCCTAATGATGAGGAGGGTGGGGAGGAGGGACGGAGGGGTGGTGCAAAGTTAGGGCACAGATACTCCTGTTTGGCACGGGGCTACAAGTTGAAGAGTTGTTTTTTTAGGACAATAACTGCATCACCTGGCGAACGGACCCCAGGACAGATCCTGGATTAAAAGCAGCCATCCGAAGGTACAAGCGGTTTGGGGGGGGTCAGATTGTGGGTACAGAGTCACTTTAACCTGCTGTTATGTTTCCATAGTGCATGAAGTGCTGAGACTGAGGGTAATTTACTTACTTTCATCCTCAGTACGATTTTGGTTAAAGAGACTCTGTCAGTAGGTTTCTGCTGTCCTATCTAAGGGTAGTATAAACTAGTGACAGAGAAGCTAAACAGAATGATGTATACTCATGTGGCAGCAGAAAGACTGAAAAGAAAACACCATTTCCTGCAAGACAGACAGCAGCTGATAAGTATGGGAAAATTTGAGAGCTTTAAACAGAAGTAAATTACAAAGCTATATAACTTTCTGACACCAGTTGATTCGAATGAAAAAGATTTTCGCTGCATTTTATATGTACAGAGCCTTGAAAGTGTAAAGGCCTTTAACACTGGTGTACCTACCATAGAGGCAGGACAGGCAGCTGCTATGGGCCCATGCCGCAGGGGAGCTCAGGGATGCACAGGGAAGGTGAGAGCCATCCTGTGTCCTTCTGCTTCACCTCTTATGTACTGCAGTGTGTAAGTAAACCATAGTTCACTTACATGCTGCAACAGAAGATAAGGAGATCATTTCTTCAATGCTCTGATAACCCCTAAACTCTGTTCTCCAGCTGTAAGCTTCGAGGTCAGGGGTTATCAGTGCACGGACAGTAAAGCAGAGAGCTCCTTGTCTTCTGCTTTTTAACCCTTTTTTGTGTTGCAGCATGTAAGTGAACTTTGGGCCACTTACACACTGCAGTACATAAGGGGTTAAGCAGAGGGTAGTCTGCTCCTGCACCAATGTATTTACCCATAAGGGCTCTTAATGGGCCCTTATAGTGACTGACAGCGCAAGCAGCCATTGTCTTTCTGCTTGTCACTCTTGAGATTTTATTTTTGTGTTTTGGACATAGGGGAGGAGGGGCCCCATACAGTTTTTTTGCTATGGGGCCCTATGAATCCTCATTCCCCGCTCGCTGCTGCTATTCCACGTGGCTGCAGAGAGCGGGTGAGTCCAGGGAGGGACGAGGGAAAATGCGGGGGTGCTGCCCGGGTGATCGCTTATTGTCTGGGCAGCCCATAAGATATAACGGCGGTCTGCTGCCGCTGCTCCTATTCCACGGAACGGCGGCAGCAGATTGCTGCTACACAAGTCGTTTGTCTTTCAACATGTTGAAAGACAAAACTTCAACGATCAGCTGACACGAACGATGTCGGCTGATCGTTGCCTCCTATTCCACGGGACGATTATCGTCCGTAACGGCCGATATCAGCCGAAAACGGGCGATGATCGTTCCGTGGAATAGGGCCTTTAGCTACACCCCTGCCTTTGACACGGGACCATTCTCTCCCGCGCTTAAGGGAAACTATCAGCAGGATAGAAATATAAACAGTGCACTGATACTTCTATCCTGCTGATAGTTTCCCTTTAATTTGTGAAGTGCAGGGAATTAGCTTATACATACTTTTACATTTTAGTCTTAAGAGATATAATCATAATAATAATAATAATATACTCACCGCCGTAAAGTGTGCCAACTTCTGTGCTCCTTAGTTCAGGTAAGTGGCCATAACTCAGTTCTGGCAGTCTCATATCCACTCTTGAAAACTCCCACTTTTTCTTGTTTAGTTGTAGAGGGCTCTTGTCATTGCCAATCTGCATTTAAATGTGTTATCCACAGTCTTATTTATCTTACAGCATGTATCTTGCATATATTGTGGCTACACTATCTATCTATCTATCTATCTATCTATCTATCTATCTATCATATAAACATATATCTATCCTAAGGTAATAAGGAATAAAAATACTAATAGGGCGGACTAGATGGACCAGCTGGCTTTTTCTGCCAACAATCTCCTGTTTTTCTTTAATCAGGAATAAGTAGGTAAAATTAAAACCATGTCCTCAATCTGTTATAGTTATGTTTTAAACTTTTATACATAGCCAATTTGTACCAAAAAGACCACCCTCCAGCCAGATCACATGTTTCTGTGACAGGTATCTCAGATTTCAGTTCCCCCAACTTCTGTCTATATTGGACTTTTCATTAAGAGGACTACCTACTTATATAGATGTAATTTAAAAATCCCAAGTGTTCCTGTACTTATCAGCTGCTGTATGTCCTGCAGGAAGTGGCATATTCTTTCCAGTCTGACTCCAGTGCTCTCTGCTCACACCTCTGGCCTTGACAGGAACTGTCCAGAGCAGTAGCAAATTCCCCTAAGGATAGCTTCACACGTACCGACTCGCAGTGGTAGGTCCTGGCAGATCACTTTCACTACATACACACAGCGGTCTGAACGACCGCTGCGTGTATGTAATTCTGCCGGCCACTTAACCCCTTCAGCTCCCACCCGGCTCCCGCTCTGTATACATTACCTCTCCTCGCTGCACGGGGTCCCGGCGTACTGCTCTCCCGTCCGGCCAATCAGTGGCTGTGGCAGGGCAAACACACTGATTGGCCGGGCGGGAGAGCAGTACGCCGGGACCCCGTGCAGTGAGGAGAGGTAATGTATACAGAGCAGGAGCCGGGCGGCAGCTGAAGGGGTTAAGTGGCCGTAAGAATTACATACACGCAGCGGTCGTTCAGACCGCTGTGTGTATGTAGTGAAAGTGAAAGTGAAAGTCGGTACGTGTGAAGCTACCTTAAAAACCTTTCCTGCTTTGCACAGTTCTTGTTATGGACAGAGGTGGCAGCAGAGAGCACTGTGTTATACAAGAAAGAATAAATCACTTCCTGTGGAGCATACAGCAGTTGATAAGTACTGGAAAACTGGAAATTGTTAAATAGAAGTAAATTACAAATCTATATAACTATCTGACACCAGTTAATTAGAAATAAAAAAGACCATCTTCACTGCATTTTTGGGTGGTCATCTTGTTTTTGCTGTATACAAGGAAGTATCTGTTTACTGTATCTGTTTTAACATGTCTACTCATGAGGTATAAAATCCACTCTATTCTTATTTTGTAGATAATATACAGTACATAAACCTACCAGTGTAGTGACGTTGGGGTTGTAACCTTGGGAAGGCTTTCCTCCACTTTTTTTTAAAGAATTAACAAACATCTTCCCTCTTTCTTCTCCTCTTCAAGTAAATACAAATATAACATTAAAAATTATTCACTATTTAAAATGATTATATAAATCATAATCTAAATATGGCGTCAGAGACGGATAAAATTCCATATGATACCTTACAGCTCAGTCACGATTATGCACCATTAATGAATGTCTGCCTTTTAACACCATTTCTTTTTAGGTCTACTGGTCAGTTGTTATTAACTTTGTAATATTAACGTGACTCTGTACCCACAATCTGACCCCTCGAAAACGGCTTGTACCTTCTTATAGCTGCTTTTAATCCAAGATCTGTCCTGGGGTCCGTTCGGCAGGTGATGCAGTCATTGTCCTAAAAAACAACTTTTAAACTGGCAGCTCTGAGTCAAATTGCCGTGGCCTAGATTGTGTATGCATTAGGCTGGTACAACCTCTCTGTCCCTGATTGTCTCCTATTCATCAGCTGTGTGAATACTGCACATGGGCTGGATCGTTAAGGCACCTGTGCAATGTTCAGACAGGAGAAAATGTTCTAAGGGCATTCCTAATGATGAAGAGGGTGGGGAGGAGGGACGGAGGGGGTGGTGCAAAGTTAGGGCACAGATATTGTAGTCCACGGCCGTTTGACGCGGGCCTGCCAGTTTAAAAGTAGTTTTTTAGGACAATGACTGCATCACCTGCCTAACGGACCCCAGGACAGATCTTGGATTAAAAGCAGCTATCTGACGGTACAATCGGTTTGGGGGGTCAGATTGTGGGTACAGAGTCGCTTTAAGACCCCCACCAGGCACATGAGTTAAAGGGGATGTCAGCCTCTCTGCTCTGTATCTGGATTTGCAGTTCATTCTTCTTGAAATGACTGGGACTAAGCTTAAACCAAGCTGCAATACCACACATACGACACACATGTAATAGTGGCGCTATTTCTAGTAAAAACTAAAGGTGTAGAGGAAAAGATATACCATTAAATAAATTAATGGAATTTTCTATTATTCTTTTCTAAAGAGGCCCTATATTTGGACTATAATATCTTGGCTATAGTATTACCCTTTATCACTAAGGCCGCATTCACGCGTTCCATGTTCCGCAGGGAACACGAATGTGGAATGCCTGTAACGGAGTTGCCCAACCCCCACCCCCACCCCGTCTGGGCAGCATCTGTTATAAGATGCTGGGAGGGGGGAACTGTCACAGGCATTCCACATCCGTGTTCCTTGCGTAAAACGGAATGTGGGAATGCAGCCTTACTTAGTTTAGATTTTTATTCCCCTCAGGTAAAATATGTGCTGATTCAACACCCCCGCCGGAAACTAACATTTTTTTCCATACTTATTATCTAGTCAGTCTCCTTCCCCCAGTTCTGAGCTGCTGAAGACAGAAAACTGTATGTGCTTTTTCTCCATCCCCCCCCCCTCCAAGACGGCTGATGTAAACACACTCTGTGATGTTGGGAAGGATAATCATAGTGAGTTCATCAGCAACTTGACCTGCGATTAACACTCCCAGCATTACAGAGAGCATAAACAGCCGGCCAGGGACTTGTTTACATCAGCCGTTTCAGAAGGGAGAGGAGATGAAGGGGAGACAGAGAGAAAAGCTGACACACAATTTTCTGTGTCTTCAGCACAAAGCAGCAGCCATCCATGCCAGAATTCCAGACAATTCTAGTACAGGTCCTGTCATTTCTGGGCCTATTTTCTGGCATGGACACTTCAAAATTTTTCCTGATCCGTGCCCAATAAGAGGTCTAAGATGGATTCTCCAGAAATGTGAAGGGGACCAGGAGAGAGTGGCTGTAGTGCTTACCTGAAGCTCATGTGGTTGGAGACCGATGAGGCGTTGGTTGAGGACGTCAGATGTGGAGAGATGGCAGCCAGGTTGTAACTGATTGGAGGGATTATGCCACATGGGTTTTTTTGATGATCTAGGCTGGCTTCCTTCAGTGTGACAAAAGGAGTAGTCCTGTTCTGATTTGATGCATTGAATAAAGTACTAGTATTAGATGCTGCTTCATTTTTCTCACTTTTATCTGAATCCATTTTGATTATTTTGACTTTTAAAGGCTTTACATCTTTTCCTTTAGATTCTATGTTGAAGTCCTATAAGAGGAATGAAAAGAAGGTGGTACTCTTGGTCATTTAGGTCCAAATGAAAGGGACTTTCCAATCTCAAAAATCCATTCTGAGTTAACGGGGTGCGGGGGTGAGGTTGGTTGATCCAGTGCAGAGGGGGTTTTCTATGGGGCCAGTTCCTGTCACGGACAGAGGTGGCAGCAGAGAGCACTGTGTCAGACTGGAAAGTATACACTACTTTCTTCAGGACATATAGCAGCTGATAAGTACTGGAAGACTGGAGATTTTTAAATAGAAGTAAATTACAAATTTATACAGCTTTCTGACACCATTTAATTTGAAAGATTTTTTCCCCCGTCGGAGTCCCCCTTTAAGGCCAGAAATGGCTGCAGTGCCAAGGGGTTAATAAAGGCTAATTGTTAAGTCGTTTTTTTGCTTTTACACAATCATACCTTTGTATTATTGTGCTGAGATGAAAGAAACGTACATTGACGTGGTTTACCTGTAAGGCTAATGCTTTCTTCTCTTCTGGGTAATCATCTTTTTTGCAGTTTTTTATTTTCCGGGGAGGTGATGGATTGTCTTTAGAAAGCTTCTGGACTTTGGCACTGATTTCCTGGGAGAACCTTTTATTAAATAATGATTATATGTTATATTTGCAGACCATGCAGCTTGCATTATTATTACTTAATAACCTTAATAGTCCCTACTGTGCAGTTTAATACCCTAGAATATTCTAGCACAATATAAATGTGCACTCCCCCATTGTTCCTATTAAAGGGGTTGGCCACTTTATAGTAAAATAGTTCAGTGTACAGTAACTGTACTCACTGTATATACTGACAGCAGCCAAAATCACAGAGCCAAAATCAGACTCCCCTCCTCCAGGCTGTACTGTCCTGCCCTGTGGTGAGTCTGTCCATAAGATGGCCGAAATGGAGGAGCATGGGACCATCATCCGCCCCCAGTGTCCAACATAGGCATATACAGACTCAGTGGTGGAAACAGCGGGCGGGGTATGGTCACATGCTCCTCCATGTCAGCCATCTTATGGACAGACTCACCACAGAGCAGGGCAGCACAGCATGGAGGAGGGGAATCTGATTTTATCTCTATGAGGTACACAGGGAGCTGCTTTCAGTAAGTGCTGTGAGAACACTTACCAATACTGTACACTAAGCAATTTTACTATAAAGTGGACAACCCTTTAATAGGCCATTTTTCACCATGTATTGCATATTGAGGATTATACACCATGTGCTTCATTGCCTTTTAAAGCAATTTTAAAACAATGGCTACATTCACACATTTTGTACCTCCGTACTAAATTTAGGCCCCATTGATTTCAACTGGGCTGTTCACAGTGTATATTTATGAATCCGCAATCTGCAAAAATTACTGACCAACTCTAGTATGGACTGTAATTGCAGCACAGATTGTCCTGTAGACGTCTATCGGAGCGTTCTAAATTTTTTACAGATCAAAAGTCCGTAATGTTCGCAAATCCGTAGAAAATATAGATGAGTTATCATTTTAAGGCATTCCCTTATTTAACTATCAACTATTTAACTGTTATTTTTTGTGCGTTTTATATTGTATGCGCAGGATGTACATTATGTTTCTGTACTGATATTTAAATCAGAAATGTAATTTTAGGCTATGTTCACACAACGTATCTTTTGTATTAATCACGGCCATGATTAATACAAAAGATAGATTGCTATAGAAGTCAGAAGGAATCCCGGCGGGAGTGTATACACATAGGGGAAGATTTATGAAAAGGTGTAAATATACACCTGGTGCCCACAGCAACCAATCACAGCTCCTCTTATATTTTACCAGAGCTGAAAGCTGAACTGTGATTGGTTGCTATGGGCAGTTTACACCAGGTGTATATTTACACCCTTTTATAAATCTCCCCCATAGTATACACTCCAGCCGGGATTCCAAATGGTCACCAGGAAAACTGACATGTCAGTTTTGTGTGGCCGCTATTCATTAAATAGGGGCCGCACAGACATGTCAGTTCACACAATGAAGACTGCGGCTCTGGCCGCACTCTCTATTGTGTGCTATGGTGAATTGGGATGGGGGCACACGCAGATTCGCCCGCATCCCAATTCAGCACAAATTAAGTTCATCTGGCCGGAACTGCAGAACGGCTGGTGTCATGCGCATGTGGACCCGGCCTTAAAATACCGAGACCCTAAGGCAGTGTTTCTTAAAGTGGAGCTGTCCAGCTGTTGTAAAACTACAGTTCTCTCCCGGCATATCCTGGTAGCTGGCAGGACATGCTGGCAGTTGTATTTGTAGAGTCCAACAGCTGAAGTACCACAGGTTGGATTGGCTGCTGTAAGCATATGGCTATGTTCACTCACTGTAAAATAATGGAATAATTATTTTTGCTGTTATTTTACTGTGTGTGAGCCTAGCCTAAATCTGTTTCATATAAATGAATGGATTTCTGCAAGATGTTCAGATGAATATTTGCCATTAGGGCTATGACTACACAACGTCTTCTTTTGGCTATTTCACGCTTTTTTGGATGGTCATCATTTCGAGCCCAAATACCGGACGTTATTTCAAAACAACGGCCATTATTTGGGCTCAAAATGACTCCGGTTTAAAATAAAAAACAACAACCATCAAACGGCCAAAAAAGGGTGTGTGGCCTAAATCTGCTCTTAATATGTTTCTACTATTCATGTTTTTAGTTAAAGTTTTGTCTACATCTAGTTTGGTATTCCATCCGATGTGTCCCCAGTGCATTATCCAGGCCTCATCGTAGTATCAGACCCACCTCTCGGAGAAGCCATCCTTCTTAAACAGTTCATGCTGCAGCAGCGTCATACAGGATGGTCTCTTGTCTGGATCAATTTGCAAACAGTTCTGGAATAAAATTGTCAGTGGTGATTACTGCAGGAAACCAAATGCTCGGGGGTTCGGTGTCATGATTTTTGCAAGTGTAATAAGATGATAATCTGCAGAGCGTGTAAATATCACATTGTGAGAAACAGACTATTTTAAGAAGTTTTAGTGAGATTTGAAAAATTCACACAGTTCAGCATCAGCTACATCACATATTTCCTGGTGCTGGGGGTGTCAGCTGTGCTGCATTAGGTTGAGTACATATGAGAATTGTTTTCCCCTCCACAGTAATCGGATATAGCTGGCTGCCCTTTTTTTTGCATGGAAACATACTTTATAGCTAGTGTAAACTTAAAGGGGTTATCCGGGTAACAAAACAATATTCTAAACAATCCCCCTTCCCAATACCACCCTATGTCTAATACACATGTATTACCTATGGTGCACCCCTTCCCTGTTTTTTTCTCATTCTTTTCCGCTCTGGATGTCTAAAATCCTCTACTCTGGGTCCACTTTGACAACGCTCAGCTCCCTCTTCCTCCCCCCCTTTGTAGTCACAGGACATGTGATCTCCTCTCTGGGGGGGCGGGTTAGCTGTCTATTGACTTGGTAACACGAGCCCCAGGAGACATTATCTGCATCATCTCCATGCACCTGTGCTGCTTTCATAGACTTACATGTGTCCCTGGGCCTAGGTTTCTGTAATATAAAAAGTTATAATTCTATATCTGCTTGCTGTCAGTGAATACAGCCATATGTACCAGTCTTTGTGTCTCAGCTCTGTATATTGTAAGTGTTATAAATGTTCTTAGAGTCTGGATGGAACTCAAATGCTTTTATTCACAGTCAGCAAGCAGAGATTTAAACCTACACTACACCCCCACCCCCTGGTAAACAGATGACCGTTATGCAGCACATAGCTATACCACGCGCACGTCAGCTCTGCTACATCACCAGCTAGTATGGATTACATATTGGGGTGATGAGATGCAAAATCAGTGAAAAAGAAAAGCCCTGTTTTAATTCATCAATAGTAATGATATCAGTGGGCAGGAAAGCAAACTAAGGGGCCTATTCCACAGGAGCGATAATCGGCCGAACCGGTAACGATGTCCCTACAGCCCTTGTTTCACGATCATCGGGGCCGTGGAATAGGCCCAGTAAACTAGCGCCGATCTAGCAGATCGACGCTCGTTTACGTTGTTGCTTGTCTGGTGGAATAGGACCCTAAGTGGGCAAGTACGCAAATGGACCAATCAGGGAGATGCATGATGGGAAATGTAGTTTCCTATCTTGGTTATAGATTGGCTTTTAGAAAAACTTGTAACTCAGGAACGGCAGCAGCTAGAAAGACAGGTGACGGCTCAAAATACTCAGGGGGACTTGGTAAGACCAGCTAGCATTTCATTTTTTTTTCTGTTCTTAGGTGGATAACCTCTCTAAAGTGAATGTACCATCAGGTACATCGCTTTGGGTCTATTCCCAAGTACCAGTCAGGAGCACTGAGGGCAGGCCCGCTGGCCCCCAGTGTGTTGATCTCCCCTCTCCTCCCCTCTGTGACACGGCTCTATTAGAATCAATAGAGCCGTATCACTGAGGAGAGAAGGGTTTAGTCACACCGGGGGTCAGTGGGGGAATAGATGGGCGCAGTGCACGGAAACCAGGCTGTGGTACAAGAAAAAGACCACCTCACTGGCATTGATCCGTTAATGTAAAAAAAAGCCAAAGCAATGTAGCTAATGGTACATTCACTTTAACCTTAAATGGGTAATGTTTGGTAATGTTCTCCAAACTTGAACGCTCGTCATATGACTCCCAGCAGCTGGAGAAGTTGGATGCGCCCTAGGGAGTCCTAAAAAGCATGGAAAGCCTATAGGCCATATCCATGTTTTTCTGGCAGCCCTAGGGTGGCATCCAACTTCTCCAGCTGTTGGGAGTTGAATGCAGAGCGTTGGGGTTCAGAGAATGTTGCTGAATTCCAACAAGTCCACCCAACTCTACTTGAAATGTTATAGCCAGCAGACAAATATAGAGTTACACTGAACGTATATATGGATTCTAAAAGTTACCTTGGCTAAATCCAATATAACTGGAGATAGTTTAGGGTATCGCTTTTCAAGAGGTTCAACTTCTTTAATCTCTGGCAAAGTCACTCCAGCAAACAGTGGATTCTTATAGAAAAGCTCCTGCAGGCGTGGAGTTAGATTTCCTACAACAAATAGCCATAGCTTGTAAAGGCAGGACATTGTATGGTGACAAATGGTTTATGTACAACATTCATCACTAAGCTGCCAAATGCCATTATTGTATAGGTTCATAGTCTCAGCCCAAAAGAGCAAGCGGTAAGGTAAATCTCCAGTGTAAACTTAAGAAGAATTAGCTGAAAGGTCTATAATGCTCTGTTTCCACCATGCTTGTGTTGTGGTATGTGGTATGCATGATTGTACTTTTTACATGTACTAAAGTTTTTTTTGTTGTTGCTACATTTGTTGCTGTATGACATACAGTTACATACATTGGGGCTATATGTTTCCAGATTATGTAACTTGCATACACTATAACAAAATGTGAATGGAACTAAAGAATAGCTGCTCTAAATGTGGCCCCTGGAGTCCTCTAAGCCAATCAGCTGAGATGATCACTGGGCCACAGGGTCCCAAATGGGTTTCTGAAATCCCACAGGGGGTAGTATTCACACCCCACCAATCAGTAGGTTATATTCATAGTCTCACTGCAGACCCTACTTGAAAGTGACTATGGTAAATGCTCAATATAAAGGGAATATATTATCTGTAATAGGCCTATTGTTTAAATAATGATGTTATTTTAAAAAAATTTTTAAGAATTTGTTTTTTTCCCCAAATTTTCAATTTGTTTAATTATTTATTATTATTATTATTATTATTATTATTAATAATAATTTTACTTTTTCATCCTCACTATAAAATAATCATGAAATCTTGCAGTTTTCATTCTCATCACCGGGGCTAAAACTACGTTGAGACTTCCTGTTCTGCCTATGGTGATAAGAGGAGGCTGCTGTAAAGTGATCTGTACAGCATTGCAGCGTCATGTGAAACCAGTAGATGGAGACAAAAGCAGCTCTCTGGGGAATGACCTCTTCACGGGTCACAGAGTACACAAGGGGACAGGCCCTGTCTATTGTCGTCAATGTCCATGAGGCTTGCTGAAAAGCATATCACTAAATGCTGTAAAAACAGCTCAGGCAATATGGCAACCCCCATAACAATGTACAAAAAGTGAAATTAAAAAAAATGACAGTAAGAAAATAGAAACAGTTTAGAATAAAAGAACCATTTTTAGTATCTGAAAATGTAGGTGATACATTCCCTTTAACTGATGGAATTGGTATTTTGAGAAACTCAGCCATGTATATGCCATTGACAATTACTGTACAATAGCGATGAACGAACCTCGAGCAGTCCAAACCTGAGCGTGTGGCATTTGATTACTGGTACCGGAAGAAGTTGGATCCAACCCTATGGCTTATGGTTGTATCCATGTCTTCCTGCACCTCCTAGGGCTGAATCCAACTTCTTCAGCCACCGGTAATCAAATGCTGTACACTGGACGAATCCCGATCATGCTCGAGTTTCGCTCATCTGCATTCTGCAGACACTGGCTAACATAACCTTACCTTGGCATTTAACTATGTGGTACAACTGATCAATATCTGAGTCTCCGGGAAAAAGTGGTTCACCAGTAAGCATTTCTGTTACCAAACAGCCAATAGCCCACACATCAACGGCCCTAAAGAACACAAAGAAACTGTTATCAGCCCTCGAATACAAGACACATGGCAAAATACATGCATTTCATAATCCCAAGGCCTTACTTGCCATACTTGATATCCCCAACCAAAAGCTCGGGTGCTCTGTACCATCTGGTGGCCACGTAATCTGTGTATACTTCGCCTGGAGCAGCCAGCGTCCGTGCAAATCCAAAATCACATAGCTTTACCACCCCTGAATGCGAAACCAGGATGTTCTCGGGTTTTATGTCTCGATGGATTATCTAGGAGAGGCATTCAAACAATCAGCATAGACATAATGTAAAAAAATATACAGTAGATACTTTATGCAAAAGCAAAAATAGGTTTGTGCTAAAGTTTTCATTACCGGGCATAGTCGAAACCAAATGTACAAAGCTGTGCCTGGTAAGCAATAAAGCACTGGCCAGAGTGCTGCAGCACCTTCAGTCAGCTGATTATGAGGGTTCCGACAGTTTGAGCCCCACATCTATAGTATTGTTATTCTTAACTAAGGATAGACCTATACACATCCCAGAATACACTTGTAATTGTTACTATACAATATTCTAGGTGGGCTGTCCTGGAATTTGGATGGAATTTTCTCTTTGTGTTGACTTTCACTGGAGTTCCCAATTCACTAGGATTCCCAGCTACCCTCGTGAGATGGATGGAGGGAACAGTGTGCTCACAGGTGATTCTCATTCTCTCAATAATAACATAGTCCACAGCCTGTAAGTTATTGGTCATGGAATCTCTGACTACATCACGGGAAGCTCCCCACTGTAAGGAATTTTCAAGGTTTGAGTCTTTTCTAGTTCCTTTTGGGCTGCATTGTTTGTCTACAATAAGGTAGACTCCATTGGACAAATCTCAACGGTCTATGCACCTCGTCTACTCTACTTTAGTCAACTATATGATTTTCTAATAGTGTTGAACAGTATGTATGACGTGCCTTTTTCTGGGCTACTGGAACAATATGTATCACGTGCCTTTTACTGGGCTACTGAAACAGTATATATCAGGTGCCCTTAGTAGGCTACTGTAACAATATGTATTACGTGCCCTTAGTGGGCTACTGAAACAGTATATATCAGGTGCACTTAGTAGGCAACTGGAACAATATGTATTACGTGCCCTTAGTGGTGTTAAACAGGGACACTATAAGTCACTTGTACACCCAGGGTGCTGGAATGAATACACCTGCTGATGCTGATGTTATATCATCTATTTCTTAGCACTGAGAAGTGCTTTGGATTCAGAGATGACTTTTTCGCTGGATCTTAGCCCTGAAAAGGACTTTTGGGTTCTGTAGTAATCCTGCCTGACCAAAACCCTACTAAAACCTATCTCTCCCTGCTGCAAGATCTCTCCCTGACTAGGTTGAAAGCTCATCTGCGGTCGAGAGGTGGGAGCCAAGTATTTAAGATTCGAGGTCATGTGGTTCAGCCATCCAATGAGGGTAGACGCCGTTTTCGCGTTGCGTGCGTACTCCCAGGGTCCCTCATGGCCTCCCTGTATGGTCATTGAATTAAAAAAAGCGCCAAGTGCGATGGGAGGGCTTTCCCGCGTATTCACCTTACTACTCGATTGAATTCGGATCTTTCAAATACCACAATATTCGATCAAATACCTACTCGATCCAATTGTATTCGCTCATCTCTAATGATAATCTCAAACATCCGCTATGAGAAACGATCTTAAATCATTTTCCCTATTACACAGGACGATGATCGTTACTTAAGGTTGTTCTTGCGCTCGTTCTTTTCTGGCTGATAGACCAGGGAAAGAACGAATGATGTCTTCTTACACCGAATGATGTTCGAACGATTTGTGAATGATCAACGATGAAAATAGGTCCAGATTCTATCAAACTATCAACGATTTCTCGTTGGATCAGTGTTAAGCATGTGAATGTGCGACCATGTCTTTTTATTTATTCTCTTTATAGAATTACATTTGTGCATTCTGTCCCCTAAGTTTTTTTTTGTTTGTTTTACCTTGGTTTCCTCACTCCGCCTACACCAGAGACTGCATGAGGGTTAGTACCTATTGTAGCTCCCCCGTGTGGTGTGACCCAGAGCCAGAGGGCTTGATCTGGTGGCATTAGGGTTTGCCAAACACTGGGTCACTCCCTTAATGGGCATTGATGTTGTGGATGGTGGATGTGGATGATGGTCATTGCCCAGCACTACTATATTTGGGTTAGGGATCCACAGGAATCAGGAAACGTGAACTGGTATGTGGGCCCGTCCACTTTGATTAAAACGTAAACTCCTGATATTAGTTTTGTGCTGAAAAGCAGTGGATCAGTGTATAGCATGTAGATGTGCTGCCAGGTCCTTTTTTAATTTTTCCCTTTCCTAAATTATTATTTGAGACAAAACTAAGATGGACATCAACAAACTCTGCCCCCCTGCTGTACACTGGGAAGAAGGCACAGATTGACCCCTTCACTCAGCTGTAATTCCTGCTTGCCTGATTGGGGGGGGGGGGGGCACGGCAAGGCGGGGAGGAGGCGTCGCCTTCTCCCACACCAGATATGCCAATATTTACGCCTGCTCACAGTCGTAAATTATAACGGAAATCTACACCTGATCAGGAGCAGGCAGGCACAGGTCAGGCCGCACCTCTTTGTGAATCCGAAAGGGTAATTAGGGACGTGGCCTAATTTTACACCAGCGTACGAATAGGCCAGTCTTCATAAATGTCACCCTGCATGCTGAACCTCTATAACATATATATATGTATATGGGGAATGTTCGTAAATAATGATGATCAGACAGTAACAGGAAGTATTGTGCTACTTACATTGTGATTGTGGCAGAATCCAATTCCTCTTATAATCTGAAATAAATACTTTCGAACTCTGTTGAAATCCAACCCACTTGGAAACTGTTCAAGGTCATCCAGTACCGTGCGGTCCACAAATTCAAAGACTAGATACCAGCGCTTCTTTTTCTTGCAGACTTCTAATAAATTTACCAAGTTTTCATGGCGTAATTGCTAGAGGGAAAAAAAAAGTAAAAAATAAAGTCAGGTACTAGAGTCGGGTCTTTTCAATCGATGGGATGACAATTGGGAGTGAGCAGGTTTTATTTTTTTTAAAGAACAGAGATCTCTCAAAGTCTGATCTTCACAACCAGTATAATATATTTATTAATTGTCATTAAGAGTTGTCAATCAAGCCTAGCGGTCTAAGGTGAAGCTGCAGAGACCGCCTACTAACACAGCCATGAATGTGGGACTCTCATCATGACGTCTCCTAACTTATCTATCTTTGGAGACAACATGCACAGCGTTTATCCAACATACATACCTAATGTTTTTTATGTAGATCTGTGCTTTATACAACAGCACGCTGTACTGTACACTGCCAAATACTTGCCCGCACCCAGGCACTAACGATTTTGGCTCTAGGCAACATCTACATCGTACCCAAGTACCAACTACGCCATATCTGGGCACGTATGCCATATCGAGCTACCACGAGTGGACATGCTAGCACTCTTTCAAAAAACTGGATCTACACCAACCGACTATCCAGCACAGATACGGACGCTATACTAATCTACTACTAAGGGAATCATCCCCTAAGTTTTATCTATATGATGGTATAGTATCCAGCTACATCCACAACCCACAGACTAGCCTGTGAAGGACGACTATCTAAGCAAGATCTCAGACTCATCAGACATTGGGCCGTCGCATAAAGCCTTATGCACCATACTATAATACCCCCGCTCCCTGATGAAACTGTTGACATGAGCGGGAGAAACACGTCGGCAGATGTGGGGGTGTTATTTCTGATCACCCACCTAAAATGTAAGAGACTTTGTCCAATTTTACATTGGTCTTAGACATTTTAGACATTACACTATATCACTGACAACTACCTTATCTTTCTTTGTGACCTATGTATTACACCATACTGACTTTACTTACCTAGAGTAGGGTTATATTCCCCCGGTGGAGATGCCCACACCTAGGGGACTTAGTGGTCAGGTAGGGTACAATAGGCCACTATTCTTGCTACGGTCTGTCCCGTATTGGGATTTGTTTTCTTTTTGTGTTTAGGCATTTTGGTTCATTTATTTTCATATACTATCCCACTTCCACAGTGGCATAATACATATTTCTGTATATATCCAAGTAAACTAAGTTTTCATCCACTTAGTCGTGTATTACAGTTTATTTTTCCGTTTTGTATGTACATTCTATGCTCGGCAGATTCCGCCATCCACCCATGAAATGGACATTCTTGGTGGGATGGTGGAATCCGCCTGACCATGGAACAGAGTCTATGGGACGGGCAGAGATGCAAGCTGGAGTTCTCCAAAACTTCTTAGCACAGATTTCTCAGTGTGAATGAACCCTAATAGGGACTGCTTCCAGGATCTCAGATTCTATCCACCGAGAGTTTTAACAGTAACCAACTAAATTCTGTACTTCTGTAAATAGCTGTACTATATATATATATATATATATATATATATATATATATATATATATATAAATTTTTACACAGTTGATGCAGAGAATAGCTACGAACATTACCATGTGAGGCCTCTAGTTCAGGAATAGGTCACCATCTCATGAAGCAGGATGTTGGCACTTTGCTCATTTAGTCACATTGCCTGGTATCAGATAACTGGCATTCTCTCACTTCGATCATCTGTCTCTATGCTGAAACAGTACGTGTGGCACAACAATAAACCACTGGATTTTCTGCATCTCCATACCAACTACTCTGCACATAAATAACACTACTGCCATTAGTATCCATATCGGGACTGTCTGTTAACTGTTGCAGATGTCTGGAACAATAAGCTGCCTGTGTATAGTTTTGCAAGAGTGAGTCACATTAAGGGTATAAACACACACACCGTATTTACTGCTGCGATACGCAGCAAATATGCAACAAATATGCAGCAAATACGCAGCAGATTAGATCTAAATAACTGAACACAGCATCAAATCTTCACCATCAAGTCTGCTGCAGATCTGCTGCGTATTTGCTGTGTATCTGCTGCGTATACGGTGTTTGTGTTTGTACCCTAAGGCTATATTCACATCTGACAATAGCCTACATGTGTGGTATATGTCCGCTATCTGGCAGAATAATAAGCCAATGTATATAGCGGCCTACCTGGGCTGGTTCCATTGATTGCAATAGACTATACTGTATATAGTTTAGGCTGCACTTTTGAATCCTGCAAACAAAAGAAAAACTTAAAAAAAAAAATTTGAAATCAATAGATCTGACATGGATAAGACGTAGTGTACACTGTCATTCCTTCTGGTGTGCCAACATATACTATGAATGTATGCTACAGTATAGGCCTGAGCATAGCCTTACTTAGACGCCTATGAGGGTTTCAGTCCCCCCACCTTCAGTGGCCCTAGCATGACTGTGGAAGAACAGAGCTATTAAAAGCATTATGCTGCCCAGTGATCACATTCCCATAATTATCACCTAACACACACTACATTGCCAGCCATTTCTGACAAATATAGCGTCTGTATTTAAAGAGAGATTTTTTTTTCTCTTCAAATTAACTGTTGTCAGAATGTTATATAGATTTGTAAATTACTTCTATTTAAAAAGCTCACATTTTCCAGTACTTATTAGCTGCTGTATGTCCTGCAGAAAGTGGTGTATTCTTTCCAGTCTCAGGCTATGTTCACACTGCGTAAAACTCCGGCCGCTTGCTTCACTGTGTGCTATGGTAAGCTCTGATGCGGGCGCACGCTGATGCGCCCGCATCAGAGCTCTGCGGACGGAAAGATCATCCAGCCAGTACTTAAGTACCGGCTGAGATGATCCGGCCAGAGACCGGAGAGAGGGTCACGGAACGGTCGGTCTCATACATAGTGCGAACATAGCCTCACACTGTGCTCTCTGCTGCCACCTCTGTCTGTGACAGGAACTGTCCCGAGCAGGAGAGGTTTTTTATGGGAATTTGCTGCTGCTCTGGACAGTTCCTGTCAGATACAAAGGTGGCAGCAGAGAGCACTGTGTGAAACTGGAAAGAACAAACCACTTCCTGCGGAACATACAGCAGCTGATAACTATGGGAAGACTTGAGATTCTTAAATAGAAGTAATTTACAAATCTTTATAACTTTCCGACACCAGTTGATTTAAAAGAAAAAAAAATCCAAGGGGCTTTATGAAGTAAGAGGCTCGGCTGCTGGAAGAGCTTCAGGAGAATGACAGAGGCACCGGAAGTTCCCGAAGCTTTCCCCGCACCCGAGCGTCTCAGAGCTTCTCCTATGAGACGCACGACTGCTCGGGAGAGCTTCAGGGATCTCCGGCGCAGGCAGTGTACGTCACATTGCCTGCAACGGGAATGGGACAGGAGATGCGCAAATGCCGGAAACAGGTCCCAGGTGAGTTAACCTTTTTTTATTTTTATTTTTATTTAGCAATTAATCCCTGCCTGACCGCAGCAGGACTGCGCAGGCAGGGGTTAACATTTTCCATTGTATAAGGCGAACTCCTGCCAATCTTCTTAAAAGTCAGGGGTCGTCTTATATGCCCAGTCGCCTTATACGTCAGAAAATACAGTACCTATGGGCATGGGTCCATGGGCATGGATGAGACGTTCTTATCCATGTATATGGTTTATAATAATATGTATATGATGCAATAACTGAATCAATGAACTGTGTCTAACCAGACCTGTGAAGCGGCCATCTCACAGGACTCTCAGGCATGTTACTGTATAGTTAATCTTTACAATCTCTCCTTGGTTGGTTGATTTGTTGGGAATTACAAATTGAATTTGAGCGTCAGAATAGTATATAAGCCAGGGATACATTAGGCAAACAGGCATTTGTCCAGTGTGATTAGGCAGCTTTCTCACCTTTGTATTGTGGAGCCCCATTCAACAAGCTCCAATTGTCTCCAGCTTACTACAGTCATCTCCGAATCACCTTCATAAATGGACTTTTCAGACAAGGAAGAATATAAAGTAAACAACATATCTGACAAAGCATTCGAGCCAAGTGCATCCAAGCAGAGGCAACGCTGTCACGCTTGGCGTAGTTTAGGCTTGTTGCCCAGGTTTTATTATAGAGGGGTATAACAAGAAATTAACGTGGCATTACAGAGGAGGAAATACAGAACATAAGAAGTACCTGATTCTAAATTACACAAGTTTTTTTTGTACTTAAGATGATCTTTAGTTTAATAGTGAATGAGCTAGAAATATAGAAATATATAATAAAAAAATATATTCATGAATTACTTCGATTAAAAAAAATCTCAAGTATTCCAGTATGTATCAGCTGCTGTATGTGCTGCATGAAGTGGTGTATTCTTTCCATTCTTTACAGTGCTCTCTGCTGCCACCTCTGTCCACGTCAGAAACTGTCCTACTGAGTAGGAGAGGTTTTCTATGGGGTTTTGTGCCTGCTCTGGACAGTTCCTGTGACAGACAGAGGTCACAGCAGAGAGCACTGTGTCAGATAGGAAAGAATACACCACTTACTGCAGGACATACAGCAGCTGATAAGTACTGGTAACTAAGATTTTTAAATAGAAGTAATTACAAATCTGTATAACTTTCTGACACCAGTTGATTCACACTTTTGACACGTACAAATAAAACCAAAATTACAATATAAAAATCTGTCAAATCTGTCAATATAAAAATATGTCAATTTTGTGTCAAAGTGTAGCTTTTAGTGAGAAATCATAGTTGTGATAAATGTGATCCACATTGGATGTTTTATACACCTAACCTCCTGAATATAAAGGTAAGACTTAGGGCCCTATTCCACCGGACGATTATCGTTCAGATTATTTTCAGGCCTTTCACAATAGCGGTCGTTTGAGATCGTTAATCGTTAACGATTATGCGAACGATAATCGTCCGGTGGAATAGGGCCCTTACACATACATAATATGTCCCAGTTACACCTTTGGTACAGGCACTTCTCTTTATAAAGTCAACAGAGGTAGAAAATGACAAAGCAACAGAATACTGTGACCAATCTTTGCATGCCAATTAAATTGGGGATTGTATTGCTATATATACACCCTCCCAGCTCCAGCATCTCCTGAGCAGAGGTGCGAGCTCACTACCAGTGTTGAGCAAACTAAAGTTTTGGTCTAAAGATTAGTAAACCTGGAATCAGCACAAACAAAGTGGTTCGTTTGGCCGAATCTGCTCGCGCACAGCTTAGGCTGGGTTTACATTGCGTTTTTGCAATTCGTTTTTTTCATTAGATTGCATGTACTGATCTATGCTATACCATAGCATAGCATAGATCAGTGTTATCAGCGATATATATATGTATAGAGCCTGACTCTATACATGGATCGCTCATCTGACAGGACAGAGGTAAGGAGCTTACCCCCGCCTGTCGGCACATGCAATGGGGACCCCCGCAGCATGGCTGCAGGGGTCCCAATCACTCAGTGACAGATGCTTGATCTGTTACTGAGCACCTTAAACATTGCGATCGCTGTAGATCACGGCCAGGGGCTGGCTGGCAGATTTTAGCCTGGGGGGCAAGCACACGGCACTGGCCCTTGACTGGCAGGCTAGCGGCCCATCCACCACCCTGGCCCTTACCTGGTATTACCCTCCCCAAATAAGTGCGGGAAAGGAAGATTACACATGCGCCACAGGATTATAGTATTGTGGCCAGTGTTCCCAGCCACGAATAGCCCTTGTGATATACATCTATTGGATTAAAGGGAACCTAGCTCCAGGTGCACAGCATAGTACCTTAGGATGCCTTTAAACAGAGAGATTTATCTGACCGATGTTTGAAGCCAAAGCCAGGAACAGACTATAAGCAGAGAACAGGTAATAAAGGAAAAACTGAGATTTCTCCTCTTTTCAACTCCATTCCTGGCTTTGGCTTCAAAAATCTGTCAGCTAAATCTGTCTGTGTGAATGCACCCTTAAGGTACCATGCTGTGTACCCGGTGACCCTGTTATCAGTGCAGTAATGCCCTTTTGGTTCTCTTATCATGTTAAAACCATCAGCCCTGAATCTCTGCAGCACCAGCTGTTATCAGAGGATGTACTACAACTCCCAGCATATCCTGAGGGCTGCAGACTGTAAGTAAATGCTGGGAGTTGTAGTGTTTGCAGCTGTTGTACTTGGAGGATTCCTGGTGTATTGTATACTGGAGGCTTTGTGAGAGATCAGTATACAGAGTTCTGTGGGGGCTCAGTGTGTGGATGTGACCCCAGAACAGAACTAATAGGGGATAGAAGAAATATACCGTTACTGACCAAATCCAATACACCAGTATATAAGAAACATATATTGTCACTGTGACCACAACCATTACCACCCCATACTAACTAATACCACCACACCATAACTGAGATCCAGTATAACAAGACCAATAATACCAGTATAAAAGAAACAAATATCACAACCCCTTCACCACCACCGCCACCATTACTAACTAACATCCACTGTACAAATACCAGGATCATCCCCATAGAAGGTTCTCATTATTAAAATGTGTCGGCTGGTTGTGATCTCATGTGTAATCAAAGATACATAATGAACTGCTAGATAGCTATTTCCTACTGGATATCTATCTATCTATCTATCTATCTATCTATCTATCTATCTATCTATCTATCTATCTCCTATCTATCTATCTATCTATCCATTATCTATCTATCTATCTATCTATCTATCTATCTATCTATCTATCTATCTATCTATCTATCTCCTATCTATCTCCTATCTATCTATCTATCTCCTATCATCTATCTCCTATCTATCTATCTATCTATCTATCTATCTATCTATCTATCTATATACAACGAATAGTCCGCAGCACTCCAAGTTGTGAAACAAAAAGTGGTATTTATTCCAAATATATCATAATATCAAAAATAGTGACATGCAGCAAATAGACGCGACGTTTCGGCAGCCTCTACGCTGCCATTCTCAAGCGTAGAGGCTGCCGAAACGTCGCGTCTATTTGCTGCATGTCACTATTTTTGATATTATGATATATTTGGAATAAATACCACTTTTTGTTTCACAACTTGGAGTGCTGCGGACTATTCGTTGTATATGGACATTCATACCCCTGGTTGGGGAATCTGCTGGCACCAAACTACGTTTTACAAGGTAGTGCTGCTTTTATATTCTTTTTCCTATATCTATCTATCTATCTATCTATCTATCTCCTATCTATCTATCTATCTATCTATCTATCTATCTATCTATCTATCTATCTATCTATCTATCGCCTATCTATCTCCTATCTATCTCCTATCTATCTCCGGTATAAGAACACTGACAATAGAACACAGTTGTCAAACTCCGTCCCTCCAGTTGTTACAACACTACAAATCCCATCATGACTGGACAGATAAACCATGACGGGAATTGTAGTTTTGCAACATCTGGAGGGACATAGTTTGACACCCCTGATAAGTTATAAGACCTTATAAGTTATTATAGTGCAGTTACATTCAGTGACTCACAGTAGGCGTCTTCTCTGCATGAAGAGACATCCACTTTTCCTTTTCTTCTCCATCCGGCTCCGGCCATCATGAAGGCTTCTCTGGCCATGACTCCTCTCCACGGGATCTGCCAGACAGGCATTTTAGGCTTCTTGCTCCAGCAACATCCTCATCAATACATCCCTCCATATAGAATAGCCCCCCGCTGCACATCCCTCCATATAGAATAGCCCCCCCCCCCCCCCCCCCCCCCCGCTGCACATCTCTCCATAAAGAAAAGCCCACCTGTGCATCCCCCATATAGGATAGCCCCCCCCTGTGCATCCCCCCATTTAGAATAGCCCCCCCCCTGTGCATCTCCCCATATAGAATAGCCCCCCTGTGCATCCCCCCCATTTAGAATAGCCCCCTTGTGCAACCCCCCTCGTAGAATAGCCCCCTGTGCATCCCCCCTCATAGAATAGCCCCCTGTGCATCCCCCTTCATAGAATAGCCCCCCTGTGCGTTCTCCTTTATAGAATAGCTCCCCCTGTGCATCCCCCTTATAGAATAGCTCCCCCTGTGCATCCCCCCTCATAGAATAGCCCCCCTGTGCATCCCCCCCAATATAGAATAGCCCCCCTGTGCATCCTCCCATATAGAATAGCCCCCTGTGCACCCCCTCATAGAATAGCCCCCTGTGCATCCCCCTCATAGAATAGCTCCCCCTGTGCATCCCCCCCTCATAGAATAGCTCCCCCTGTGCATCCCCCCCCCCTCATAGAATAGCCCCCATGTGCATCCCCCCTCATAGAATAGCCCCCCTGTGCATCCCCCCATATAGAATAGCTCCCCCTGTGCATCCCCCCTCATAGAATAGCCCCCTGTGCATTCCCCTTCATAGAATAGCCCCCTGTGCATCCCCCCTCATAGAATAGCCCCCCTGTGCATCCCCCTTCATAGAATAGCTCCCCCTGTGCATCCCCCCATATAGAATAGCCCCCCTGTGCATTCTCCCTTATAGAATAGCCCCCCTGTGCATCCCCCCTTATAGAATAGCCCCCCCGTGCATCCCCCCAATATAGAATAGCTCCCCCTGTGCATCCCCCCAATATAGAATAGCCCCCCTGTGCATCCCCCTTCATAGAATAGCCCCCCTGTGCATCCCCCTTCATAGAATAGCCCCCCTGTGCATCCCCCCACTATATAATAGCTCCCCCTGTGTATCCCCCCATATAAAATAGCCCCCCTGTGCATTCTCCCTTATAGAATAGCTCCCCCTGTGCATCCCCCCCTCATAGAATAGCCCCCTGTGCATCCCCCTTCATAGAATAGCCCCCCTGTGCATCCCCCCTCATAGAATAGCCCCCCTGTGCACCCCCTTCATAGAATAGCTCCCCCTGTGCATCCCCCCATATAGAATAGCCCCCCTGTGCATTCTCCCTTATAGAATAGCCCCCCTGTGCATCCCCCCTTATAGAATAGCCCCCCCGTGCATCCCCCCAATATAGAATAGCTCCCCCTGTGCATCCCCCCATATAGAATAGCCCCCCTGTGCATTCTCCCTTATAGAATAGCTCCCCCTGTGCATCCCCCCCTCATAGAATAGCCCCCTGTGCATCCCCCTTCATAGAATAGCCCCCCTGTGCATCCCCCCCTCATAGAATAGCCCCACTGTGCACCCCCCCTTATAGAATAGCTCCCCCTGTGCATCCCCCCCTCATAGAATAGCCCCCTGTGCATCCCCCCCTAATAGAATACCCCCCCTGTGCATTCTCCTTTATAGAATAGCTCCCCTGTGCATCCCCCTAATAGAATATCCCCCTGTGCATCCCCCCTCATAGAATAGCCCCCTGTGCATCCCCCCTCATAGAATAGCCCCCTATGCACCCCCCCATATAGAATAGCCTCCTTGTCCATCCCCCCTCATAGAATAGCCTCCTGAGCATCCCCCTCATAGAATAGCCCCCTGTGCATCCCCCTTCATAGAATAGCCCCCCTGTGCATCCCCCCAATATAGAATAGCCCCCCTGTGCATCCCCCTTCATAGAATAGCCCCCCTGTGCATCCCCCTTCATAGAATAGCCCCCCTGTGCATCCCCCCAATATAGAATAGCTCCCCCTGTGTATCCCCCCATATAAAATAGCCCCCCTGTGCATTCTCCCTTATAGAATAGCTCCCCCTGTGCATTCCCCCAATATAGAATAACCCCCCTGTGCATCCTCCCATATAGAATAGCCCCCATGCACCCCCCATATAGAATAGCCCCCATGCACCCCCCCATATAGAATAGCCCCCTGTGCATCCCCCTTCATAGAATAGCCCCCTGTGCATCCCCCTTCATAGAATAGCCCCCTGTGCATCCCCCTTCATAGAATAGCCCCCTGTGCATCCCCCTTCATAGAATAGCCCCCCTGTGCATTCTCCTTTATAGAATAGCCCCCCTGTGCATCCCCCCTTATAGAATAGCTCCCCCTGTGCATCCCCCCCTCATAGAATAGCTCCCCCTGTGCATCCCCCCCTCATAGAATAGCCCCCTGTGCATCCCCCCTCATAGAATAGCCCCCCTGTGCATCCCCCCTCATAGAATAGCCCCCTGTGCATCCCCCTTCATAGAATAGCCCCCCTGTGCATCCCCCCAATATAGAATAGCCCCCCTGTGCATCCCCCCTCATAGAATAGCCCCCCTGCGCATCCCCCTTCATAGAATAGCCCCCCTGTGCATCCCCCCAATATAGAATAGCCCCCCTGTGCATCCCCCCTCATAGAATAGCCCCCCTGCGCATCCCCCTTCATAGAATAGCCCTCTGTGCATCCCCCCTCATAGAATAGCCCCCTGTGCATCCCCCTTCATAGAATAGCCCCCTGTGCACCCCCCTCATAGAATAGCCCCCTGTGCATCCCCCTTCATAGAATAGCCCCCCTGTGCATCCCCCCTCATAGAATAGCCCCCTTGTGCACCCCCCTCATAGAATAGCCCCCTGTGCATCCCCCTCATAGAATAGCCCCCCTGTGCATCCCCCCTCATAGAATAGCCCCCTGTGCATCCCCCTTCATAGAATAGCCCCCCTGTGCATCCCCCCAATATAGAATAGCCCCCCTGTGCATCCCCCCTCATAGAATAGCCCCCCTGCGCATCCCCCTTCATAGAATAGCCCCCTGTGCATCCCCCTTCATAGAATAGCCCCCCTGTGCATCCCCCCTCATAGAATAGCCCCCTTGTGCACCCCCCCTAATAGAATAGCCCCCTGTGCATCCCCCTTCATAGAATAGCCCCACTGTGCATCCCCCTTCATAGAATAGCCCCACTGTGCATCCCCCCTCATAGAATAGCCCCCTTGTGCATCCCCCTTCATAGAATAGCCCCCCTGTGCATCCCCCCAATATAGAATAGCCCCCCTGTGCATCCCCCCTCATAGAATAGCCCCCCTGTGCATCCCCCTTCATAGAATAGCCCCCTGTGCATCCCCCCTCATAGAATAGCCCCCCTGTGCATCCCCCTTCATAGAATAGCCCCCCTGTGCATCCCCCCTCATAGAATAGCCCCCTGTGCATCCCCCTTCATAGAATAGCCCCCCTGTGGATCCTCCCATATAGAATAGCCCCCATGCACCCCCCCATATAGAATAGCCCCCATGCACCCCCCCCATATAGAATAGCCCCCCTGTGCATCCCCCCTCATAGAATAGCCCCCCTGTGCATCCCCCCTCATAGAATAGCCGCCCTGCGCATCCCCCTTCATAGAATAGCCCCCTGTGCATCCCCCCTCATAGAATAGCCCCCTGTGCATCCCCCTTCATAGAATAGCCCCCCTGTGCATCCCCCCTCATAGAATAGCCCCCTGTGCATCCCCCCTCATAGAATAGCCCCCTGTGCATCCCCCTTCATAGAATAGCCCCCCTGTGGATCCTCCCATATAGAATAGCCCCCATGCACCCCCCCCATATAGAATAGCCCCCATGCACCCCCCCATATAGAATAGCCCCCTGTGCATCCCCCCTCATAGAATAGCCCCCTGTGCATCCCCCTTCATAGAATAGCCCCCCTGTGCATCCCCCCTCATAGAATAGCCCCCTGTGCATCCCCCCTCATAGAATAGCCCCCTGTGCATCCCCCCTCATAGAATAGCCCCCTGTGCATCCCCCTTCATAGAATAGCCCCCCTGTGCATCCCCCCTCATAGAATAGCCCCCCTGTGCATCCCCCCAATATAGAATAGCCCCCCTGTGCATCCCCCTTCATAGAATAGCCCCCCTGTGCATCCCCCCTCATAGAATAGCCCCCCTGTGCATCCCCCCAATATAGAATAGCCCCCCTGTGCATCCCCCCTCATAGAATAGCCCCCCTGTGCATCCCCCCTCATAGAATAGCCCCCCTGTGCATCCCCCCTCATAGAATAGCCCCCTGTGCATCCCCCTTCATAGAATAGCCCCCCTGTGCATCCCCCTTCATAGAATAGCCCCCCTGTGCATCCCCCCAATATAGAATAGCCCCCCTGTGCATCCCCCCTCATAGAATAGCCCCCCTGCGCATCCCCCTTCATAGAATAGCCCCCCTGTGCATCCCCCCAATATAGAATAGCCCCCCTGTGCATCCCCCCTCATAGAATAGCCCCCCTGCGCATCCCCCTTCATAGAATAGCCCCCTGTGCACCCTCCTCATAATATAGCCCCCTGTGCATCCCCCTTCATAGAATAGCCCCCCTGTGCATCCCCCCTCATAGAATAGCCCCCTTGTGCACCCCCCCTCATAGAATAGACCCCCCCCCGGTGTGGCCACATGTTAATGGGTTTAAAAAAAAAGAAAAACAACTCACCTCTCCTCGGCCCGGATCTTCAGTCTGCAGCAGCTTCTCCCTGCTGCTGCAGCGCGGCGGCTCCTCTCTCCGCTCTCAGGTCCTCAGCGGCGCGTCAGGGAAGTGACGTCACCGCTGGGGACCTGATGTAGGTGCCTGCAGACGTGCCTGCTCGCGGCACGTCTGCGGCTACTGGGGGGGATCAGGCGGCCCGGAAGAGACTGAGGGAATAGCGCGGCGGCCGGCCGCGCTATTCTTTCAGTCTCAACTACTGCAGAGAGTCGGCCGCGGGTCGCGGCCCACTCATTGGTGGGGAAGACCGGCCCGGGGGGCACATGCCCTCCTGCCCCCCGGCCCAGCCCGCCCCTGATCACGGTGTTTAAGAGGTTAATTCGAGTCGGCTGCGGGATCGCAGCTGATTCATTACCTCGGGCCCGGAAGACTGATGTGAGCGGGACCACTCTCTGCAGCGCTCCTGCACACATCAGTAACCTCTTCAATATAGGAACATATATATACAGATTACTGACAGGAAGGGGTTAAAGCATGACAAGGTCATGGCAAGAATCACTTCTAAAAGGAAGAGGACTGATTTGTGAACACCCCTCACAAAATATGGTACTGGCTGGTTGACTAAAAAGTAGAGATGGATGCAACTTGTGAATGCTTGAGTCCAATCATTCGGCATTTGATTACTAGTGGCTAAAGTGTGCGCCCGCATCCCAATTCACCGCTGCACAAATTGTGTGAACTGACATGTCTTTTGCAGCCGCTATTCAAGGACATGTCAGTTCTTCATGCGGCCCGATGGAATCCATGGGATTCAATTCATTCACATACAATGTGTGTGCTGTATAAATCACGGCCGTTGTTGCAGTTTGGGATTCATACAACACATACATTGTGGGAACATGGCCTTAGCTAAAATCCCTAGTTATGTGTAAAGTTTCATTTATGGGTCAGACATAGATTTGCAGGGAAGCTATCAGCTATCATATATTGCTCTGGAAAGTCTTCAAAACATAGTATCAGTTAACCTCTTAAGGACGCATGACATACCGGTACGTCATGCGTCTGCAAGAGGTGTTCAGAGCGGGGCCGCACGGTGACCCCGCTCTGAACTCCCGCGGTCCCGGGTGCCGCTTGTAGCCCGGGACCGCAGGTATTAGCGGGCACGGTCCGATCGCCGTGCCCGCTAATACAGTAATCAGATGCAGCTGTCAAATATGACAGCTGCATCCGATTACCAGATGCAGCACTTCCCTGGTGTCAGCGCCCAAAGCCCGGCGCACGTGCTGACAGGAGAGTCCGATGCCCATAGAGAATGACAGAGCATCGGACTCCCCATTCATTCTCTATGGGCATCGGACTCTCCTGGCAGCGCGCGCGCGCGCCAGGCGCTGATATCTCCGTGCCCCGACCGGCTCAGGAAGCGGGACCCGGCGGGATCAGGTGAGTATAGGGGGCTGTAACGGGGGGTCGGGAGCCTGTCACCCCGACACAGGGGTGACAGGTCTCCTTTAAGCCTCTAGAACACAGGGTGATCAGCGGGAGCAAGCGAGTGCCCACCTGTCAGTTCAGCGCTCTCTTGCTCCTTGTTCCCTTCTTGCTCCTGTCGCTATTAGACGTGCCAACCGCAAACGGGTACGTGAGGGGGGCCGTGGGGAGCTGTGGGAGGGGGAAGCCATAGGAGATAGCGGCGGTTTGCTGCCTTGTACTACACTAAACGATCATCGGCTGTAATGGCAAGATGTCAGAGAGGCTGTCTCATTTAACCTGTGACTTATCCGACATTGTCTGCCTAGAGGTTCTCTACACATACACAAGGTTTGGGAACGTACCAGCACTCCACCAGGTAAATACAATGACAACCACATTTATATAATAACTGTAAAATAGCAAATGCATGCTAAGTATGTGTAACAATGGCAGAAATGTTTCCTTTTGTTTGTTTTGTACATTCTTTCCTACTATAATGTAGTTGCCATTGTTCTATCGAGCTGGACAAACCTGTTTCTTAATTGCAGCAACACAATACAACAGAAGATCTTCAGCTGGTCAGTAAATGCCATCTCCATTTCTATAGGCCCCCATACACTTTCGTTACTCTTCTTGCCCTACTTCCCCTTACACAGGAACGTTCGGCATGGCTGGGCATTCCTGTATTATCTATAGGGAGGGGCTATCCAGCGTTTGAAACATTTTTATATATTTCTGACTTGTTAGTAAACCTAATAAACATGTTATGCTTACCTCTCCACACTCCCCTGATGTTCCAATGCGGCCTCTCCGGTGTCCCTTGTTGCTCTGCTTCTTCTGAGACCAACTCATCTTGGGAGTGACAGCTCATATAGCCAATCACTGGCCGTGAGGCTGTCCCGTCTCAGCTAATGACTGGCTGAGCAGGCTGTCACTCCCGAGTTGAATTTGTTTTGGAAGTAGTGGAGCTGCAGTCAGCAGAGTACTCCGGCAACACCGCATCGGGACATCAGGGGAGTGCGGAGAGGTAAGCATAACATGTTCATTATGTTTACCAAAAGGCCAGCAATAGATAAGAATGTTTTAAACGCTGGATAACCCTTTTAAACGATCTCCTGGCATCAGAATCATACATGATGCCAGGAGTTCCGATAATCTGTTCCATCTGTATATACGGACTGTGTGCGGAATATAAGATTAAGGCCTTAGATGACTGTTTTAGGGGGTCCTTTTTTGGCTGTATTATAGATACAGTAGTCAAAATCTTGAGGTTTTTCAGCACTACTTAAAGGAGAAGTCTGGCGAAAATTTCTCTTACAGTATTGTATTGCCCCCCAAAAGTTATGCAAATCACCAATATACACTTATTATGGGAAATGCAAATAAAGTGATTTTCACTTGTCACTTCCTGGATAACATGGTGATGCCACTTCCTAGATACAGGTGCAAAAAATACTCATAGTACAGGTGTCTAAGTGTAATGGCCATATTACACAAAGCGATTATCGATTATCGGCCGTTACAGCCGATAATCGCTTTGTGTAATAGAACGATCTTGGCTGATTGTTGCCGTTTAACAGGCTGAAACTCAAACGGTCAGCCTAGCAATGTTCTGCTACCGTGGCTCTACGCAACAGGAGTGGCGGCAGCAGCCCCTACCACTTATGGCGATTTGACAATCGGGGAGCCCCCCCCTCCCCCGCCCCCCCCCCCCACTGACTGTCGATGTGTGTAATAGCAGGGAATGAGGAGCGGGAATGAGGAGCAAGCGAGTGCTGACCTGGCCCATGTAATAGGACCCTAAGTAGTTATTGAGAAAGTGGAGTTCATCAGTAGTATACTTTCCAAGGTATGAAGTGAGTACTGATTAGTGATACCATCCGTGTAATAGATCTTGTGTACTCACCAGCATACCAACAATCTGGCTCTGAATAATTATAACCCTAGAGGATTACATGACATACTGTAATAATGTTTCAGTGAACTATGAGTCAACTCCAATTGTCACAAGTGATGTTCACCCTAGTGTTAAAATTCCAAGTGCTATTGCTCGGTATAATACTGAAAGCTAGACCGCTTAGCAGGTCATTTTTCCATTAGGCCTGATATATGATAGACCCACGTGGTTTGGAGTGGAGTCATTTTCTATATTTCAGCTTGTTTTATAAGCCTATGATATATGGTAGAATATAATCTCAGTGACATTTATTGTTGGGATTTTCCCAATTTTATTGGTATTAGATTTTCCCAAAATATTGATTTCACCTAAGTGCAGGGGCAATTGATGCAGCCACAGTCCATCCGAATGATCCTAGAGGTGGTAATGGCGCAGTCATAGCTGTCCTGTCCTGGTAATAAGGATCATTGTCTCTAAGGCTGCCATCATACACAGTAATTTTTTTTAACCAAAGCCAGAGATGAAGGCAAAAGAAATTGAAATGTACAGGAAGGACTTGTACGTTTCCTTTGTAGAGAAATTTTCATAAAAAAAAAAGGATGAAATGATGTAGACTTGCACTGCTTCCTCTTAAAGGGGTACTCCAGAGATCAACTGGTGTCAGTTATATAGATTTGTAATCTGAGCCCTTAAAGGGGTAGTTCACACACACACAAAAATTCTTTCAAATCAATTGGTGCGAGACTTGTAATTTGCTTCTATTTAAAAATCTCAGGTTTTCCAGCACTTATCAACTGCTGAATGTCCTACAGGAAGTGGTGTTTTCTTATCAGTCTGACACAGTGCTTTCTGCTGTCCATGACAGGAACTGCCCAAAACAGTAACAAATCCCCATAGATAACCTCTCCTGCTATTGACCGTTCCTGACATGGACAGAGGTGGCAGCAGAGAGCACTGTGTCACCACTTCCTGCAGGACATACAACAGCTGATAAGTACTGGAAGACTTGAGATTTTTTTTTTTTTTTACAGAAGTAGATTACAAATGTCACCATGCAACCGGGTTCTCTGTGGCCAGGTGATATAAAACATTTTTTAAATTAGCCCTAGTAGGATTTTTTTTTTCCGAAGCATCCTTTTAAAGGGGTTATCCACTTAAGAGCAAAAAAATGAAATGCTAGCTGGTCTTACTCTCCAAGTCCCCCTGAGTATTTTGAGCTATTTCTTGTCTTTCTAGCTGCTGACATTCCTGAGTTACAAGTTTTTTTAAAAAGCCAATCTATATCCAAGATAGGAAACTACATTTCCCATCATGCATCTCCCTGATTGGTCCATTTGTGTACTCGTCCCCTTAGCTTTCTTTCCTGCCCACTGCTATTATTACTATTGTACAGCAAACACAGGACTGTTTTTTTTCCCTGTTTTTTTTACATCACCTCAATATGTATTCCATACTAGCTGATGATGTAGCAGAGCTGCTGCGTGCATGGTGTAGCTATGTGCTGCATAACGGGCATCTGTTTACTGGGGGTTGGGGGTGTAGTGTAGGTTGTAGGTTTAGATCTTTGTTTGCTGACTGTGAATGAAACCATTCTAGTTCCATCCAGACTCTAAGAACATCCATAACACTTACAATATACAGAGCTGTAACACAAAGACAGGTACAAATGCCTGCATTCGTGAGCAAGCAGAGATAGAGCTATAACTTTTTATATTACAGATACCTAGGCTCAGGGCAGTGGCGTAGCTACCATAGAGGCAGGGTAGGCAGTTGCTATGGGGCCCGTGCAGGAGGGGGGCCCGGAGGAGAAGGTAAAAGCGTGTGTCCTTCTGCTTAACCCTTTATGTACTGCAGTGTGTAAGGGACCCAGTGTTTGCTTACATGCTGCAACACAAAAATGTGCAGTGCTTTGTGTTGTGCGTAGGGGGGCCCCTTAAAATTTTTTGCTATGGGGCCCCGTGAATCCTAGCTATGCCCCTGGCTCAGGGACACATGTAAGTCTATGGAAGCAGCACAGGTGCATGGAGATCATGCAGATGATGTCTCCTAGGGGTCAGGTTACCAAGTCAATAGACAGCTAACCCGATCCCCAGAGAGGAGATCACATGTCCTGTGACTACAAAGGGAGGGGGGAAGAGGGAGCTTAGCATGGTCAGAGTGGACCCAGAGTAGAGGATTTTAGACATCCAAAGTGGATGAGAAAAAAACAGGGGAGGGTGCAAGACAGATTATACATGTATATTAGACATAGGGTGGTATTGGGAAGGGAGATTTTTTAGAACTATGTTTTTGTTACCCGGATACATTTTCTTTATCCTATAGAGGGAGTTCATCATTACTTAAAAGTAAAATTCACACGATAAGATTTTTTTTTTTATTATGAGCCCAACTGAATCTAAGGGTAAATTCACACGGGCGGGTCCGCCGGGAGTCTCACGCATGAAATCCGCAGCTAATCCGCAATACTACGTGTAATAATGCGTGTTAATAATAAGAAGAATAATACGTGTATTGCGGATTAGCTGCGGATTTCGTGCGTGAGACTCCCGGCGGATCCGCCCGTGTGAATTTACCCTAAAGCAGTTTTTAGCCTATGCAGCCCTATTAGACTATTTCATCTTGGGGGAAAAACTGTGCAAAATTCACTAAGGTTTTTGTGTATAATAAATACATTTCAGGAAACAAATCACTGAAAAACAAATCCCACGCCAAATAAACATGACTACATTGATCTCTCAGGCTCTACTTAGTTTTTTTTCTGATTTTATACAAATTAATATTCATTGTTTGCAATGTGTCTGCTTACATCCAGTATCTCATCACAGATGCACAGCTCAATAAAGATAAAGACAATGGAGCTCATTCATTCTTGCAATGTGCTGCGGCCTAAAGTGTCACGTCATAAAAACTACAGCAAAACTTTGGCGCCAAACGTTGACGTAAAGAAAGCCAACTTATAGGTGGCAGACTGGGAGCGTCTCGTTGGCAGCCGATGATTTTAGGTCCTAACCTAAGGACATGATCAGGTGATGATCGTTTCATTGGCTGATCGTCTGGCTGATTGGCTGAATTTGCAGAATAACGATCGGATTCAAACGATAATCGTACGTGTAAACGCAGTGAACGATCAATCGACGAGCGAGAAATCGTTCATTTTGATCCTCGTTTTTGGTCGTTCGCAAAAAATTCGCAGATTGTTCCGTCTAAACAGTCGTTCACCGATTTAACTTATGTGCGAGATAGGCTTAAGCGATCGCAAAACGATTTTTTCGTACAATATATCGTTCAGTCTAAACGCTGATCATTATAAAAAAAAAACGTTACTTCGAAATCGTTAATCGTACGATCAGGCGTATTATCGCTCCGTGTAAACCCAGCATTAGACTCCCTATTATTAAAGGTTTTTAACTTTTAGTTTTACTATCTGTCAGGACAGGGAGGTAGGGATAAGACATGACATTGAGCCCTAAGGCTGAACCCACCCACTGTCCCTACCTACTTGCCTCAAACGGCCCTAGGCAGCCGCAGACAACACAAAGGTAGTCCCTGCTCTGGTATAGGTGTAACACAGAACGAGACGGACAAACAAACACAAAGGAAAGTCAACAAGCCAAAGTCTGAACCAAACGGGCAACACAGTACAAAATCAGTAAACAATAGGATAGTCAAAGGTCAGGTGGGAGGTCAGGTAACAGGTAAATCGAGCAGAGGAATTAGGAATGGGGATCTCAGGAATAGACAGGGGGAGCTGGGATCAGGGTATCAACCTTAATAGCCAGCGCTGAGAGACTGTCTCAGCTTTCTTTTATGAAGATCAATAGCCCGGTCCAGATCCCCATTGGACCGGCGCTCTGATCCTCAAGGTACCAGACAGGTAGAGGAAAACGTCAATCAAAAAGACTTGCTCAGCTGCAGCAATCGAGTCTAGCAGAGCTAAGTGTAACTCCTGCATTGCCGGAAGCTGACAAGCAATCGGGTGTGTCACACAAAAGCAAAAACCAGGCCCAGTTCACACCAGGCTACTGCACATTCACTATCACTTTTTTCAGCTTGATGGACATGATAGATACCTTTTTCTTCTTGTTTGGCCTCCATACTAAAGTTATGGTGTGTGCTAGGGATAAGCGAATCTCGAGCACGTGGCATTTGATTACCGGTGGCTAAAGAAGTTGGAGCACCCCTAGGCTGCCTGAAAAACATGGACACAGCCATAGGCCATAGGCTGTATCAATATTTTTCAGAACTCCCTAGGGCTGCATCCAACTTCTTAGCCACCGGTAATCAAATGCCGTACGGACGGGTTCGGATGAACCCAAGCATTCTCGAGATTCGCTCACCTCTATTACATGCTATGTGTGCATGAACGGTCAGTACAATCCTGCAAGTAACATAAGGGACATCACATGTCAAACCTGTGCCAAATGATACCAGCTCTCGTACATCTGTATCCTTACTATCAGCCCATGCAGAGAATCAAGAATGAAGAAGAAGGATCTTACCTTAAGTAATTTGATTTCTCTCATTGCTATTTTCTTGACCATTTTGTCATCTTCACTTTCCAGAAATTTTTTGATGGCCACTATTCTACCACTTTCCTTGTGTCGACACTTCATCACCATCCCATAGCTGCCTTCTCCCACCAGGCCAAGATTTTCATACTTCTCCATTGTACAATGGTCAGCACATGAGTCTGTGATAGTAATAGTTGTCTGCAAACAAGATGAACTGTGTGAGCGGCTTATGAAACCATAAAGTGGGACTGTAAATCTGTCTCTGCTGCTGGTGGTCGGAGTTTTAATAAAGACTAAACTACGATTTATGCGACATGATGTTTATTACCATGATGGAATACACTACATCATTGTAGTATATAACAGAATATAAAAGTCTTTATTATCTGCTATTGTCTGTTTACTGTTTTTTTTTTTTTTTTGCACAAGCTCATAACCTTTTGATTGTTTTTTTTTTTTTTTTGTTTTAACACATTGCTTTGTAAAATGTATATTTAACCAATGACCTCAGTAAAATAGAAATGAGAAGCACCACTTATTTCTAATTCTGCTGTATAATTTGCAGGTTGACTGTTCAATATAGTTAAAAAAGAAGGAAGGTGCAAAGTAACATGGTGTAAGTATATACATGAAAGATTATCAATGGTGGATACAGTAGTAAAAAGAGAATCGGGTGGCATTTACATGTCCGCAATGTACTGTCAGTGCATGGGCAGTATTCTCGGGACAGGACTAGCGATGACGAAAATCCCGATGTTTGGTTCGGATCCCGAACATGAATATAAAGAAAAAAAAATGATCGTGATTGGTTCGCCAAACATTCACGAACAAATAACAAATGTACAGTAGAAGCGTACATTTCAGTCTACGCACATGCGTACAGATTATCAGGGGCAAAGCGTAATTTGCAAGTTTGAATATGTTTGAAAATGATCGTTATAACCTTTCCGATCATCGAACAAATTGTTCATGATTGGAGAACACAAACAATTGGCGTCATGTTTGTACGAACATACGAACATTTACAAACATGTTCGCTCATTACTAGACAGGTCCTCGAAGTTTACAGCATCATGATTCATTATGATGCTAGGAGCTATGAAACTGTTTAAACATTCATGCAACTGTACTGACTTTTAAACAGTTTTGGAGCTCCCAGCATGAAAATGAAGCATGATGCCGGGAGCTCTAAGGTCTGGTCCTCAGATTACTGTCCGCGCACAGACAGTATTTTGCGGACGTGTGAATGCCCCCTAAAATACCTCGTCGGTACTTTAGTGAGTCTTGCTACCAAGCAGATTGCATAAATAGTATGCAATATGTAAACTGTAAAAATTTTCCCAAAAAATCTTTCAGTACAATGCAAGTAATCTTTTGTGACCCCAAATTTTTTTTATTGTATGTACAGACTGACAAAAAATACAATCTAGAATTTGAACTGCCATGGCTTCCATATTTTAGGCAGCATTGACATCTATGCTATGCATCAGGATTTAAAGAGGATGTACCACCAGGTACATCCTCTTTAATATGAAGTCACGAATCGAACGGCGCCGTCACGGGGAAGCCGGTTCCGCGGTCTGTTTTTCGGCCGGTTCCGGTGCATAGAACGGTGCTGTGCACAGGAACCGGGCAGCGGTCCGAAAAATGTACCACGGCACCGGCTTCCCCGTGACGGCGCCGTTCGATCCGTGGCTTCAGATTAAAGAGGATGTACCTGGTGGTACATCCTTTTTAAGGCGCCCAAAAACAAAAATCCAACATACCTGACCATTCTCTCCACCAACATCTGGGAGGGGTAAACCAGCACCAGAGCTGTCTGGCTGCAGCTACCCACTCCCCATAGACAAAACGTGTCAAATAGAGGTGAGCGCAGCTCAAACATTCAAATTCGATTGTTCGGATTTAGTATTTCAATATTTTAGCTTATTTTTCTAAATGTATTATCCCACAATGGACAGTAATCACCTACTCACTAGACAGGTGATAAATGTCTGATCACCAGAACTGGGGTCTACCCCCATTTCCTCTTCTCTAAACAGACGCAGTGAGAAGGAGCAGTAGGCCGCCACTCCATTCAATGTCTAAGAGGGCAGATGAAAATAGCTCTGCTTGCAATATAAGGTACTGGAGGGACAACGCACTTATTTCGGGATATGAGTTTACAGCATGAAATCTATGCCTGCATTTCAATGCCCATACATATATTTATATCATTCGTTACCAGATGAGCTCAAGAACTAACTTCATCCACGATGAAAGCTGTAAACTGCGTAAGAGAAGAACATTGGTTCCAACTGTTTGACCATATTTTAGATGCACTGTATGAGCGTATTATTTGGGCAGCATATAAGTACTGATATATATGGATCATGTGCAGTGTCGGACTGCTGTATCTGGGGCCCACCAGAGGAAATGATCATAGGGGCCCACCAATGAAAAACCAGTGAGAAACGTCATGTCAGTCAGTGTAGGTTCTAAAGCTGGGGACCCACTGGAGGATCCTCTGGTCTTCTGGTCCGATACTGATTATGTGTGGGGCCTTTATTTAACAGAATATGGTGGACTGCTTAAAACTGCCATGAGGCATTGTATCTTCTAGTTAAACCCTGTTGTCATTGATGGTTCACTTATTATACATATCATTTTTAATAGGCTGTATCCATGTTTTCCAGGACTCCCTAGGCCGGCATCTTAAGGGAGTCAAAAGCCCTGCGTTCGGGTTCGTAGAACGTTGCTAAACCCGGCCAGTTTGGTTTTTTCCACCAACACAACTCATTACATTAACAATATACATGTCCCAGGTAAAGTAATGATCATTGGCAAGTGATGTCACCACATTATCCGATCATATTGTGAGCCTACCTGTAGACTTGATTTGGTGGATTACATGTTACATGTCTACTGGTCATTGATTAAAAGAATTATCTAGGCTTTTAAAACTGTTGGACAATCCTCAAGTTAGACCATCAATACTAGATTGGTGAGGGACTGCTAAATAAAGTAAAATGTATGTGAAAAGGTCTAAAGTGAATGGGGCCATCACTAGTATTCTCAGCATTTGAATACTGGTAGCTGAAGAAGTTGGATACAGCCTGGAAAACATGGAAAGAGCCATAGGGCTGCATCTAACTTCTTCAACCACCGGTATTCAAATGCTGACCGTCTGATTCGAGCATGTTCTAGTTTCGCTCAACTCTAGTCCTAACACATTTGTCACGTTTCATGACTTAGTCATACCCCATTTTCTAGGTAGGTGCAAAAAAAAGTATCTAAAATGCATACATTTATCATATATCATGTATTTTGGTGTTACCAGTGCTAGAATTCTTCATAACCAGTCTAATCCAAGGTTCAAAAGAATTAGTAGTCCACATTACACCCTTTTATACCATGTAATAATACCACCTTTACTAGACCTAAATGACTGATGACGAATACATTGTTCTATTCTGTTTCTGATATACGTTGTTTGATTAAAATTTATGAAAAATTTCCTATCGGTATACACTGTATGCAGCGACAAAGGAGTGTGCGGAGTCAGGCAGAAGCTGTCAGCAATTTCCTGAGCACAATGTAGCGATGATGTCACTGAGGCTACCATTAGGTATTCATCAACTTTCACATCCAAACTTGCAGTTCAATGAGATTCAATTCCTTCTTGCGCCAAAGAAGAATAAAGAAGGGAAGCGAAAAGATATCCCTATATCTATAGTAGAAGGGAAGGCATGACATCTGCAGCAGGCGGATACAAGCGTCCTCTTATCTACAGTCATGATGAAGCGTCACGCTGCAGTTGAAAAGGCTTTTATGTCGTATGCGTTCATGCCACCTACCTAATATTGGGTAATAGGCATCGGTCTTCTTCATTCACAAGACAAAGGAAGAATCCATTGCTGGCACAGGATAGAACTGCAGATCCGCAGCATTCTCTGCAACTAATCCATTCTCTCCAAGTAACTGTCAGGAGAAATCGTCCACTCTGGGTAACATATAGAAAGTCGGATGGCTCCCAATAGAAACCATAGACAATTGAAGCTGTCCTTTATGCTGATATAGCTCAATGTGAAGTGGCGCTGGGTGTGTAATGTGTGGTTAGAATTTAGAGTGTATCGGATGCCTTCTCCGCTTGTCACCTCCAGTCTGCATACAATAGAAGCAATAGTAACCCGCCTGTAGCTGGGGGAATGCCGGTCACCCTAGCAACTGCCCCCTGCAGGGAATACACATAGGAAACAGTAGTGTATTCATGAATAGCCAGAGGCTGACAACATCTCACTAACAGCACACACGTATATACAGGCAGCATGCACCAGCGTACCTCTAACACATCATGCTTGTCAGCCAGCGTCAGACATGTGCTATGCAGGGGTGAGACAGGATGCCAGGCTGAGGCTGCGCCCACCCTGCACTGCACATATACCCAAGCAGGCACATCCCTCCCAGGAGAGATACATTGCACATTGTACCTTGCCACCTGCTGGCTAGACTGGAGCAAATCTTTACAAATTCTTATCTCGATTAATTCTCCAAGATGCTAATCAGCCGCTGAATATCAGAACTGCCAGATCCACAGTCTCTACAGCTGGCGTATAATTCAGAGCCCTGCTGAATCTATAAGATGCATGGCAGCAGTGTAATCATCTCTCCGCAGTTATGTATAGGGGGCACAATTTTCTGTTCTCTGGAATAGAAAAATACAAAAATTTTATATATATATATATATATATATATATATATATATATATATATATAGATAGTATTCTTTAATATAGAACATATATATGTATAGTACATGAAAGATTTTCTCCTAATGTAATGCAGACTACATACAGCCTTTTTATCATTAGAAGGCCACATTATACAGCTCACATTACCCTTATGCTAAAGGAGTTACTTTATTACATAAAAGTTTTTGGCCCCTTTAGGCTGGGTTCACACTACGTGTCCTTGCTCCCCAAAGTATTCCATAAATGTAATCAATCAGTACATAACAGTAAGCACGCCGCCGCCACCGAACGCCTGCCGAACCGCCGCTCTGGACTACGCTCAACTACTACTCTCATCAGAGAGAATAGTAGCTGTGTTCTATCGCCGCTGCCGCCGCCGCTGTTGCTGCTGCTGATGGGCGCAGGGGGAGCCGCTCATCACTCTGCAGCAGCTATCATCCCCCTCCGCTCCTCCCTCCTCCTCCGGCCAAACTTTACTCTATCTGATCGCTGAATCCCCGCCGGCGCCGCTCTCCGATAATACATGCCGGCCGGGGACACCAGGAAGCACCGGGAGCCGGCATGTGTGATCGGAGAGCGGCGCCGGCGGGGATTCAGCGATCACATAGAGTAAAGTTTGTCCATAATTAATGTACATTACAAATTTGTCTAACTTTCCGTAAGTAATAACATATTAAAAAATACTTTTGGCCGGAGTTGTCCTTTAATGCTTTATCTCTCTCTACACACTTACCTTACTAAAAGTGGACCTGTCAGCAGCTTTTAGCTAACACAAAAGCAGTGTATATCAACATTTTAAGCTATTGTGGAATTGTTTATCATGTTCACATTATATGTTATTTTAGCATAAGTTTTATAAGGCAAATAAAGAGGAATTGCATCTACAGAGGAATTACATCTACTTGAGAAAGAGGAGTGTCTCCGAAATGTCATGACTGTGCTCTGTCACCACCCACTCCTCCCGGCATCTCCGCCAAAGACGCATTGCTACTAATAGCTAAGCTGACACTAAAAAGGAATGAACATCTATGGATTTAGTGATATAGATTACATCTCAAAACTACAGATTAGCGCATATGGAGCATGCTGGACTTCGATCATTCAGCAATTGATTACTGTTGGATGAAGAAGTTTGATTCAGCCCGAGTGAGTCCGAAAAAACATGGATACAGTCATAGGCCTTATCCATGTTTTCCCGGACTCCCTAGGGCTGCATCAGACTTTTTCAGCAACCGGTATTAAAATGCCAAATGATCGGACTTAGGCATGTTTGTAGTGTCCCACTATGTGTTTTTTCTTTTCTTCTTACACCTTGGAAAAAGTGTATCACTCTAGTGTCACAGGTTAGGAAAGGAGGCCGCTGTTCCTTACTGCAACCACTAGATGTCACACTCTCACAGCACAGCTGCAGATAACTTTAGGTTTAGCTACACACACACTTCCCTTTATAGTAACAACTTCCCTTTAGCTATAGAGTTTGGTATTGCTTGGCTACAGGTCAAGCAGGACCTGTATATAGTTGTTCCAGCACTAGTTACCCAACCTTTATGGGTTGCTAGACAATACCCCTAGGGTAACCGGAGACAAGGGAGTCTTCACCCTTGCCCAGTTTCGGTGAAGTGGTGTATTCTTTCCAGGCTGACACAGTGCTCTCTGCTGCCCCCTCTCTTTATGTCAGGAACTGTCCAGAGCAGTAGCAAATCCCCATAGAAAACCTCTCCTTCTCTGGACAGTTCCTGTCATGGAAAGAGGTGGCAGCAGAGAGCACTGTGTCAGCCTGGAGAGAATACACCACTTCCTGCATGACATACAGCAGCTAATAAGTACAGGAAGATTGGAGAATTTTAAATAGAAGTGAAATGAAAATCTTTCTAACTTTCTGACACTTTCTAACCTACTTTTTGGTGTTTTTTCTGGCACTTTTACTGCCATTTTCTCATTTTAGTGAAAATTACTATTGGCGGTTTATCCCCTGAGTTTTTCTTTTTTCAGTACAAGTCATTTGATTCTTTATCATGTGATTCCAGGTTTTCTGTTAAAGAACTGTGGAAAATTTTCCATATAGACATGACAGTATTCCCCCTTATAGAAGTCTGTGGCAAAACACCAAACACATAGGGAGGCATTTATTAAGTCCGGCGTTTTTTACGCCGGACGTAAAAATGCCCCCGCAGCTCCGGCGCTACGGAGATTTATGTAGAGGCGGACTGCCTCTACATAAATCCCGTGCGCGACGTTGCGCACCGCCGAAAACCTACGCCAGCTGAGGACTGGAGTAGGTTTTCGGCGTACATTTTGGCGGAACGGATGATAAATCGCGCGGACTCTGAGTCCGCGCCCTCCGTTCCGCCCACTCTCCGCCCCTTTTCCGCCCCCTTTCCGCCCCCTGGCGTACTCGGCGGAAAGTGCCGATTTGCGAATATTTTATTCGCAAATCCGCCATTTTTGCTTAAAAAAAGACGCAAATCGGCACTTTCCGCCGAAAATCAGCCAGTCGCCGGATGATACATGTGGCCCATAGCCTGCTACGATTATACAAAAAAAAAACCCAAAAAAAACACCATAGCAGAAAAATGTCCTATGGGTATTGCTTTTCGTTTTTCCCCATTGACTATCAGCTAACATCTGGTTGTAGCGTTTCTGATCCCCTAAAATGCCATATGACATATTTCTGAAAAAACATATAGTACATGAGAACATACCCATCCCCTAAAGTTATTCACAGGATAAGGGCTAACAAGTCCTGTAAAGAATAAATGGAGCACCGCCCCCACTGCTTATTTGAAGCGGACCCCCCCAATCAGCTTGATATCCCCTATCCTGTGGATGGGGGGCAGCTACCTAGACAATACCTGGATGTATGTGTGTGGGCACAATAGTTTGCCCTGTCCCTGATGCTGCCCACACACAAGAGCACTGGGTTGTGTACAGTATATATGATGTATATTTATGGTGGTGTCCATGGTGCTTTGATATGCTATGATTGGTGTGACCCTGACACTTAAAAAAACCTTTTGACACACCTTGCAGATGTAGGTATAAACCTTGTGATGCATGCTTTTTAAAAAAAAAGATTTTAGTGTGCCTTTAATATGCACATACATACAGAAGTTCTACTATCCACTGCTCCATCCTACTTGCGCTCATTGTGCAGGTGATAGATCCGTGTAGCAGGCAGATGTCCAGCTTTATGACTCTGCAATATGTGATGTATCCCCAACTCCAGAGCACAATAAGTTAAACCAAAGAACGCAAAATAAAGACACAACACATTGTAATCAGGTGCCAAAGGGTGCCAATTTTATTTAAAATTACATGACACTGAAAATGGCAGACCCCCGACTCATGAAGAGTCACCCTCCAGCACTCAGGCGAGGAAAAACCCCCTGTGGGGGAAACCTCGAGGGAGCCATGGCTGAAGAGTTGCCCCTCCCCTGGGCTTAGAGGGTAATACCATACTATAAATATAATAAACTGGATGTGAGAGAAATCCGGCTGCAATATCTGTCACCTTATTGATGGCTAGGCAGATGTATCTCTTCCTCACAGATCCAGGTCCACTTTTCCGGATAGTAAAGACTTGATGGAGGGGTAGTCTAAGGCAGACCACCCCTTTTCCCCTGCTAGAACCTCCAAATTACATCAAGGGTAGGGGGCAGTAAAGTAGTCAAGCTCAAGGTCCAAGATGGCACTGATCAGGGGGCGGTGCATTGCTTTATGGAACCTTCTTTATGACATAAGCGCTTGTCATCACAGTGAACGGTTGCCATGGTTACTGCAGGTAAACACATCTGAAGTATTAACCTATTAATGACTGGTGATGCACTTTACTGCAAAGGTCACTAAATACACTGGTCACCAAGCAAACAGCTTATGGTTAGGCCACACTAAGAACACTAAATAATATGGTTTGATGTGGCCGATAGCAACCAATCACAGCTCAGCTTTTGTTTCTCAAGTTACTCTGGTAAAATAAAAGCTGATCTGTGAGTGGTTGCCATGCGCAACTTAGTTAAACTTGCCCTTAGCAACCAATGAAAGCTCAGCTTTAATTTTATAAGAGCTTGTAAAGATATGAAAGGTGAGCTGTGATTGGTTGCTATGGGCAAATCAGACTGTGTTCTGTCTCTGACAGATTGATAAAGTTGCTCCATTGCTGTAAAGCTTATGATGATGATGACTGAAAACACATGACGTCAAGCCTCCCCATAATGCTTTGCAGGCAGCCCTTCCTCCATACCTCCCAACTTTCACAGACATTTGTATACACTACAATTCCCAGCATTACCTGTCACTCAGTTTAGAATCCCCTGGTATACGGTTATATACGGCGGATTTGTTAACATGAAGGAGACTGCTGACAATCTGTAATTGTATGTGGAAAGGGCGGCCAAAGAGTAATATTAATAAAGCTGTTGAACTGAATAGAGAAGGAGGGGATCCCTACCTGGAAATCCTCCAGAGACAAGCAGTATGGGGGGCATGTAACACTACATTTCCCAGGATTTCATAGGAAATATGTGATCACCTGATTTGTTGATCACTGGAAAAACTACACTGACTGTACAAAAGGTAGTTGTGTGTAGTTGTTTGAAAGTAAAATAGACCCCAGTTTTAAAGGGGTACTCCAGCAAATAAAATTCTTCAGTAAAATTACAGACATTTTTTATTTACCTCTGTTTAAAAAAACAAAACACACCAGTCTTCCAGTACTTATCAGCTGCTGTATGTCTTGCAGGAAGTGGTGTATTCTTTCCAGTCTGACACAGTGATATCTGCTGCCACCTCAGTCCATGTCAGGAACTGTTCAGAGCAAGTTCCTGACATCGACAGAAGTGTCAGCATAGAGCACTGTGTAAGACTGGAAAAAAAAAAAAGCCTTGAAGGTTTTTAATAGAAGTAAATTGCTAATCTATATAACTTTCTGACACCAGTTGATTTAAAAGAATTTTTTTCAGCTGGAGTACCCATTTAAGCTTTAAAGGAGTTCTCTACAAATAGTAAAGAGCAGCAAATGTTATAAATATATATTAGAAAAAAGCTTTCTCAATTATTACACATATAAGAAATTGTAAGAACAAAGTGGTGGACCAACGCTAAGAGTAATAAGTAACAATTCTGGACATGGAGCTTATATCGACTCTATTGACAGCTATTAATGACCATACAGTGCACACTAACAGAATCATCACTGACCCAGTAGAGAAAGAACAGACCTAATACTGACCCTGTAGAGAATATTCTGATATTTCACCTACACTAGACCTGGACAGGTGGAGGCAGCTCCACTTTTAGTGCAGGGATCAGCCTCCGCTGGGCAAGGGGGACGCCCTATCCTAGCAGCTCCTTAGTTTTAAGGCAGGGCGAAATAGGCAGACTTACCTGGACTTTACCTATTTTCCCTCCTTTGTTGGTTTACCGATTCCCTATCCGGGAAACTTTACACTGTACATAGTTTAAAACACCCTAATAAAAACCTCTTCGCTATTACTCTTAGCGTTGGTCCACCACTTTGTTCTTACAATTTCTTATATGTCTGTACTCAAACAGTGGGGACTAAAATATATCTTTAATTATTTTGGAGGACTGCACAGCCGATTTGTTTGTTCATTCAATTATTACACACCAAAATATGTGCTGAAAAATGTATGTGATGTCTACAATACACGCCACAGTTCACACTGTGTATTTTTATATACTTTATATAAGGAAGCTGAAATGTCACATATTTCAGGCGTATTACTGAGTTGTGTCGATCAGATCTGTCAAAATGTTTGGGATCAGCAACGTTATCCGAACCCAAACACTCAGCATTTGACTCCCCGCGGCTACATGATTAGACTTGCAGCTTTCGGCTGGGTTCCCACTGTGTATTTATTATGCAATTTGGTTGGTGAACTCCCAAGTCTCTCAATAAGTTCTCTAATCAAAATGCATGTTAAAAACACAACAGATATACACATTGTGTGAACACAGCCTTCTCCCAGAAACAGCTCCCAGCTCCCAGAAAAAGTACACATGCACACATGCACAATACACACACCATACACAGATATAAATAAAGAAATGCACATTACCTATACGCATACAGGCTATGTTCACACAACGTATTTTTTTCGTATTTCTACGGACGTTGTTGCCAATTGCAACAATGGCCATAGTTAATGGGAAAAAATATGTGGCTTGCTGTCTATGGGGTCCCGGCCAGAGCGTATACACATAGTATACGCTCTGGCCGGGACCCCTACCAGGACCCCTACTGTCAGGCCGGGACATGTCAGTTTTTTGCGCCCGGTATTCAGTGAATAGCGTCCGCAGAAAGCTCAGTCAGTTCACACTATGAAGCGAGTGGCTCAGCCGCTTGCTTCACAGTGTGCTGTGGTGAGTTCTGATGCGGGCGCATCAGAACTCTGAGGGCCAAAAGATCATCCGGCCGGTACTGCTGTACCGGCCGGGATGATCTTTTCTGAGACCGGCCGCTCCGTGATCGGGCCGGGTCACGGAACAGCCGGTCTCTTGCGCCATGTGAACATGGCCACCTAGTACACACACACACTTACACATGCACAATACACACACCATACCCAGATATAAAGAAATTACTTATATGCATACACAGTACACACACGCAACAATACGCACATCTACACATTTAGGCTATGTTCACACTATGTGAAGAGTCACGGAACGGCCGGTCTCTGCACGGATCATCCCAGCCGGTACTGCAGTACCGGCCGGATAATCTTTTGGCCGCAGGGTTCTGATGCGGCCGCATAAGCACGCGCCCGCATCAGGATCTTCCACAGTACACAATGAAGCAAGCGGCTGGAGCCGCTCGCTTTATTGTGTGAACTGACAGGTCTTTCTGCAGCAGCAATTCACTGAATTGCAGCCGCAGAAAACTGACATATCAGTTATTTGCGGCCCCGTACAGGATCCCGGCCAGAGCGTATACAATGTGTATACGCTCCGGCCAGGATCCCATAGCCTTAAACAGATGGCTATTACATACGGTATATGCATAGATAATAAACACACATGTGCACCATACACACAGACTCACATAAAATACATACATCATGTCCACACACACAGATTTACCTCTGGTACAGGAAAGCACAGGAAAGGTACAATTCACATGCTGTCAGATTTGCAGCCCCAGGGCCACATTGTGCAGACTACAGCCCCTCTCCCTGCAGCACATGGAGGCCGCCTGAGAGGAGGAGTCACTCTCTGCCTCCTACTGATATTTACTGATTTTAATTATTACTGATATTTTTGGTGTGCTAATTCATCATATGGCATATCTTTTTCTGTCTCTTTGGTCTTTTTTAGGGAGATACTTGTAAGTGCTGATATAATAGAGGTAGTTGTAGTGGTGCTTGTATAGTTTAGTGTTAAGCAGTGCAGAGGAGAGGAGTTTGTCAAGGGAGTCCCAACCCAATGTAGTACTGTGCTCTGCCAGAGAAGAATACTTGAGAGATACTTGAGAAAGAGAAATACTTGTGCCTATGTTTAGACTGTGTTGTCTGACCACCTTCTGCCCTGCAGTTTCGAGGTATTCTTCCTACTTGGGTGACACAAGTCCCAGTCGTCACCTGGGTGAAGATAAGTGTCCGAAATTTTCCGGTGTCACCTGTGCTGCAAGATAGAGTATGTAGACCTTTGTTACGGTAGCATTGCTCTATCCGGGTCAATTTCCCTGTAGCTTAGGATACTGCCCTGCACTGTGTAGAGTGGTTCTTGGCACGGGCTGGGTTATTCCCTGACTTGTCCTCCTTGTAATGTCTAACACTGCATAGTGTAGATAAGAGATAAACTGAAGAAACAGAGTGTCTCTGGCTGGTTCATACAGGTGTCTTGACTCACTAACACAGCTGGACTGTCCCAGACAGGGGCCCTGGCAGAGCCAGGCCCTGGCTTAACTACAGCAGGGATGCCTACTCTGTGTGTGTCCTTCTCCCATGAGAATCTGAGGGAAACTGACGCTACACTTTCTCCCACCGAGTGACTACTTCCTACAAGGGTGTGCAAGAACCCCTGTGAGTGGTGGAAAGGAATGTGTGCAAAGAGAAAGAAGAATAGGGATAGGCAGACGAGAAAGAAGTATCTCCATTGGACAATAAAATAAACAACACAGAAGGAGCAGTAACCCTTTGTTTACTATGGCTGTGCAATATATACAGGTTCACATACAAAACACTGACATCTGGTGGGGAAACCAACAAATACTTTCATCACTACCTGATTTTAAGAGAAGGGCTTTTGAGACAGGTGTTGTACAAGAAACACCCATTGTGGGACACCACAGTAGTGTACCTTCTCAGCTCTTGTCATGGAGGAGATTGGTATGTGCCCTTCCCGGGTCCCAGACACCTCCCTGTTAAAAGTTGGTGTAGGTGCCGTGGTGCGAGAAATTACAGAGTCCAGCAAGTACTTAAACAGGTGCAAACATTTACTATAGAAACTTCTTAAAGGCAGTATCCTTGGGTACTCAGCTGTGGGGGCTTAGTAGAGGAAGTAACCACATGAGTTGCTATGATGATCTTCTTAATGCTGTCTGTGGGAACAGAGCGACACTGATCCAGGAACATGGGTCCCACCTGGTGGATAAAGTTAGTCATCGGGGCGACCCCTAAGGAGACCTAGCAGGTGATAGACTGTACTTGTGTATACCTAACTGCTATGTTTAATCCTGTCGCATTATCAGGATGAGAAGCGACGATATTCCACCAGCATAGATAAGGTTCTCCCCTGTCTCTTGTTGCTTCACTGGAGTTACACTAGCTCAACATGGCTAGGATTGGCAAACATGTTGTCTTGTACAAGTTTGCCAATAAATAATGTTGTCTTGTACCTTCACCCCAATATATATATATTCCCCAGGGAGCTCTACGATTGGGGGAAGCATGTTTGTGATTCAAAATAGGAACTCTTAATAGGAAGGTTAGGCGATAGAGGAGGCCCTGTATGCGGTATCTTTGACAGGGATGGGATCTCGTCAGCTTACAGAAAAAAAAATATATAATTGGATAATACAGATAATTAGTCAGTGACAAAGTTAACCCCTTTGGTAAAATCCTCCTTCACCTGTGCCAGGTAGTTTATAGAACATGGTGGCACCTAGTGTTGGGTGCGCAGAATGCATGCCTTCAGCTCAGAGTGTATAGAACACCAGAGATAAGACAACCTCGAGCACGCTCTGGTTCGTCCAAACCCGAGTGTGCGGCATTGAATTACCCTTGGCTGAAGAAGCTAAATGCAGCTCTAGGGAGTCCTGGAAAACATGGATACAGAATTGCTTCGTCCGAACCTGATAGCGTCTCTAGTGCTATCTGTAAGCATGTTGCATAGCAATTTGGTACACATCTCAAGCATAAAGTTTAATCAAAACTTTTCTCTGACTGTCTGTTCCCCCCCCCATTTAACCCCTTACTTTCTGTCGTGGCACAATGCGCTCAGGAACAATGAATAGATGAGGGACTCCAGACATCACTGGACTCTTTAACAGTAAGCTGTGGCGCACTATACTACTCCTCCTCGGTCAGTACTGCTTACTGCTCTAAATGAGGAGGTAAGTAGTAATCCTTAAACTCTATGGGCAAAGCGCTCTGCACCAGACTCCTGGAATGTAAATATTGCTTGCCGGGACAGTCCCGGAAAATCCAGGACTGTTGTAAACTATGTTAGAGGAAGCAGTGCACACATGCTACTAACACACACATTATACACCAACCAAACGTTCAAGAATTTTGCTTGGTGGTGATACCTGGTAAAATGTCTGCATGCAGGGAACATACACTGTGATACAAGGGGATAAAGTTATGCTCACTAATCACATGGTAAAGAACAGTCAACCCCTTTTTGGGACAGAAAGAGATGTGCGCACTGAGTACCATATAAACAATGCTTCTAGCTCTGTAATACAACACATCGGGGGAGATTTATCAAAGGGTGTAAAATTTAGACTGGTGCAAACTGCCCACAGCAACCAATCACAGCTCAGCTTTAGGCAGTGCTGAAAGGAAAGCTGAGCTGTGATTGGTTGCTGTGGGCAGTTTGCACCAGTCTAAATTTTACACCCTTTGATAAATCTCCCCCATCGTGTATTGTTGTATGCTAGGATTTTTTTTTTTCTTATTTTTGTCCTTCCTTTCTTATCTTCTTAATTTGACATATTCCTGCGGTGCAGAATGATCAATAATAAAAAAAAAACCTGATTTCATAAGTGTCTATCTGTCCCTGTGAGTGTCTATACGTGGATATGTGGCCACCCAGTGGTTGTGATGTGCATTGCTGATTTTTTTAGGGCTTTGCTGCAGGAGTGTGTCACAATGTATTGAATTTATATTGGAAAAATTTAACTCCTTGAACGGCAACTTGAGCCAGAAATGTTTCCTTTTAAATCAACTTGTGTAAGAAAGTGCCACAGAGTTGTAATGTACTTTGATTAAAAAAAATCTCAAGTCTTTCAGTACTTATCAGATGCTGTATGTCATAGACATGGACATAGATATGTAGGACATACAGCAGCTAAGTATTAAAAGACTTGAGATTTTTTTTTATAGAAGTAAATTGCAAATCTCTGGCATTTTCTGACACCAGTTGACTTTAAAGAAAAAGAAATGTAGCTGGAGTTGTCCTTTAACTAAATCCATGGATAGTTATTGGAACAGGAATCTGTAGCCTAACTTTTAGTGTGTTTAGACTGTCAGGAGAGGTTGTGCAGATGTAAGCCTGGTGTGGCTAAAATTTGTAGATAATGGTTGGTATAACTAAAACATCTCAATATCAAAATTTGTAGATAATGGTTGGTATAATATACAAGGGTTGGATACAATAACTAAAACATCTCGATTTTTACATAATCAAATGAACTCTTCTTGACACACCAGCCATTACTACTAAAGGCCATTTTTTTCACATTTTACAATTTGTCTACTTTATGTTAGCATCATTCATCTTTTTAATTTTGCCGGACGTCAGAAAGCATAGAAGTTTAGCCGCAAATAATCAAATTTTCACAATAATTTTCCAAACTTAATTTTTAGAGATGAGCGAGTAGTGAAATATTCGACTTTCGAGAATTCGAATCGAATAGGCACCGAGATTTGACTATTGGAACGAATATTCAATCCCATTATAGTCTATGGGAAAAAAATTCTCGGCACTTGGAAATCCAAATTCCACCACTTGGAGGTCACCAAGTCCCCCATGAAACCTTCCTAGAAGATGCAAACACCTCCGGAATGACATTGGGACATTAGGGGGAGCATGCCTGGGTGCACCCAACATCCCAAAATTGCAGTATAATGCCACTGTCCGGAGTTGTGAAGGAAAAATATTTGCGAACGCTTTACGAACGTTTACGGCAATGTTCACACATTTCGTTCGTATTTCTTGCGCAGTGTTACATACATGATTCCAAAGTGTGTCTGCAGAGCGTCATGTTATTTGTGTGTATCACGATTCATGCTGGACGAACGCTACTGGAACAGTATGTATAACGTGCCCTTAGTGGGATACTGGAACAGTATATATCAGGTGCCCTTAGTGGGATACTAGAACAGTATATATCAGGTGCCCTTAGTGGTGTTAAACAGGGACACTATAAGTCACTTGTACACACAGGGTACTGGAATGAATACACCTGCTGATGCTGATGCTGCTGTTATATCATCTATTTCTTAGCACTGAGAAGTGCTTTGGATTCAGAGATGACTTTTTCGCTTGATCTTAGCCCTGAAAAGGACTTTTGGGTTCAGTAGTAAGCCTGCCTGACCAAAACCCTACTAAAACCTATCTCTCCCTGCTGCAAGATCTCTCCCTGACTAGGTTGAAAGCTCATCTGGGGTCGAGAGGAGGAAGTCAATTATTTAAGATTCAAGGTCATGTGGTTCAGCCATCCAATAAGGGTAGACGCTGTTTTCGCGCTGCGTGCGTACTCCCAGGGTCCCTCACGGCCTCCCTGTATGGTCATTGAATTAAAAAAAGGGCCAACTGCGATGGGAGGGCTTTTGAATGTTTCCCGCATATTCGTCACACTACTCTATTGAATTTGAATCTTTCGAATATCAGAATATTCAATCGAATACCATCTCGATCGAAACGTATTCGCTCATCTCTATTAATTTTATTAGGAACCAGTTCAGTTCTGAAATGAATTTAAAAGGACTGAATGTAACACCCCCCATAAATCACACCATTTTAAAAACTGCACCCCTTCAAGAATAAACATGATTTGCTAACCCTTTAGTTGGGTCACAGAAACAAGGCGGAGGTAAAATTCTAAAGTTACTATTTTTTGTCCAATTTATAACAAAAAAATTGAACTCAGTATTTAGTACCCCATGTATTCATTTTTTAAATGTATTTTTTTTTAATATTGCGTATATGGCCTGTTAAAGCTCACTTGTTTGATAAGCTCCCAGCTTGCAAGGAGCAATGCTCTTCAATTGTGAAATCTCCGGCTTGGAAATGACTCAGAGAGGGACATTCTATTAGAAATGTCTGGAGCGACAGGCGTACAGCCACCTGGGCAGGAAGTGTATTACACAGGCCAGGAGGTTTTCACCAATCATCTTATGCGACATGTAATAACAATTTCCCATAACATTCCATGAGAAAAGGTACAAAAAGGATCATTGGCCCACTTCGGCAGCTCCGACAGAGAAGAGAGCTGTGGGAGAAGAAAGAAGAAAAAGAGAGGGAGAGGGGAAGAGAGAGAGAGAGAGAGGGGGGGGGAGAGAAAAAGGAGTGGGGGAGGGATGGTGTAGAACTCACTGAGCCAAAAGGGTCTTGTACTCATTGATTTCTGTAAATAGGTCCCAGAAGTACCATGTGCAGAAAAAGCGAGCAGAGCGGTTGAGGTTTTCCATGCGCCCAATGACCTCGACCTTCTGCAGCCACATAGAGATCTAAAGAGGTCTAGACTGCGCCATGATACTGGTATGCAAGCTGGCAGCATTGACCAGGTGTTAAAGGTCAGAGTGGCGGTAAGTGTTAACAAGAAAGAGTTGTTACGATATCGCCATCCCTTTAAAACCACTCTTTATTGATATCGGGTTAAAATATATCCATACAGGTGGAAAAAATTTGACGCATTTCGGCATATGCACGTCTTAATCACTGCATAAAGAAATCACTGTGCACATAACATATAAATAGTGTTACAAACAGTTATGAACAAGCACGCTCACCTGCTCCTTTGACTGAGTTCCGCCCTGGAGTACTGCCTTCAATGATTGCGAGTACACTCCAAACATACTGGTGTGGAACTCGGAACGGATAGCAGCTAGCACCTACTACTGGATTTTTTAATAAATATGCATTGAATCAGTTTTGTAGTTCAAACCACATGGGAAACGAGAGCATAAATTTAGAATCCAGAAGGCTTCTCTATTTAACCCCTTCGCGTCAGTAACATGTATATGTACGTTCCCTGTACTGACGGGGTTATTGATGAGAGCGGGAGCTCTGCAGAGAGAGTGATCCCGCTCACATCAGTCTCCGGGGCCGTAGGTAATGAGAGTCAGCTGCGATCCCGCAGCCGACTTTCATTAACCCCTTAAATGGCGAGATCTACAGCGATCGCGGAGTTTAAGGTGCTCAGTGACAGATCAAGCATCTGTCACTGAGTGATCGGGACCCCCGCAGCCATGCTGCGGGCGTCCTGATCACATGTGCCGACAGGCGGGGGTAAGCTCCTTACCTCCGTTCTGTCGGATCGGCAATCTATGTGTTGAATCTGCTCTCAGGCAGGCTCTATACATAGATCGCCGATAACACTGATCTATGCTATGCTATGGCATAGCATAGCTCAGTATATGCAATATTGATTGCATATTTTACAGTGTTAAAAGTGTTAAAAAAGTGTAATAAAAAAGTTTTTAAAAGTATAAAAAAAAACCCCTTATAAACCCCCCTAATAAAAGTTTAAAATACCCCCTTGCCCATTATAAAAATATAAATAAATAAATAAATAAACATATTACATACCGTAGCGTGCGGAATTGTTTAATCTATTAAAATATAACATTATTGTTCCCACATGGTGACCGGCATAAACGGAAACAAAAAAAAAAAAACGCACCAGGATTGCTGATTTTATTAAATTATACATCACAAAAAAATTCATAAAGAACAATCAAAATTTTTCTGCTACACCAATATGAAATTAATAAAAACTAGAGATCATGGCGCAAAAAATGACCAACCAGCCCTGTAGATAGAAAAATAAAAGTGCTATGGCTCTTAGAAGGCGGGGAGGAACATTGCATTAATTTGACCCGAACTTTTGTGCAGCAAAGGGCTCTGTCTTATAGGGGTTTATAGGGGTTTATAATTTCTGTTGCTAGTTTCCTTCTCTTATATTTTTCGTGACTTTTTCTAGACCAAAAAATGTGAAAAATTGTATGTCCCCATTATGTACTTCGGCAACATGCTGTGATGCTCCTGACATATTAGTACTTTTACGTGAAATATCATAAAGATGCTCCGCTATTCGCGTCTTCAGCTTACGTGATGTACATCCAATAAAAAACTTATTACAGAATTTACACTCTATACAATAAATTATGTGATCAATATCACAGTTCATAAATGAGTTAATGTTATAGATCTTATTAACTTTGTTTTCTTTGCCTTTTTACACATATTACATCTCCTTTCCCCACACGGTATATTTTTAGGTGATTGTTGGGGAAATTAAATTCCCTACTGTAATCCCTCTCCTTCCCACTACATTCACTCCTGATTTTAACAGAATATTCAAGTTGTCATCTTGATGTAGTACTGGCAAATATTTATTAAAGATAAATTTAATTTGGCAGAATTGGCTACTATATGATGTGGAAAACACTAAATTGCCTTGGTCACTATTCACGTTATTGATAGAGATGAGCGAACCGGGTTTGGGTTCAAGTCGATCCGAACACGAACGATCGGCATTTGGTTAGCGGTGGCTGCTGAACTTGGATAAAGCCCTAAGGTTGTCTAGAAAACATGGATACAGCCAATGACTATATCCATGTTTTCCACATAGCCTTAGGGCTTGATTATTTTGGCTTGGTTACACCTTTTAAACACTTTTATGAATGATTTTATAAACAGTTTAACTTAATCTGCCTGTGTCAGGAGTGCTGCAGCCATCGCACAGTGAATCTGCATGGAAACACAGGACCTGGATGGAAGACGAGAGGAGACAATGTGAACCCTAGTGGTAAGCCCCCCAAGACTGTCTATGCTTACTTGCCAGCCCATCCCTAGGTGGTCGGTGACAACTGGGTGATGTTCCCTTCACTAGGTAAGTGAAACACAGAATGAGACAAGACAGACAAACACAATAAAGAATCGTCAGGCAGATGGAAGTCAAACAGAATAGTACAAGAATAGCAGGCAAAACGGAGGTCAGAAGAACAGGCAAAGAGGTCAAAATAGCAAGCAATCTAACGCAAATAAAATTTCAGCTCAAGCTACAAGAGACTATCGCAAGCAATGTTGCAGAGCACAAGTGAACTTATGAAATGTTCAAGTCCTGGTCCAGGGTGTGATTGGAGCAGCCCTATGACATCCAGAGCACAGAGCGCAGACTGGAATGAAGTGGAGAAGGAAACTGTCCATCACTACTGAGTCTGAACCATCTGCAGCCATCTGAAACCAGACTGGGGTGGTGGAACCTGTCAATCACCACAAAGCAAGTTCCGGAATAAGACAGTTCAGGACTGCACTGAGGTCTGAACAGATGCAGACATAACAGAAGAAGAGCGAGCAGTGATTGACAGTTATCCGCGCTAACCCCGCTTAAAGGGGTTATCCAGCGCTACAAAAACATGGCCACTTTCCCCCCACTCTTGTCTCCAGTTTGGGTGGGGTTTTGAAACTCAGTTCCATTGAAGTAAATGGAGCTTAATTGCAAACCGCACCTGAACTGGAGACAACAGTAGGGGAAAAAGTGGCCATGTTATTGTAGCGCTGGATAACCCCTTTAACTATGTGGCAGCTGCAGCTCTTCTGACGTAAGCTGTTATGTCTATATGACTAAAATGTCTACTTTAAAGGGATATTCCAGGAAAAATCAACTTTTGCCCTATCCACAGGATAGAGTAAAAGTAGGAGATTGCAGGGGGTCCGACCTCTGTACCCCCACCGATCTCCATATCATCCCCCGGCTTCTGTATTATGAATAGAGCCGCGGATACGTCCATATTCATTCCTATGGAGTGACGGAAAGAGCCGAGTATGTGGGAAGAAGCTGTACTTGGCTCTTTCCGTTGGCTCCATAGGAATGAATAGAGCAGCAGGTCACCTGCCGTACCCACAGCTCTATTCATTACCCAGAAGCCGGGGCCCGATACAAAGATCAGCAAGGGGTACAGAGGTTGGACGCCCTGCAATCTCCTACTTTTACTTCATCCTGTGCATAGGGGAAAAGTAGATTTTTTTCTGGAATACCTCTTTATTGCTAATGTGTGTTAGAATAGACATTAGGGAAGACTCAGTATCTGGACTGTGCTGGGACAAGGGCTTCTGCAGCCCTGCTGTTCCCAACACAGCCACTGGTAAAGCCTCTTACTTCTTCTAGTCAATAGAAACATGTAAAAAAAATCCTAATTATTAAAGTTTTAAACTTTGTGAAGAAATGTAAAATAAAAAAAGATAATAATTTCGTTTCACTGGAATACTCCTTTAAGTGGATTAATAAGGATATGTCTGAGGAAATGTATACATGAAAACATCGAGACAGATTGGAGATGGATGATATACATTTGTTCATATCACAATTTCTACATCAACATTGCAATCAAAAATAACATTCCCAAAGTCTAATTTCATTATTCTGCCATCATTGCCCTATGCTGTGCAGTGAGTAAACTCCATGGTAAAGGCAACAGGTAATGTTGTATGCGCTACTGCCACTAGATGGCAATGATGAGTCTAACAAATGATATGCTGCTGTGCCATTACCAACGCAACATGAAACATTTATGTTGCCTGAAGTTTATGTTTAGTTAATGCTATAGTTTATACTTATTTCATACTCTGCCGCTGAAGAATGAAGAGGGGTGTAATCTTTATCCTAGGTACACTTCACCTGTGAGAGACAGAAGCCATTTTGAAAAATCCATAAAATCACATTGTATGATTTGAATTAATTATTTAGCATTTTATCGCTTGAAATAAGTATTGGATATAATAGAAAAACAGAAGTTAATATTTTGTACAGAAACCTTTGTTTGCAGTTACAGAGGTCAGACATTTCCTGTAGTTCTTGACCAGGTTTGCAGACACTGCAGCAGGGATTTTGCCCTGTTCCTCCATACACGTCTTCTCCAGATCTTTCAGGTCTCAGGGCTGTCATGCTAAGTTTACACGAGGCGATTATTGGCCCGATTGTACGATTAACGATTTCGAAGTAACGATTCTTTTTTTATAACTATCAGCGTTTAGACGGTATGATATATTGTGCGGAAAAATCGTTTTGCGATTGTTTTGCGATCGTGCGCCCGCAGCCCGGCCCGCCCGCAGCCCGCCCACCCGCTCAACCGCAGCCCCCTGCGCCGCCCTGATCGCCACCCCCGATGCTCGATCGCCCCCCAGCCGCCGCTCCGATCGCCCCTCTGCTCCGATCGCCGCCTCTCCGATCGCCCCCACCGCCGCGGCCAAGAGCATACGTTACCTGCTCCGCGCAGCAGGTCTTCCAACATCCCCGGCTCCCATCTTCAGCGCATTGATTGGCTGAAGAGATGAGCCGGGAATTTCAAACGGCTCCTCTTCAGCCAATCAGTGCTGCCGTGCATTGATTGGCTGAAGAGGGGAGCCGAGAACTTCAAACGGCTCCTCTTCAGCCAATCAGTGCTGAAGAGGAGCACTAATTAGCTGAAGAGGAGCCGCTTGAAATTCCCGGCTCATCTCTTCAGCCAATCAATGCGCTGAAGAGGGGAGACGGGGATCTCGAAGACCTGCTGCGCGGAACAGGTAACGTATGCTCTTGGCCACGGCGGTGGTGATCGGAGCAGGGTGGGGGGGCGATCAGAGCGGGGGGGGGTGGCGATCGGAGCGGGGCGGCGGGCGGGGCTGCGGGCGGCTGGACTATCGCGCAACGACTGTTTACACGGAACGATCGGCGAATTTTTTGCGATCGGCAAACGACAATTTATGAACATGTTAAAAGATCAAAATGAACGATTTTTCGATCGTTCGCCGCGTTTACACGTACGATTATCATTCGAATTCGATCGTTATCGCGAAAATTCGCCCGATAATCGTTTCATGTAAATGTAGCATCACTGGGCAACATTGAGTTTCAACTCCCTCCAAAGATTTTCTATTGGGTTTAGGTGTGGAGACTGGCTAGGCCACTCCAGGACCTTGAAATGCTTCTTATGGAACCACTCCTTAGTTGCCCTGGCTGTGTGTATTGGGTTACTGTCATACTGGAAGACCCAGCCAGGACCCATCTTCCACGCTTTTACTAAGGGAAGGAGGTTGTTGGCCAAAATCTTGTCACACATGGCCCCATCCTTCCTTCAATACAAAGCAGTTTACTTGTCCCCTTTGCAGAAAAGTATGATGTTCCCACCCCAATGTTTTACAGTCTGGACTGTGTTCTTGGGAAAGTACTTATTCTTCTTCTTTTCCTCCAGACATGGTGAGTGGAGTTGATACTCCATTTATATACTTATATAAATAAATCATATCTCCCCTTATACGTCTCTTCTCAAGACTAAACAAATGTAATTCCTTTAATCTCTCCTCATAACTAAGATGCTCCATTCCCCTTATTAGTTTAGTTGCCCGTCTTTGTACCCTCTCCAGCTCTAGAACATCCTTTTTATGAATCGGGTTCCAAAACTGGACGGCATACTCCAGATGAGGCCGCACCAAAGCTTTATAAAGCGGTAATATTATATCCCTGTCCCGTGAGTCCATGCCTGTTATATACATGACAATATCCTGCTGCCCTTAGAAGCAGCTGACTGACATTGTGTGCTGTTCTGTAGTCTATTATCTACAAGTACACCCAGATCCTTCTCTATCAGCGACTCTCCAAGTGTAACTCCCCCTTCGACAGCGAGCGGTAAACAAAGAGCAAGCAAGCACTGACCTGACGCTGATATTGCTTCTTTAATATCGCCCCGTGCAATAGGGTCTTTAGATTCTCACAGAGAGACCTAGATTTATGAATGGTATAATGTAAGGGGCTTAGTGGAGCGCTTCATCCAGATCCCCCCTGACCGATCAAAACTTTTAAAGGAGTACTCTGGAGATAATTCAGAGCAACTGGTGTCAGAAAATTATACGGATTTGTAATTTACTTCTATTTAAAAATCTCAAGTCTTCCAGTACTTAACAGCTGCTGGATGTCCTGTAGGAAGTGGTGTATTCTTTGCAGTCTGACCCAGTGCTCTCTGCTGCCACCTCTGTCCGAGACAGGAACTGTCCAGAGCAGGAGAGGTTTTCTATGGGGATTTGCTACTGCTCTGGACGATTCCTGACATGGACAGAGGTGGCAGCAGGGAGCACTGTGTCAGGCTTCAAAGAATACACCACTTCCTGCAGGACATACAGCAGCTGATAAGTACTGGAAGGCTTGAGATTTTTAAATAGAAGTAAATTACAAATCTATATAGCTTTCTCACACCAGTTTATTTGAAAGAATGTCTCTAATACATGTGAAATGATTTCTTTTTTTTGCCTTTTTTTTTTGCATTCATATTTTAAATCCAAGCACTATTTAGTGAACATGTGCCACCGAGAATATTATGAGTTACCCACTATTTTAGTTTTTTTCATTCAGTTTCGGATTTTGTAAGTAATGTCTACTGATTTTTCTCAATCTTACATACACTTTTTTTTTCAGAGGATCTATACAATGATAATGGGGATCGTATATTCCTTGATTAACAGGAGCCGCACTATATAACAAACTGGTAATAAAACCAAAATCAACCCTGTTAGTGTTCCTATAGCATTTTTTTCCATCTTGGTGTGAAGGCTGTAATTTTTAGTATTTCACCACTAGATGGCGATCTATACATGTCATAATGGAATATTATGCCTAACATAATCATCAAAACCTTCAATTGACAATAAAAGATGTAATAAAAAAATTTAAATCTGGAATCCTTGAGTAAATGAATGATAGTAGTGGCGGATATTAAAGGCTCTTACAGCTGAATTGTAAAGCTGCACTACAGAAATTGTAATTATACAACGGTAAAGGGTCATTGTCAACAGGAATCATTACCAGGACAAGTGGTCCTGCCAGGGCTCTATACTATTCATTGTTAGGATTGGATGGGCTTTCAATTTATCTAGAATGAAGAGCTCATGGTTGTAGTTAATGGGGTTTATATAAATGACTGATGCTGACTCATTACACATATGTAAGCGCATCCATGAAATGGGATCATTATTACATATTTATAAGTACTTGAAACAGACCCTTGCTCTATCTCTATTTAAAGGGGTACTCCAGTCAATTTTTTTTCTAAAATCAACTGGTATCAGAAACGTATACAGATTTGCAAAGTACTTCTATATAAAATTCTTAATCGGCTGCTGTATGCTCTGCAGGAAGTGGTTTATTCTTTCCAGTCTGACACACTGCTGTCATCCCTGTCTGTGACAGGAACTGTCCAATGTTTACTATAGGAATTTGCCTACTGCTCTGGACAGTTCCTGACATGGACAGAAATGACAGCAGAGAGCACTGTGTCAGACTGGAAAGAATATACCACTTCCTGCAGGACATACAGCAGCTGATAAGTATTGGAATGCTTCAGATTTTTAAATAGCAGTAAATTACAAATCTGTATAACTTTTTTCACACCAGATGATTTGAAAAGAAAGAAAAATCACTGAAGTATCCCTTTAATTTGAGAAATTATATTACAGAATATGATCCCTGATCACACAGAACTTACTGGTTGGTTCTGTTGCATCACCATGTACTTTTACCTTTGCTTATTGCCGCTTAATATGCTAGCATGTGATAAAGATAGAAGTGACATGTGACAAAGAAAACTAAACACAGCATTCTTATGAATATTTTACTCAGTAATGTGAATAGCATAGTAAAACATGACAAACCAAATTTATTATTCAGTTAACTGCTAGGTTCACACTACGTAAAAATGTAACAGCCGTCATTGTGCAAATAACGTCCTTTATTTTAAAGGTAACAGGCGTCAATTGTCTTCTAACAAACAAGAAGATGAAAGAAGTGAGAATAGTCAAGCTGTAAACTTTCTTTTTATCTTTGTTAACCCCTTGAAGGGAATCTGTCAATAGGTTTATGCCTACTTAAATGAGGGCAGCATAAACTAGCATCAGAAATGCTGAACAGATTCTGCTCAGCCGTTCTCCTAATATGCAGGAGAATAGGATTGTTGCCACACCCCTCCCTCTGCCCTCCAGCTGCTGATTGACAGTTGACTGCCTATACACAGCATGGATAGATAACTGCCAATCAGCAAGTGGTGGGCGGAGTTTTCTGCTTCTCATTAATATTGAGGACTACTGATAATGGAGATGACTACTTATTGTCCATGTTATTCAGGAGGAGATCTCTGGATCAGCTGCACAGAACAATATAAGTGATACATCATTCTGTTCAGCTTCTCTGTCACTAGTTTATGCTACCCTTAAGTACAGTCTGAGCAAATATTCTTTTTTACACTCAGCTGAGGCCAGTTCTTCTTTCCTTTTCACCTTTTCATATATTTTCTTTTATCTTTTTGGACTTCTCAGAATGTTGAATAGTGTAGTCATCCTGCTGCATCATGGAATTTTAGTACTTGCTTAAGATCCTTTACATACATTCTCTAGGTTAAAGGTCTCGCTGACAGATTCCCTTTAAAGGGGTACTTCAGAGGAAAAAATTTTTTGTATCAAGTTATACAGATTTGTAAATTACCTCTATTTAAAGTCTTCCAGTACTTATTAGCTGCTGTATGCTCTGAGGGAAGTTGTCTATTTTATTCAGCCAGACACAGTGTTCTCTGCTGCCACCTCTGTGCCTCACAGGAACTGTTCAGAGCAGGAGAGGTTTGCTATAAGGATTTCTACTGCTCTGGACAGTTCCTGGCCTGGACAGAGGTGGCAGCAGAGAGCACTGTTTCGAATCAGGAAGAACTGTATGACTTTTTGCAGGACATACAGCAGCTGATGAGTTATTCAAAATCTGAGTAAATGACAAATTGGTATAACTTTCTGGTACCAGTTGATTTGAAAAAAAAATATATTTTTTTTCTGGAGCACCCCTTTAACTTTATTTTTTCTTCCAGTTTTTATATTTATGTTTACGATGTGCAATTTCCTATTGAAATGATGCGGACATTCAGCCACTGTTTTCCCCATCTTACAGATCCTCGGTGCTAACATTAGTGTAAATGATTCACTGCTGATGTATTGAAAAGAAACACTAGAGGATGCTGTTGATGTATTATTATAAGTGTTGTGCTGTAACTGTCTGTAATGGTTTTAGGAAAAGTTCTGAAGCCTCCATGCCCCGCACGTTTTTTTCCCAAAAAGCAGCCTGGTTTTCTAATCCTAAACAACCCCTTCAAGTATGTGATATAAAAGTAACATAAAAAGATATAATGAACCACCTTTTATTTATTTTATATGCAAGAATCTGTTTTATTAAAGGGGTATTCCGCCCAAAGTAAACTTTTCATATATTGCAGGCCCTTGGGAGGCATAACAAACAGCCTAGTCTTACCTCTCTGCACTCTCCTGGTGTCCTTATAAATCATTTTCGGGTCCCCAGCATTGTGATCCGCTTCTGAGAGGAACTTGCCTTGGGGTGAGAGCCTGCTCAGCCAATCATTGGCCGCTGCGCCGTTCCATCTCGGTCAGTAATTGGCTGAGCGGGATGTCACCCCTAGACAAGTCAGTCTCGGAAGCGAATGCTGCATTGTTCAGCCGAGGACCAAAGAAAACGTAGGAGAACACCGGAGGAGCTCAGAGAGGTAAGTATTGGCTGTTTCTTATGTTTTCCACAAGGACAGCAATATACAAAAAGTTTACTTTGGGCAGAATACCCCTTTAAGATCCCCTAAGTGTTTAATACATTAAACAGCTCTAATGCAATCTATATGAATGAAAATGAATGCCTATTATCTTTACAGATCACACAATTCTAGCTTAGTGAAACTGGACGGCAGTGTTGGATTTCGGCTGGTTAATATGCAGTAGAGAAAGTAGTGCGCTGTGACCTGCAGCTTTTTGGCAGCTTTTCCCTGCATGCTTGATGTTTAATGGAATGTTAAGTTTTGCTAATGCCATAATTTAACCGGGAAATGCTAGTACATAAAGTATTTAGCAAAGCAATCATCCATCTTTACAGCCTTTCTAAAGAAAATGGTTTGGATAATTCCTGCTTGGATTTATATAACTGACATAGCCGGCAGGCCCTGCGGGAGCCATGGTCCGAGCCTCGATAGTCTACCACATCTGAAATGCATACCACAATCAGAAGAGTAATTTCCAAAACTGTATGGATAGTAAGTTCATTTATACATGGCCTCTAGTTTATGCCAGAATAGATTACTAGATGCCATGGGATGGTGCTAAAATAATGATTGAAAAATAAGCAGTAAAGGGTTGTCTGACGGCATTGGGGCACCTATCTACCCGGGGGAGGGGGGGGGGGAGGTGTCACCTGACTACATACAGGGGGCAACTACCTACTGGGAGGGTGCATTCCACCCACAGGGGGAGGAGTATGTCTAACTACTGGGCAGCAAATACCTACTGGGGGCACCTTGATACTTAACAGGGGAGCAACTACCCACTTGGGGCACATATATACCTACAGGGGGCCAACTACCTTCTGGGACAGATTCCAATTTATCTATGGGGCAAATACTTACAAATTGCACCTATGAGGGGTTGTTAACAAAAGAGGTGTTGCTACCAAGTGGATGGGATGAACTTTGCTGGGCTTTTGCTACCTAGAGGAATACCTGATGCCTTTGGGCTTTTAAGGCTAAGTTGCATATCAATTCCAAGTGTAATCTCTACACCCAAGGGTTCCATTATTAAAAAAAAAAAAAGTGACATGGGTAGGTAGGGACGATGCAACCCTGATCTCACCCACAGCCACTTCTGTTCCTACCTCCTTGTCCTCTTGTCCCTACCTACCTATAATGGGGGCCCCAACTGGGCCACAATCCCCACTGATCCCTGTGTAGGGAAGGCAGGGAATAAACAGACACAGGTCAGGACAGAAACAGACACAACACAGAGAACACAATAAAGAGTAACCAGACTAGTAAAAGGTCAAAACCTAGATAGTAGTACAGTAAAAAATCAGAATCATACAAACACAGTAGTCAAAACAAGCCAGTAAAATCAGGATAGTACGCCCAAAATAGGAGGACAGAGGAAGGTCAGAAGAGAAGGCAAACAATGAGGGCCCTGAAAAGAGGAGTACCCAGAAGTACTGCCAGTGTGGTGCAGAGACCAATTACAAGCACCATGTCACAGATCTAGGTAGTTTAAAGGAGAAGTCTGGCCATTTTCAAAAACCGGCAAGGACGGGGGGATATAATAACAAGTCCTAACTTACCTCTCCCTGTCCCTGCAGTGAGCGGTGGGACCTACAACTGGACCCCCTGCCGGAAGGCATTTTCCTCTGAGTTGTGATGACGTCACAACCCGGGGGAAAATTCCTGTCCCAGCTGATGGAGAGCCTGCTCAGCCAATCAGTGACTGGAGTGGCGTCCTGTCCCAGTCACTGACTGCCTGAGCGGCGAATCCATCCGCCGGGTTGTGACATGTGCCGGAAATCCTGGAGTACGGCAGGGGTCCCGAAGCGGTGATCCGGAACTGAAAAAGCAGGGGGAGAGTTAATACTCTTTATTCCTTTCCCCTGTGCCCCTACCTTTAAAAAACAAACAGACAAAAAAAAAACATAGAGGCTGGACTTTTCCTTTAAAGTGGTTATCCAGTGCTACAAAAACATGGCCACTTTCTCCCTACTGTTGTCTCCAGATTGGGTGGGGTTTTAAAACTCAGTTCCATTGAAGTAAATGGAGCTTAATTGCAAACTGCACGTTAACTGGAGACAACAGTAGGGGGAAAAGTGGCCATGTTTTTGTAGCGTTGGATAACCCCTTTAAATAGAGCATCGGGATATTAGTGCTGAGCCTGATTGGCTCCGCTCACTTGAGTGCTTGAGCTCAATTGCTCCAACGTCCCCTGAACACACTGACGCGCGCCTCTGTGCTGCCTAGCGCTGGTTACCATGAAACACTTCCACTAGGACCTCAGGGTAGATGGGCATGGCAATGAAAGTTCTTGATTTAGGGTCACAATCACAGGGGCTCAATAATAGCCGCAAGAGGACAAAAATCACCTCGCCACCACTCTGTAGAGTGAATCTAACATAGCCAAGCAGATTTTAAACAATCTTACAATAAGTAAGCTTTAATTGACTATATAAAGCCAGCCGGTCCCATATCTAGCATCTCTAGGAACCACTGCTAGATTGAATGAATATGCCGTATTCAGTGGTGCACAAAAGGGTACATTTACATACAAAGGCACCATGGCAGAGTACAGCTAATCCCTCTATATGCCGCTGTGTTTGAGTTTTATGTTTTCAATTTCTCTTATCATTGGGGATGGGGATTTAGTTGTGTTTTTCTAAAAGTCATAGTACGACAGCAACAAAGTGCTAGTGAGACAGGATAACAGCAATAACTGCAGCCATTAAATCATTAGCTTACGACATTGCTTCTATTCAGTTATAACTGTGGTCATAAACATATTAAAGAGGTTATCCAGGATTAGGAAAAGCATAGCTACAAAAAAAGCACCACCCCAGACCTTAGTTTATGTGTGGTATTACAGGACAGTTTTATTCACTTGAATGTAACTGAACCACAAAACCACACCCAAGGATAAGAATGATGTTTTTTGATTATGTGGTGTCCCACTACTGGTGTTTTTCTCTTTTTTCATGCACCTGTCAAAAGGTTCTCAGGTTAAGTGGTGGATGAGGTACTTTAAAGTTTCCCCACTAGGTGTCAGTGTTTTATGTATTTTTAGGTCTTTCTTTGCACAGCTGAAGGAAGCAAAGGGTTAATGTTTATCCATGCCATGTGTTATGTGCTGGCCACTAGGAGGTGCTCTTTCTCTTTGTCCTATTTTCTTTGTCCTTTCTCCTGCACTCACTCCACCACTCACAGGCAGGCACACAAAGTCCCCTGTCGGAGGAGTTACTGGTGGAGGAAGTGCAGTTTAGTCTTAACCAGATTCTCAGTGAGAGAGTACACAATCAAAACCATTCCTGCAGTAGCTAAGCCAGGGCCTGGCTTAAGCCAGGACCCCTGTCAGTTAGTTCAGATTAGGCATCAAGTGAGAACAGATGCAGCTAGAGAGAACAACTTCTTCTAAAGCTACTACTATGCTCTATGCAGCGCTAAGCACAAGTAAGGGAGGGTAGCCACCAAGGAGCATGCCCATGCCAGGAACACATCTACAAAGTGCAGGACAGACTCCTGAAGAGATAGGAGCTGGTCTCAGTAGGACAAAAGTAAAGGTCTACGTATTCTACTGCGCAGTGAAGGTAACTAGGACACCTAGCTACTCCCAGGTAACCACAGCTGGGACTTGTACTACCCTGACAGGATGAGTAGCTGGCAACTGTAGGGCAGAAGGCAGTCAGACACAGTCTAACTGAGTACGAGTATCATTTCACTACTAAAGCTATTTACCAAGGTTCCAGCAGAGTACAAGGTCTACACTGGGCTCAGGGCTCCTCTGGCAAACTCCTCTCCTATCTACTTTCTACAAAGCACTACTACAGCTACTTATTCTGCCCCTTTCAAGCACCTACCTCAAGCACTAAGTCAAGCACTCAAGTGTGTATTAAAGATGTCTATTATCTGTGAAACGTATACTGTAAACCTGCTCAAGATCTACAGTAAAGTTGTTTTATTTTTATACCAAAAACATGGGACTCTGCTCATCTCTGTCTGTACAAATCACTGGCTGAGCTCAACATCTACCCCACTTACCACCACAATTAGTTCACCCAGTGTACACCAATAAAAAGGTGCAGATTTTTATTTTTTTTTAATAAAAGTCTTTTAGTATACTTTACATTGATGGAGGGGATAACCTGCATATAGAAATATAATTGCAAATAAGTTAATTATAACTAGATATGAGCGAATTTCGAGCACACTTGGGTTTTTCCGAACCTGAAAACTCTGCATTTGACTCCTGAGGGCTGAAGAAGTTGGATGCAATCCTAAGGCTGCCTGGAAAACATGAAACAGTCAAAGGCCATACATAGGCTGTACTCATGTTTTCCAGGACTCCCTAGGGCTGCATCCAACTTCTTCAGCCACCGGTAATCAAATGCAGAGTGTTCGGCTTTGAAAGAACCAAAGTGTGCTTGAGATTCTCTCATCTCTAGTTATAATATCCAGTGTATGCCTGGGATAGACAGGCTATCTAATGTCTTTTTTTTTTTTTTTTCCTTAAAGGACAATGAGGTAGTAAAGTACCTTGAGTTTACTGGATGTGACTAATACGCCTTGTATGCCTTGTCAAGGTTGCCTTGATAAGTAGAATGAATAGCTGGAAAAATGTCATGTGTTAAAGTGAAAATAACGCATTATGAAATAATTGCCAGGAATTTATACTGAGGGTAGTGAGTACGAAAACAGTAAAGGTGTAGAGGACGGCCATAGGACATGGACCGCTCTTTGAGGCACTATGCTATTAGGAGGTATAAATATTATTACAGTGTCTACATCAATAAAACAGGTTTTATCTACCTAATGAATTGTTTTATTCTTATAGGATAAACATGACTCATTATTACATTTACTGACTTCAAAGACTTAATGATTTCTCCTAAGCCTGGGAAGTGACATATTATACATTGACGTTAACACATATTCAGATAAATCAGTGTTTAAAAGGATTAAGCAAGCACAGCATTAAAGGGGTACTCCAGCGGGGGGCACTTTTTTGCTGGGATCGGGGAGGAGGTGGCTGAGGGAAAAGACGTCCACACGATACGTCTCAGGTCCGCTCAGCCAGTCAGCGGAATCTGAGCGGACTTGAAACGGAACCCGCCTCCTTCACTGACTGGCTGAGCGGACCTGAGACGTCACGTCTCGGGCCCGCGTCAGACACCAGGAAGCGGCCGGGAACCGGGCACTGGAGCGCCGCGATGCGGGACCAGCCGCTAGGACCGGGGAGGTGAGTGGACGTCTTTTCCCTCAGCCACATCCTCCACAGTAGATCTCAGCACTAAGAACCACTGTGTTCAATAACTTTTGACATTGCTGATGACAGTTATTTTTCATGACAGTGACTCTTTAAAGGAGAAGTCCGGTGAAAATTTTTATTAAAGTATTGTATTGCCCCCCAAAAGTTATACAAATCAGCAATATACACTTATTACGGGAAATGCACATAAAGTGCTTTTTTCCCTGCACTTACTACTGCATCAAGGCTTCACTTCCTGATAATATGGTGATGTCACTTCCTGGATAAAATGGTGATGGCCCCGACTCCCAGAGCTGTGCGGGCTGTGGCTGCTGGAGAGGATGATGGCAGGGGGGGTGCTCAGTGTCCCTCCAGTGCCCTGTGTCCCTCAGTGTCCCCCTGCCATCATCCTCTCCAGTAGCCACAGCCCGCACAGCTCTGGGAGTCGGGTCGTGACATCACCATTTTATCCAGGAAGTGCAGCCGTGATGCAGTAGTAAGTGCAGGGAAAAAGCAATTTATAAGCATTTCCTGTAATAAGTCTATATTGGTGATTTGTATAACTTTTGGGGGGGCAATATAATACTTTAATAAAAAAAATTTTCACTGGACTTCTCCTTTAACAATGCCACATATCAGTTTTATTTAAAAAAAAATCTGATACGGCAGGTGGGCTTTAACTTTAGGAAACCCATTTTGCTAACTATTTAGCCAATAATCACAGTGTGTTCCAAGCAACCAATCTGTGTTTCATTACTCAGGTCTCTAGCTTAGGTCTGAAGTGTCAGTAAGAAGATGAGGAAAATTAGGCAGGGTCCCTCTGACATATTCAATAAAGCTTATAAAACATAGTAAACTTACTGGCATAGTAACATTTCTTTTGATGTTCTAAACAATACATCATGGGAAATCCTACCTAAAAAGGCACACCTGCAGGAGATCATTTTCAGCCAGTGCAGTATGGTCATTGTGTCTGCAGTTGTTTTTACTTTTCTTCTTTCTTTCTTGTATTTCTCAAGGAGAATGAAGGAACACAAATACTTCTCTATTTTTAGTCTTTCTACATTGTAATTTGTTTGGGTTCATTGTGTTCTGATAAATATACATATCTTATTACCTGGGAGAATCTGAAGCTTTCATTTTCTTAGAGTGACCTCTTTACATGGACTATTGTCACATTTATACAGGCAAATTGCTTCTTTGCTTTTATGATGCCTAAAATAGATAAAGTGTTCTTTGTATGTATTCTTTAGTATGATACTAGTTTCAGGCACATTTATTAATAGGGTCACTGGGATAGTTTTGCCATTATTAGCAACATTGTAAAATGAGTCATTTTTTTCATGATATGTCTCAATTTCAACATTGATAAGTGTTTTGTGTTCATTGTGTTTTTATTTGCATTATACTCAGCTTCCCAACTTTTTTAGACTTGAGGTTGCATATTGCAATTGCATATTATGTAGCTTGTTATTAAGATCAACATCAGCAGCAGCTCACTGCTTAGACCTTGGCTGCTTTTGTAATGCAAGTCCTTCCTGTAATCCCCTCCCTTTAGCTTGTTATCACCCTTCCGTATTGTAAGGCTGTTGCTGTTTTCCTTTCTGCCCTCATAACACTTAGAAAGCCAGTGTCACATCCATAGGGAAGCAGTGAGCCCTATCAGAACCCAGCCCACTGTCCCTGCCTACTAAGATGTACTACCCTAAGTGACAGACCCCGACTGGGTGACAGTCCCTATGCTGCTAAGTGCAGGGGCAGTCAAGGAGAATAGTCAGCTGTCCACATCAAACCAGCCGGGTACACATAAACCACAAATCAGAACCAGAATTATAGTCATAAAACATGTCAGAGGTCAAAACCAAGATGGCAATATAATACAAAACCAGAACCAAAAGGAACAGGTACAGGACAGGAGATAGGAGTTACTTGGTAACTAAGCACTGATATGTTAACCTTGTGCAGTATATAGGTAATGATTTAGCCTTCACTATTTTAAATCCTAATTGAAAGTCACTGAACCCCCACATTTATCAACCTTTTTGGTTTTGCCCCTACCAAGTGCCAACAAATCAGAGCTCAGCTTTTAACTTTTTCAGAGCTCTTTAAAATATAAAAGCTGAGCTGTGATTGGTTGCTGGAGGCGAAACACAGACAGTTTTGCCTTTAGGCGGATTAATAAATGTGGGGTACAGAGACTCTCTTAGTGAAGGCTAACATTGTTACTTCTGCCACATATATTACACAAGGTTAACATTCCGAGCCTGAGTTATTAAGTAACCTCCATCTCCTTTTCTGATATCTGATTCAAGAACTTGTTATTTACAACAGGCAATAAATCAACCACGTGAAATGTAAGATCAATACATTTCAAATACATTTTAGATATATCCTAATTGTCAGCCATACGGCTATTTACGCTCCTGCTGTACAAACCCAGTGCAGCAGAGACATATATAAACGTTCCTGGCTGTGAAGTTTTTTTTTTAATGTGTGCACGGCCGTTTCAATGCGATCGGCCCTGCACACATTACAGCCCTCAGACCTGGGAATGACAGGCATCCAGGGTCCCGCAGCTGCCTGTCATTAACCCCTTTAAGCGCCAAGATGCACAGCGATCACTGCATTTCAGGTAGCCAGTGACAGGACAAGGACCTGTCACTGACTGATTGGGACTCCCGCAGCCATGGTTGTGGTGGTGCTGTTGGATCTTCAAACTGTTCATAGAGTCTGCTCTCAGGCAGACTCTATGTACATATTGCCGATAATACTGATGAATGCTATGCTATGGCATTGCTTTTATCAGTATATGCAATTAGAGCAATGCATATATAAGTCCCCTAAGGGACTTATATATGCAATACAAAATGTTTTTTTTTTAAATTATTAAAAAAAAAACTAATAAAATGCCCCAATAACGATTTATATGATCCCTTTTCACATTATACAAATATTATAAAAATATTCAAAACACATAAAAAAGAAACATATTACATATTGTAGCGTGCCGAATTGTCCGATCTATTAAACTATAACAATATTGTTACCGCACGGGTAACAGTGTAAATTAAAAACATCAGGATTGCAAATTTTTTAAATGCAAAGAAAATGATCAACATTTTTCTATTACACCAATAAAAACTAGAGATCATGGCGCAGAAAAAATGACACCCACACCTGCCCTCTACGAGGAGGCGATATTCCTTCAATTTGACCCGGATATCAGTGCATCAATGGGCTCGGTCATGAAGGGGTTAAAAACCTGATTTGTCTGAATCATATTTTATATACAGTATGTAAAGATGTATAAGCCTATAGATTAGTGACCTCTAATGTGGGGATGCATTAGAGGCCATAAGTTTTTTAGTTACTATGACATAAATCAGATACAGTATCATAGCATTTTCTGTCCATACGTTTCAAATACAGCGATATATTAGGCTGGGTTCACACTGCGTTTTTGCAATCCGTTTTTTTCATCCGTTTTTTTGCAAAAAATGGATGCATTTGTTCGCATCCGTTTTGATCCGTTTTTCCATTGACTTCCATTGTAAAAAAACGGATCAAAACGGATCCGTTTTTTTTGACGGACACAAAAACGTAGCTGACACTACTTTTGTGTCTGGATCCGTTTTTTTTTACAGTGGAAGTCAATGGGAAAACGGATCCAAATGGATGCACACAAATGCATCCGTTTTTTTCATCCGTTTTTTGCAAAAACGGATTGCAAAAACGCAGTGTGAACCTAGCCTTATACAACAAACAAAACCAGAAGTTCTACATCAACACTCGGTCCAACATGCATAGCTTTTTGAGTATCTGTTATAGTGTCACTGCTGTGTTACAAAACTTTTGACATGTCATAGAGACTTGTCTATATTTTAATATAAAACAAAATGTGATTCAACTGGTGGTCCAGGCCGCCTCTTCTTACATTGCTTCATTGCATTCCAGTTCTGAGGTGCTGAACAGAGGTCAACAGGGACACTCGTCGTCTGCCAAACTGCAGCTACTTATCCCCAGGCTACAATGCATTATGTGTTCTGACGCCTTTCTGTCATAGCTAACATTAACACATAGCTGTCATTTCAAACTTTTTTTTTTTTTTTTATCTGCATTGTTTTGGTACATTAACCCTTCATGGTGGTGATAAAAAGATTTCAATGTTCTCATTTACTGAGTCTCTGATAGTGCCCTTCATGGTGCACAGCTATTTTTCATTCTGTTCATTCTAGGTCGGGCGACTAGAGATGGGCTGCTTGGCCGTAATACACACAGATGGTCTTCCTTTACTTTACTTTAATGGCCAAGCACAGCACAACACCTAGTCCTTGCCATGACATACTGCTGGTGAACAACAGGCTGGAAAGATGATATGGAGTACTCTACTATAGATGTAAAGGGAGAAGAGCTCTATTACACATGGCGATTATCGTTTAAAGATTCGCTATACCCATTGATCATTAGTGAAAACTAGCGATTCAGAGGTTATTACATTCACTGATTACGGTTATGAACAATCTTTTTTACGTGGTTATATGGTCACTAATCATTTCTCAGGACAACCCACACAACATGTTTTATCGGCGAATGATATATTACGTGAACAGATATGTGAACGATCGGCTACCTAATTACCAATGATAATTGTTCATAGATTAAAAAATGTCCAATTTTTCATTCATCGTTTGATAACACGGACAGATAATTGCTCATTTTCGATCGTTTTAGCAAATTTTGGAACGATAATCGCTCCGTGTAATAGGGACTTTACTTATGTACTTGTTAACCACTGCACTGCTGCCGTTGCTGCTGAGAAGAGAGATAACATAGCAGAGCTTAAGTTAGGTGTCTATATGTTATGCACCAGGAGTGGAGAAAATCCCCTGTTCACATAATTCAGCCTTAGACAAAGCAAGCTTTATGTTTAAATGACCTTAGGCCATTTTCTTTCACATCATTTGGTCTAAATAAAGGGCTTCCACAGGCTGCAGCCTTATTATTGGAGGTGCAGGATCTGTCCCACAGACTTAAGTGTCCTTATTACAAGGTCTGTCCTATATGCTCCAGTCACATTATTAGAAATGCAGGCTCTGTCTCACAGGCTGCAGTCACATTATTAGAGGCACAGGGTCTGTCTCACAGGCTGCAGTCACATTATTAGAGGCACAGGGTCTGTCTCACAGGCTGCAGTCACATTATTAGAGGCACAGGGTCTGTCTCACAGGCTGCAGTCACATTATTAGAAATGCAGGCTCTGTCTCACAGGCTGCAGTCACATTATTAGAGGCACAGGGTCTGTCTCACAGGCTGCAGTCATATTATTAGAGGCACAGGGTCTGTCTCACAGGCTGCAGTCACATTATTACAGGTGCAGGGTCTGTCTCACAGGTTACAGTCACGTTATTAGAGGTGCTGGCTCTGTCTCACAGGTTACAGTCACATTATTAAAGGGGCAGGGTCAGTCTCACAGTACCATATTTTAGCCACAATGAACCATGTACTGATATTCTGGCCACATTTTTCTTTAGTCCACTCTCATTATACTCAGAGCTTCAGAGGGAGGTACATCTAGTGTGGCATTTTCCATGCACCATGGAGTTAGCAAAAAATACAACCCCTTTAAATTGGGCATAGTAATGAAGAGAATAATACAGTCTTGAGGTGGCTGACCTGTGTTTTCTTAGTCATGCTCCACTATTTTTGTGTTACCAAGCAGCTTAAATTTCCAGTGATAAGAATGAATTCAGAGCAACAATTTTGCTTTTCTTTTGGGCACCTGTTTAGCAGGCAGTGTGCAGGAGTGAGGTGGCAGCTCACCAATTTTTCCTTTTAACTGAGACGTGACATGTTTGCTAATCCAACATTAAATTCATTACCTTATCTTTTCCCTATTAGCACTATTTGCTTTGCAGATATTTAGTAAAATTACTTTTTAAACATAGATCTTTTACTTTCAGCAAAGGTGAAATCCAAGGGGTAAGATTACCTTCAACGTGAAATGCTTTTACTTAAAGATTGGTATTGCCTGCCACGTGTGTTACTGTTTGTTTTTATTATATTTACAACCTTTGTTCTGGAGATTTCTGCCATGCAGTTGTCTATTACTATACTGAGGCTTTCTCAATGAACTATATAAATATAGTATGGGCACAGTTACAGAACTTACCCTGTATATGGAAAATTGAAATCTGCCCAAACAAATTAACTTTTTTAGCCCTTTATGAGCAAATGTCATTGATGCATGGATGTCAGGGTCAAACTGAAGCAATGTTCCTGCTCGCCTTCTAAGAGCCATAACACTTTTAGTTTCCTTCTACAGGGCTGGTTGGAGTCATTTTTTTACCTATTTTTCTTATATATAATAAAAAATCATCAATCAACAGAGCGGCCAATTCTGCACACTACGATATATAACATGTTTATTTAAAAAATAATAATTGTTTACATATTTTTATTTGTATCATTGGAAAAGAAGTGATTTAAACTTTTATTGGGGGGGGGGGGGGTGTTCCTTAACATTTTAAAAACTTTTTTTAATTTAAATGAGTGACAGTCCACTCATACAATCACTGGCTGTGGTGCTGACCCTTCTTAGTCAGTGATTGGCTGAATGGGCTGAAAGTGGTTGGAAACGGAGACCTGGAGATCTGAACTTGTTTTGAACTTTCCAAAAAGTTTGTTTCGATTCTGAACCGACCTTTTTGCAAAGGTCGGAACAAATCTTGGTTCAGGAAATTCAGTTCACCCATCTCTAGTTGCCGAATACACAAAGCAGGGTCCCAAATATTAGAATTTTATTATAGCTCTCTCTCTTCCTGGTAAAGGAAGCAAGGTCCTGTGTTTGTGAGGTAAAAGGAAGCAAGGTCCTGTGTGTTAGGTTAAAGGAAGCAAGGTCCTGTGTGTGAGCTAAAAGGAAGCAAGGTCCTGTAAGTGAGCTAAAAGGAAGCAAGTTCTTGTGAATGAGATAAAAGAAAGCAAGGTCCTGTGTGTGAGGTAAAAGGGAGAAAGATCCAGTGTGTGAGGTAAAATTAAGCAAGGTCCAGGAGCTGGAGATAATTCAGACCAGGGGGAATTAGATGGATTACAGGACATGACTGGTGAAACTCAGGTACCTGTAAACTTAGATAGATAGATATTTTGTTTACAGTGTAAAACAGAAGCAGATTGAGTCAGCAATGAGGCAAATACTTGGCAGTTGGCTTTGAGGTTCAATGTATGCTGGGAAATGCAGTTTCCCAGCCGGCGCCATCTTGGATCGGCTTTTAGAAAAACTTTTAGCTAAGGAATGGCTGTAGTTAGAAAGATGGGAGGTGGCTCAAAATACTCAGGGGGATTTCCAGCTAGGTTTGGGAGCATTTCATTTTATAGTTCTTGGGTGGAATACCCCTTTAAGACTGTTCAAGGGGCCAGGACCATGGGATTCCCCATTACAAAGTCCACATTGTGGTGTGGTTTAGAGGAACCACTTGGTGGAACTCAACAAACTGTAAGGGTCCTTTTACACGTCACAATATGACATAATAAATAGAGATGAGCGAACCGGGTTCGGGTTCGAGTCCATGCGAACCTGAACGATCGGCATTTGATTAGCTGGGGCTGCTGAACTTGGATAAAGCTCTAAGGTTGTCTGGAAAACATGGATACAGCCAATGACTATATCCATGTTTTCCACATAGCCTTAGGGCTTTATCCAACTTCAGCAGCCACCGCTAATCAAATGCCGAAAGTTCTGGTTCGGATGGACTCGCTCATCTCTAGTAATAAACGATGCCTGAAGATGTCCGGCTGATAAACAATGATTCATAGGGCTGCTCAAAAGATCAGCCGACAAGCGGGCGTTTTCCTGCTCCTCGGCTGATCACTGACACTTTTACACATCCCGATTATCGGTTGAATGAGCGTTTTTAGCAACACTCATTTCCGATAATCGACCTGTGTAAAAGGGCCCTAAATCTAAACTGTATCTTATCTACATTTTTTTTGCTTTTGACTACAACCTATATTTCCCCATTTTCAGAGGCACAGATATCACCGAGCAGAGACACTGACTACACTATATCAGGTACAAGGCCTTGGGAAACATATATGCTCCTGGACACTGTAAAGGAATCTCACTTGCACTCACTGCTGCAATGTATGGTCCTATGTTCCCCGAATCTTCGTCCCTACAGCTAGATTGCTGGAGCAACTTATAACCTTGATGGAGAATGTGAGTTGTGAGATCCTGGTGCTATAATGAAAAGAAAGAGATCCTCTCCAGCTTTGTGTGGAGTAACATTCCTTGTAAAGCTGTAAACCGTACCCCAGTGACTGGGGATAGTGCAGAACTACAAATCTGTTCCAGGGATATCAATATGTCACTGGCCACATTGGTTCTACTGAATACTATTATATTATCAGGAAATGAGCAGAGAGGAAAATAATGCGGAGAAGTAATAGCAGACCTGCCTGAGACTATAATAGGTCATAGCACTTTCAAGTATGAAAAGAATAAAATAGAACACTACAATTTTCTACTTCATATTATAGACAGCTTTGTTAATATATTATAATTATTCTTACAGTTAGGTTCTGTTCATACATTGCAGTTTTGTTGCGGTTCAGTTGTGGCTTTACTACAATACTTTTCCGTATTTTCCAGCGTATAAGACAACTTTTTAACCTAGAAAAATCTGCCCAGAAGTCAGGGGTTGGTACGCCAGGAATGGAGAAGCTCGGAGATGCTGGGCTTCCGGGAGAGCTTCAGGAGTATGGCAGAGGCTTCGGGGACTGCCGTCGCCTCTGCCATCCTCCTTAAGCTCTCCCAGCACCCAAACGTGTCCGAGCTTCTCCAATGAGATGCTTGGCTGCCCCGGAGAGCTTTGGGGACCTTCGGTGCAGCCAGCGTCTCTGCATCACGTTGCCTGCTCCGGGAACATGACGGGAGATGCACAGCTGTCGGGAGGAGCTGCCGGGAATGGGTGGAAGGTAAGTTAATTGTTGTTGTTTTTTTTTAATGGGGGAGGAGAGTCGGGCAGTGGGGAGGTAGGTTCCTGCCTCACGCTTAAGTAACCCCCTGCCTGACCGCACCAGATATAAAATATGCTAAAAACTGTCATATCAACAACAAAAGAAATTAAAGTGAGACCACACGTGCTTACCTATCCCTGCTCTTGAGGTACCTTGCGAAATAGGGAGATATGAAAGTCAAGGGTAGTCTTAGACACCGGAAAATACGGTACTCTTTGGGCTGGCAAAGGGGATTGCATGTGAGATGGTGGTGGTAGTAGGGTAATAGTCCTTGTGTTTGTGGCTTATAGTGGTTGGGGTGTCCTTGATGTTAGCATGCAAAAAGAGCCACACTCACTTAACACACTGCCTCAGGGGTCTTCCTGTCATGTCTTCTGGTCCCCCACTAAATGCTCTGAAAACATTTCAGTGACAACCCACTCAGCCAATCAATGACAGCAATGGGGACAATACTGCGGCCCATGGTTGGCTAAGCAGACCATTATTGAAAGGAGAGTTTCTCGGACAATAGTAGCCAGAGCATTCAGCAGGGGACCCAAATATGTCACGGGAGGACCCCCAAGGAGGGTAGGTGAAGATAGTTTTTATTTTCTGCCCTGAACAATACAATATAACATAAATGACTTCTTCTCAGTAGTAATACTTGGCTTTGTTTAGCCCCAACCTCGTTCCAGAAGATTTCAGTGTGATGGTCGGGGCCCCTATGGTCGGTAACCTCCGGGGGAGTTTAGGGTCACTTGGGCACTTGTCTTGGTAGCCTAGAGTGGTAATCGACCCCCCCGGATTGTTGGTACCACCACTCACCGAAAAGGGAGGATAACCAAAGCATACAGTGGTGTGTAGGTGCAGGTGCTGACAGAGTAGACCAGAGTCCCGTGCGTTTTAGTAAAAAATAATACTATAAATAATACGTAAGTAATACTTTACAAAAGAATAACTCAAGGTAAACATGTGATGAAAACAGTGCAAATCTTTACACAGAATGTAGGTGCTAACAGTTGAGGAAGGACCAGTACTTGTAGTAGTAGGTGCTTTGAGAGAGAGGAGAGGAGTTGCCAGAGGAGCCCTACCCAAAGTAGTAAGTGTTCTCTGCTGGAACAGGTGTAGAAATAGAAGAAATAAGAAAATACTTGTACTCATGGATGCCTACACTGACTCTGAACTGCCTTATGCCCCCTAGCTGGGGGATACCCATCGTGAGTGGTCAATATGAGCCCCAGTCGTTGGTTATCTGGGTGTAGAAGACTCCCAAGGTTTCCCAGTTGTCCTGCACTGTGCAGTAGGATATGTAGAACTTTCACGGTAGCTCTGTCCTGCTGGGGTCAGTTCCTCTTGCTTCAGGTAACGGCCCTGCATGTTTTAGAGAGGTTCCTGGCATGGGCAAGGTGTTTCCTATGTGGCTTCTCTTAGTAGAGCTTAGCACTGCCTAGTTGTCCTAGGGTTTAGAAGAACTTTGTAACTGAGTAGGGTCTCACACATCCATCCGCTTGGACCTACAACCCCTAACTCCTCGACAGGGGACCTGGCTTAAGCCAGACCCCAGCTTAACTCCAGCAGAGACTAGTTTGCTTGCTTCCTCTCACACTGAGAACTGTATCTAGACTAAACCCTTCGTTTATGGTGAATGGTGGGGCTGAGAGTGTGTGTGTGTGTGTGTGTGTGTGTGAGTGAGTGAGTGAGTGAGTGAGTGAGTGAGAGAGAGAGAGAGAGAGAGAGAGAGAGAGAGAAAAGAAGACATAGGACAGAGGAGAACTAGCACCTGTGACTGGTCAGCACACAACATGTGGTACAAACAATTTGACCCTTCTACTCCTTCAGCTGTGCAATAAGTTAAGTAGAGACACCTAGTGGGGAAAACACAATACTACATTTCCCACTTGTGGGAACCTGAGGGAATGACTTAGTAAGGTGCCATAGACAGCACCAGTGGTGGGATACCAAACCAGCAGTGTTGTGTGTGTGTTAACACTTAATCACATGCTTGGCAGCAGACCCTGTGGGCGTGTATACAGAATTCACTGGCTATCATATAGCTGTCTCAGCAACTGTACAGTCTAAGGTAGAATGCATTTCTCCACACTAGTCTGAAGAATGGGTGGGAGGTCAACTTTACGGGTACCCTAAAGAAGTAGGATTATTGACTGCCCTATGTAAAACCAAACTGAAATATAATTTGATGTATATTAAACTTGCTGTACATCTTTATGAATAACAAAATCCATGTGAAATTTGGTTCAGATTTTCGTTTTCACAAAATAAGGATTATCATACTTTAAATCCTCAATGGATTTGGGGGTGGGGTGGTGGTGGGGGGAATGCAGTGTTTGATAGAGATGTGGACAGGTGGCACAGCATGATGGTGTCTAGAGTTCCTGTCTTTCTCCTCTCTCTTCTTGCTTGTGTTATTATAAGTTACCACAGCAGGAGCTTCTTTCCAGCTGTTGCAACTTTATCCACAGTCACTTCACTGTTGGGGGGCAAGCATGCGTGATATGTATGTATATGCGTGTGATGTGAATGTTGGTATTGTGTATGTACTGTATGCATGTGCATTTATGTGTGTAATATTTATCAACATATGCTTGTCTATGTGAGCAATGTAATGTTTATGTAATAAGTATGTGTGTAATATGTATACATGTAATTTACGTATGAGTTTATATACATACATTATTTCTGAGGCTTGTGTGCTTGCCAAGTGGTAGAGGAATGCTGGGAGTTAGAGGTTAAAAAAGTTGTCCAAGGAGCATGGTTTCACCCGCATGCAACATATGGTAATATATGTCTGGCGGTGCTGATGGTGATCCCCGGTGATGTGTCAGAGGATCGGCTGGTCACTTGCTAGATGGTTGGGTGTGACACCACTCCGGTGGTGGTTGGCCGAGATACAGCCGGACCTTAAGATATTACTTTGTGACGTCAGTGCCAGTTGGGCACACAGATGTGGTGGCACACCTTTTATATTAGAAGGCCTGTTGTACCCTTTTCCCCTGTGGACAGTGTCCTGCCGGGCTGCTACAGGGTCCCTTGGGTAAGTGTAGTCACTGATGGCCAGAGTGGTGTAGTGTGGTGAGTGAGGAGTACAGTCGTGCTGACTGAGTAGCGTGTTGAGAGATACAAAAAAGCAGAGTAGCAGAGAGTAGGATGTCATAAGAGTCTCAACCCAAGTAGTACTGTGCTCTGCCGGGATGTTGGAGGATGAGGTAGAAGAATACTTAGAGGAAGAGAATACTTGTGCCAGTGTATTGACTTGTTAGTCTTCACACCACCTTATGCCTACTAGATTTGGGGGACCCGTCCTAGAGGGTGACACAAGGCCCAGACCTTGTTACCTGTAAAGTGTGGAATGCTGAGGGTTCCCTGCTGACAACCGTGTTGTGAGATAGATTTCCTAGGCTTATCACAACTTTGCCCTCTCTGGATGAGTTCCTAGCTTACTGCTGTCTGTGGATACTGTCCTGCTCTGTCACTCTCCTAGTCAACGGTGTGGGTTGAGGTTGCCTCTGACTTATCCTCCCTTGAAAGGCTTAACATTGCATAGTGTTGTGTAGCGTTACCGAGAAGAAAACTGTTAGCTGTGTCCTGTCTTGCTTCCTACCCATACGGGGTTCTGACTAAGACTGAACTACTTTTCATGTCTCCCATGTGACTTCCTTCCTCAGCATATCTAAAGTGTGCTGTGAGTGGGTGAAGAGTGCAATAGAAGTAAAGAGAGAGGTGATAGGAGAGAAGAACAGATTCCCATAGGTCCACAGATCCATGTGACATACAAATAAACAATAACCCTTTAAATACTTCAGCTGTGCAGCATCTGAATACACACATCTAATACAGCGACATTTAGTGGCAAAACTTTATCACTACCTTCATCATCCCTTTTGCACAATAAGTACAGGCTTTTTCGAAGGGTGTAACCAATAGCAACACCCGTGGTAGGACACCACATATGTCCTACTTCAGTCCCCTTCAAGCAAGGATGAACTTATAGGGCGATGTTGGTACGCAGCAGAAAGTGAGCCACCGAGTGACTTTGTCTATGTGGTGAGGATGTGCAAATGGGGGCTTTATCCACAGATAGGTGGGCCATTGCTGCTGGTGTGAATTTTACATTGATGGCCTATCTTTTGTATGGGCCATTACTGTCGGCAGAAAGCAGACACATGGCACCCCCAGCAATCATTTATTAAGGAGAGACACTGCTGTGGCATATACAAACTTAACAGGGCCAGAAGCAGTTGCAGTTGCCATGCTGGCTTACTATAGCACAGCTCCCACTACGGTTGCTGGGCATTGATAGCATATCCTGAGGATAGGCTGGTAATGTAAACTACCCAGGAAACCCCTTTGAAAACCCTGTCTCTGCTGTTGGTGCAGAAGTGGGCTTCATCTTCCTCTCCTGCTGGACCCTAGTATGACAGCCAGGCTTTCTGTTTCATCATTATGGCTTTTAGATCTCCTAGAAGCAGATTAAATAAAAAAGTAAAGGAAAAAACAAATATCTACAAATTAAGGAACAGGCACGTTGGGTGACAAGAACAAGAGGCGTTTGCAGAACTCGTCCCTCAGTCTTTAACCTGGTCTTGGTAGTGTTCTTGTATTAGAGTGGCACCACACCACTTAAGGGAAATTTTTTGGGCCAACACTTCTAGTTGCAAAAATTCTGTACGTATGTATGAGGATCTAAGACCACCATCCCACACATATACAGCTTGCGATAAGGAATGGCCTGTGTCAGCCTGGTACAATTGCATTATTCTGACTTAAAGTCAGTCAGTCTTGTGGTATTGGCTAGAGATGAGTAAACTTGCAAAAAGTTCAGATTTGCACAAACAGGAGCGATCAGCATTTGAATCCTGCTGCCTGGAGAAGGTGGATGCAGCTCGAAGACTGCCTGGCAATAATGGATACAGCCATAGGCCATATCCATGATTTCCAGGCAGTCCTTGGGCTGCATCCAAGTTCTCCAGGCAGCAGGATTCAAATGCTGATTGCTCCTGTTCATGTGAATATGAACTTTTGGTAACTTCCCTCATCTCTAGTACTGACATGTGACCCTGATTGACTTAAGGAAACAAAAAATCTCATTTGTTATTGTTAAATTAGGAAATTAGAGAAGAAACAGGAGGCCGGTAACAATCTGGTTGATAGAGAGAAGAGAAGCGTGTTAAGGCTATGTTCACACTACGTAAAACTACGGCCGTAGTTCTCGCTGCAGAACTACGGCCGTAGTTTTGCGGGGTGGAACATAACCTTACTTTCAATGGGATCCCGGCCGGAGCGTACACACATCATATACGCTCCGGCCGGGATCTATGCGGCTTCGCAAATAACTTACCTGTCAGTTCACACAGTGAAGCGAGCGGCTCCGACCACTTGCTTCACTGTGTGCTATGGCAAGCTCCGATGCGGGCGCACGCTGATGCGCCCGCATCAGAGCTCCGCTGCCGAAAGATCATCCGGCCAGAGACCGGCCGTTCCATGACCCGGCCGGGGTCACGGAACGGCCGGTCTCTTACGTAGTGTGATCATAGCCTAAAGAAGTATATAGATGTTGCTGAAGGATCTGCATGAAGGAATGATCTGGTTTCTGGAAAATGTTAGAAGTATTTACGCTCTTTTGGCACCATGTTTGGAATGTCCGTTTGCCATGTACTGTAAGTTGGGAACTCTTCAAAGACATACATGAAAGGTATTTGTAGATCCGAATCTCCTGACAGGAGCTCAGTAAGTGTAATTTTTGCCCCCATTTCATGGTTTCTATCAGAATCTGCTACTGTTTGCTGGATGGAATAGTTATCCCATAGAACAAGATTTTTTAAACAATACATATACAAAGTATTAGACATTTTTTAAACATGGGACATGGGAACATAATATGGATGCCAATAATGGACAGTTTATTTTCTATGGGCACATTATCATTCTGATAGAATCTGCAGTTTGTGCTACATTAGCTCTGCAGTGGGACTGGAGCAGACGGGCTAGTCACTGCTCCCTACCCTCCCTAGATATGTATGTATTTGTGGGAGGTTGTGTGCATAGGGAATATTAATCTTTGTATGTTCCGTGCAGATGTACAGTATTTGTGTATATGTTATGAATGTGTATGCGCTTTGCACATGTATTATTGCTTAGCGCGTATATTTATGTAACACAATCAATGAAGTTATCTTGTGAGCAGGTAAACTACTCAGGTTATCCATACCTTAAGGACAATCTAAGAGTGGACTTTGTTATTATGTTGTGCCATAAATCATTTTCAGCCTTTTTGAATTGTAAATGATTATGAGTGTGTACAAAAGTATCTTTTTGCAAGAAAACATGGATAAGAGATCTAATGAAAGGTAAATCAAAGTTTATGCTTTATGCTGTTAGGTTGTAAGCATAAAACATATCAAGAAAGACTTAAAGGGGTATTTTTAGTTACAGAAATTCACATAGGCACCGCTGCGCTCCTTCTAATTTCCTGGTTCGGTGTGGGGGGAGCGAGGATGAGACGCAGCAGTGCTGAGCTGAATCAGCTCGGCATTACTGTGTCTCCTAATGAGGTTACACATGTTTCCAGGTACAATCTAAGCCCTGGAGACGTGTGTAAGCTCAGTGGAATACGTATAGGGAAGTGAAAGTACATACTTACCTATCCTGGCCCTCTCATGACATCACAGCCTGGAAACTGATCTCAGAGCAGAGAGTGGTGGTCGGGAACCTAGCCAAGGAGCTGTCAACTTTGCAGGTAGAAAAAGGAATTAAAGCATTTGCAAAATGGATTTCATTTGCATTCTCTATCATCTAACAAAAATTTAGATGATGGGAATACCCCTTCAAGGAAACAAGTCTGGAGGAAAGAAAGGACATGATTGCAACCTTTAAATATGTTAAAAGCTTACATAGGTTCATGCTATGTTAGTACAGGAGCAGAAAGATTTAAACAGTTTCAGAGCTCCCAGCATCATAAACATAACTTTTCATATGTTGCTGCCCATGGTGAGACTAACAATTCCTTCCATACTTGTTATTATATGTTCAATCTCATTCCCACAGTTCGGAGCTGCTGCTTTCTACTGAAGACACAAAAAACTGCTTGTGAGCTTTTTCTCTCTGCTGCGAAATGGGGGGGGCACCCTTGTCGGGGTTAGCTTAGCGATGTTGTGGCTGCTAGGTGGACGTAGGGTTACTTGGGCACTTGGCACAGTAGCCTGGAGTGGCGTTGTTACCCACCACCTGTTCTGCAGGTTTGGATAACCCAAGTGTACGCTAGTGTGCTGGTGCAGAATGATAGACGAGAGTCCAGTGACTTAACCAGAATAATGTCTGTTTACTTAGTTCTTCAGTGCCATACACAAAAATACAGCTTCAGTAACTGCAGGTGCAGGTGAGAGGTAGAAGAAGTAGTAGTTTGTGAACCAGAAGAAAGTAGAGTAGAGGAGCGTCCTGAGGGCCCTGTCCAATGTAGCACTTTTCTCTGCCGGGATAGCGTAGCTGAGAGTAGTAGAGGAGAAGATACTCAAGTTTACTTACCCTACAGTACTTGATGTCCTACAGTGTGGGGGTACCCATCCTGGCAGGGTAGTATGAGGTCCCAGATCCCTGAGCTGGGATAAGCAGACTTCCAGAACCTTTCCAGGATAGCCGTGCGTTACGCATTTGAATACGTAGGCTAACTGCAACTTTGTTCCTCTGGGGTCAGTGCCTAACTAGAAACAGGTCACTGCCCTGTACTGTGTAGAAAGTATCCCTGGCATGGACAAGGTTATCCTCAGAGGACGTCCTTTCCCCCTGAGGCATCTAGCACTGCATGCTAGTGGTGGTTGCTTGCTGAAAGAAGTAAAATCTTAAGTCTCTTGGTCCCTGACAAGAGTGCTAGCCTAAGCCAGGCCCTGGCTTCACTGCAGCAGGAATGGTGTCTTGTGTGTTGCTCCGTCTCCACTGGCTAACTGGAGAACTCCTCCCACCAGGAACTAATCTCCTTTTCTAAGGGCAAACTAAACCTCCCAGTGATTGGTAGGGTTGTGTGGTGCAAGAAAGAAGAAAGAGTATAGGTCAGATAAAGGAGGGAAAACAGCCTGCACCTGTGACAGGAGAAAAATGAACACATGACATAAAACAGTTAACCCATAGTATCCTTCAGCTGTGCATGGAATAAAGCATTGAAAAACACAGTAGTGACACCTAGTGGGGGAAAACAAAGAATACTCTCAGACCATATCTCACTGTGTGAACCTGATACAAGTTACTTTGCCCAGGTGCAATAGGAACTTAGAAGCACACTTGTGATAAGACGACTCCCCCTGCTCCCTTCCTTTTGAGATGGCTGATGTAAACAAGTTCCCTGGCAGGCTTTATCTGCAACTTTGTAGCTTCTTTGTGATGCTGAGAGGATTAATCTGAGGTCAAGTTGCTGATGAACTCACTGTGATTATCCCTCTTAGCATTACAAAGTTACTGATAGAGATTTGTTTACATCAGCCCACTAGGAAGGGAAGGGGAAGGAGGGGGAGAGAAAAGCTCACACACAGTTCTTTGTGTCTTCAGCAGAAAGCAGCAGCTCAAAACTGGGGGAAAGAGACTGGATAGATAATGTATGGAATGAATTGTTAGTCTCCCCATGGGCAGCAACATATGAAACATTTCAGCGGAATTCACTTTTATTGCAAATAAGGTAAAAAAGACAGTGGACTTTGGTTTAAACTAAAAATGTTACCTCCAGCAAAGGGACGCTTGAGCAGTATAGGAGTAGGATCCTGTTTTCACTCGTATTAAGATCTATGGATCTAATGGGAATGTGTGTCTGTCACCGTTATCAGGGGTGTGTGGTGGTCACTTTTTTTGTGTTAAAATTTATTGGTAGTTTTGTAGTTGAGAAAATTTCCCAGAAACCCATTGTGAGTTTTGGCAGACAATATCTAGAAGGTTTACAATTACTTACCTGAAGAAGTTCCAGGCCCTTAGGGCTTCACTGTCTTGTTTGGAAGGTGTCAATGTGTGTGGGTCATGATAATGTCATATCCAGTATACTTCAGTACACGTCTTCTTATGAATATGCAAACACTATTTCCTGGGACTGCACAGTGACAACAGGCCTGTTACCTTTGTTTACATAGAAGTGGAATGTATGCAGACCTGGAGAATGTGGAAAATGTTGCAGAAAGCCTCTCTGAAAATGAAGAAATATTTTAGAGAGAAGTATGCAGGAACATTCGGATATTACTTCTAGCTAGGCCAATGCATTCCTTCAATATGAATTTGGATTAGTGTGGAAAATGTCTTCCCGCCTATCTCATCTATGCCTAACAGAGATACATAGCGTCTGCGGAGCAAACAAGTCAGAGATTTTTACTTGCTCCAAAAAGTCTGTTCACAAGGTCAAAAGATTCCAATACACAGTCCTTTTACTATCAGTAGTATGAAGAAATATTACATCACAGTCTGCCACCCACAGGTTTTACAATGAATGTTCCGGCTTAAGAAGTCATGCATTTAATAGGTAGAGAAGGGGAGCCAAAATGTGCTACCAAGAACAAAGTCACCTTATTCTCAAGTTCTGCATTTCATACAGGTAACTTTTTAACTTGCAAATTTAAAGAGAATGTCAGGTAAAATATAGAATAAAATGTGTGTCTGGCCAGGGATTTACTTACAGTATCTGCTCTTAACCACCTGTGATGTTTGGTAGTACTACTCGGCCAGCGATGGTGATTGTCCGGACGCCAGTACTAGTCCAGCACACAGGTGTGATGTTGGGACCTGCTTTGTATATTGCCGGTTTGTACTGTTCCCCAAAATGGTCGGTGACCTGCCAGGCTGTGATGGGTCCCTTGGGCTCTTGTCACGGTAGTCCTGAGTGGCAATTGACCCACCCGGACTATCTGTACTGCCACCCACAGAAAGGGGAAAATGAACCCAAATTGTACGGCTGGTGTGTATGGGTGCTGGTGCGTAGGAATCTCAGGAGTCCCAGTGATAGAAAAATAGAACAGCTTTACTGTATAGTCTCTTGAGGATACAAAACACTTTGGATAATCTTTGTACAGACTTTAGTGCTTCAACTTGGTTTGTGCTGTGGAAAATGATGTTCCTGCAGCCCTCGCTAAACGATTATCAGGCCGTGTAATAGCCCCAGTAAATGATTGCTGATCTAGCAGATCGGCGCTCATTTACATTATTGATCAGGCCCCCATCAGGCCATGTGATAGGACCCTAAGAATATAATCTATTGTCTTCAATCTTCAATTGTTTTGTCTTCTGATGAGGGTAAATGACCATCCTCTCCCAATAGGGACTTTTACTAAGACTGACAGTGGTAGTAAAGCATAGTCGTCTATATTGCTAAATAAGACTTGCAGCTGTTGAGGAGTGCTCTAGTGCAGGGTTCTGGACAATCCTAGGTTTTATGTTGCTTTGCATTTTAAAACTTCTTCTAAAACTTAAGAAAAATAGTATAGTACCTTTTTTTCCAAATGTGACTGTTAGGCCCCATTTAGTTTAACCATTTTCCCAACACCAATTTGTTATAAAATGAGTCCATATGTATAATCATTGGCCCAAATGCATCTTTTCCTGTGCATTTATAGCAGGAAACTGAACTTCAGCGACATGGGAATGAGATAACCAAGATTAACAATGGCCTTATTATTAAACAGCCTATTCTGTAAATGTACAGTAAAATAATACAGAGTAGATATAACCTTCAGACAATCAATGACAACTGCAGGGTTACGATGTCTCAGGTTAAGTCAGTGTAATTTTTCCTTTCTATGCTGAGCTTTAGAGGGTCCGTATACACCTTATTATGTAAAATGACATAGTCATAAATTTCAGTTACAGACCCAATTCTCCAAGATGTATGAAGCTTCCCATTAGGAAAGCTATTATAGGCAATTTTGTTGAAATTATTGTTACATATCAGAGGTTTAGCTGCTTGAGTGAGTCCGCTTACTACTAAGTGCTGTAAGGATGATTCTGACTCTTGGTGATCAGGATGCCCTGTTGTCTCTTGGAGTCTTTAGTAGAGATGAGCGAACCGGGTTCGAGTCCATCCAAACCCGAACGATCGGCATGTGATTAGCGGTGGCTGCTGATCTTGAATAAAGCCCTAAGGGTGGTATTACACGAAGCGATTTTTTTCAATTAACGATTAACGATAAACGATCTCCAACGATCGCAATAGCGGTTGCCTAATAATCGTTCGTTTTACTACACGGAAAGATTATCGGTTATATTGGAGCAACAAAATTCAAGAACACTCCCCTTTCAATTTGCGAATGAACAGGGAACGGCTAACGACATCTTATTCAAACAAACGATGTGCGAACGATGTGTAAAAGACAAACGATAAAAATAGATTCAAAACCTATTAAACGACCAGCGACCAATCGTTCGTCGTTTAATCGTTGTCTACTATTACACTTAAAGATAATCGTTCAAATACGACCGATTGAACGATTATTCGAACGATAATCGCTTCGTGTAATACCACCCTAAGGCTATGTGGAAAACATGGATATAGTCATTGGCTGTATCCATGTTTTCCAGACAACGTTAGAGCTTTATCCAAGTTCAGCAGCCACCACTAATCAAATGCTGATCATTCGGGTTCGGATGGACTCGAACCCAAACCCGGTTCGCTCATCTCTAGTCTTAAGGCATCTTAGTGACACATTTCTAATTCTGTGATGGTGCCAATCCATCCGATTGTTGCCCATATTATGCCATTTATACTTTACTGTGTTCATAATGTCATTAGAATCACTAGGACATGGACTCATGAGTCCAAAAAAAAATAAAAATTATCCCGTCAAGCACCATGAAAGTCAAGAATAGACCCCATCCTCCTCTGAGATCTGGACACGATGCCAAATTACTAACAATGCATGCTGCTTAGAGATTTAAGATATAAGTTTCTTATTTAACCTTTAGCAATAGCATTATTAGTGCATCTTCATTTCTGTAGGTTGATCTTAAAGTTAATTTAGCACCAGGTATATGGTTTGGGGTATTATACTGGTATTATACCGGTGGCACAGTCCTTTTTTTTGAACCATCGCCCGATTCCCACGCACAGCTTCAGTTTTTTCAGGAGCATCGGCCTGCCCAAGGGCACTGGTGGCCGGCCCGCTGGCCCACAGTGTGACAATCTCCCATGCCCTCTGTGACGCGGCTCCATTATTTAATTGATTCTAATGGAGCCACGTCATAGAGGTGGTGGGGGTTTCCTCCTACTGGGGGCGGGCTAGTCTGCCTCCAGTGCTTCAGCTCGGGCTGGTGCCCAGGAATAGAACAGCGGCGTATGCAGGAGCCGGGCCGCGGTTCAAAAAAAGGACCATGGCACAGGCTTCCCTACGCCGGTGAGGTTCTATCCACGTTCAAAACTTAAAGCGAATGTACTGATGGTACATTTGCTTTAAGGTGTGTATACACAGACAGATTTATGTGACAGATAACTGACAGATTATTGAAACCAAAGCCAGGAAATGACTATAAAGGAAAGACTAAGATTTCTCCTCTTTTCCAATCCATTTTTGGCTTTAGCTTCAATAATCTGTCAGATAAATCTGTCTGTGTAAACGCACCATTAGGGAGAGAGGAGTAATTACAGCATACTGCCTTGCGCTGAATGTTGAGCAGGTGCCGCAACCTCACTGGTTGGGCAAAGATGTGCAGTGAAGTTACATGTTTTGGGTGGGGAAGTGGTAGAAGGGGTGGGGCAGGGCAGAAGGCAGGATGGTAGGACTGTGATGAAGAACTGAGGGAAAGCAATGCCTTCTGGGACTTGTAGTACTGAACAACTGCTCAACCAGGAAGTACCTTGAAATATAGAACTAAGACCCCCAAAACAAATGCATTTTGGTATGTTGAGAAATGAGACAGACAGGCAAACCAAAGTATGTTAAATAACGGCCGTTATTTTGAGTATCAAATAACGTCTATTGAAAATTGTTGCAGGAACATAGCCTGTATAGAACATTTACCTGATATCTAATAGCATTGAGAGTAATAGGAGTATAGTTGATGTGAAACTAAATCTGATAATCCTTGTGAAGTCAGAAGGAAATTTCTAAGGGGTATTGTCTTGCCTTCCTCAGGATCACATGGGGGAGTAAAGTGGACGTGCATTTTTACCCCCCTCATAACTATGTAACAAGAGAGCATTGTAATGCTGTTATCCTTAGCGGTGAAAAGAGATAAGAAATGGCACAGCTAAAGTGATTCCAATACGGCTAATCAGCTGGGGATACTGTGCAGCCCGGCTCTCATACACCGCGTATAGTGATATATTCATGTTTCACTCTTGAGTCATGGGTAAATACAGAAATGTAGAAACTTAGTAGGTAATTGAACTTCGGAGGAATGAAGTGACACATACGGGGACATCAAGCTGCCCAATAATCAGGTTAAACATTGCGGGATTAGTATCAAAGGATTCCACTGAAGTCAATATACTTCCTTGTGAGCAGTTCAAATAAAATAAAAAGCATAACATTAAATTAAAGGGGTATTCCTATCGCAACTAATATAGTTAAAGGACAACTCTGGGGATTGAGGGCGTGTAGGAGGGGACAGGAGATTGGAATGGAGGGGCGGAACAGCACCCGAAAGGCATTCTGGGACTTTGGAACTGCCAAACCAGGAAGTGAAGGAAAACTTAAAGGGGTTATCCAGCGCTACAAAAACATGGCCACTTTCCCCCTACTGTTGTCTCCAGTTTGGGTGGGGTTTTAATACTCAGTTCCATTAAAGTAAATGGAGCTTAATTGCAAACCACACCTGAACTGGAGACAAGAGAGGGGGAAAAGTGGCCATGTTTTTGTAGTGCTGGATAACCCCTTTAAGCTGATGAACGGAGTGCAGCGTAGTCTGCAGGAATTCAAGCGGTAACAGCCCCAGCTTGGACAGTACGCATAAAACTGACGATCTGGAGGCTTTTTTAGCATCGGAGTTGTCCTTTAAACTTGTAAGGTTTTTCAAGTTAAATATTTTTGCAAATACATTAATTTAGCAAACTTATAAAATGTAAATAGAGATAAGCGAACCGGGTTCAGGTTCGAGTCCATCCGAACCCGAACTTTCGGCATTTGATTAGCTGGGGCTGCTGAAATTGGAAAAAGCTCTAAGGTTGTCCGTGTTTGCACTATGTCCAGTTTTTGTTTTTGATACGAAGAAATAAAGCTTGTGAAGACTACTTTGGTGAGTGCACCCCATTCTTCTCTTGTTGGAACTTATGTTAGTCCTAGAGCTTCTAAACAGGGAGGCCTGACTGCTACTCGGGGCTTATTAAGGGGAAGGGCCCACATTGGGGATTCCCCGGCTTCCCGTGGGCCAGTCCAAGCCTGCACATTAGAGGGCCTGAGCCGCTTACTAAATGAGCATCAATCTTGTTGATTGGTGCTTATTTACGGAGAATATAAAATTACTTTAATCAGTCATCAACTGCACATCTGACGGACAATGATTTTTAAGCATCTCACAATTGGGTAATCTGTTGCTGTGGTCGATATTTGGCCCATGTAAAAGAGCCTTAAAAGGATATTCTTTTAAGGCCATTTTATATTGTCTATAGTTTGATAGAGACTCTGTACTGTTCATACTAATGTAGCATGTTAGCACTAGAATAGATATTAAACTTGGAGAAGCAGTCCGTGTCAGTAGTGCTGTAGGCGCAACATTCTGTAGCGGAGCCGGAGTCAATCACTGTTAGGCCATGTTCTCACTGCGTAAGACAACGGCTGTTCTGTGACCCGGCCAAGGGCGCTCCCAAGGTCCCGGATGTGTGGCTTAGGGACCACTTTGTTGTCTCCTGTGTTTACCAGTGTAAAATGGGTTGGGCCCATCAGTCTCTAGATGTGTTTTGGCCCTCCTATGCTGAACCCCTAGTTATGGCTTTATCCACATAGTTTTTGGCAAGTCGTTTCTTTTCTAGTTATACATCAACTATATTTCTGTAGGTAGGCCATGGGCTATTTCAGCATCGTTTGATGTTCTACAATTAGATCACTTGTGCATCTAAAGGAATTTATTGAAAAAACAGATCAACTGATCAGCAATAGATTAAAACCAATGAACCATTGACAGGTAGCATGAAGAACATTGGTTATCTTGTAACAATGGCCCCTGTCTAGTGGCTGGATATATTAGACGGCAAGGGAACAGTCAGTTCTTGATGTTATCGATTTTGAAACAGTGGGCAAGTGCATGGACCTAAGCAATTTTGATACGGGACAAACTGTAATCGCTGGATAACATCTAAGATGGATACACCTCACATATGGTGGATGTGAATGTTACCTTGACATTTACTAACTACATAAAAGGGGAACTCCGACACCCCCTCCTTAATTAACACACACTACAAAGTTATATAACTTTGCAATGTGTGTTAATAAGCTTCATGAAGCCGATCCGCCTGCCTTCTGCCCCCCAGAAGTGAAATAAAGACATATATAAGTATGTACGACATATATGTTGGGCCTGATCTTCCTCCTCTTCAGCATCTTCTGCTTGAATGAATGCGCATTGCAGCCTTTTCATTGGCTGGACAGCATGACATGGTTTTTATTTATTGCCTATCCTCACCATATCTATCACCATCAGTGATTAGTAGGGATCTGACACCTGGAGAGATCGGATGTTTCCCAGAGCCATGCGTCTGTATATACAGAAAATAGAAGTGAAAGTGGGCACAACATTTAATGCTCAAAAAGTGATTTATTGAACAGCAGTGAACTGTTTTACATTTTGGTTATAGTTGGCTTACTTATGGGAAGTGAGGAACAATTGGAAGCATGGAGTTGCGACCTATGAGATCCCACTTGAGCCCCCAGCTTCAACTCCAGAGTGCTGTACAAAGCACTGCATATATATATATATATATATATATTATATATATATATATATATATATATATATATATATACACATACACACACACTCTGATGTGGCCAAAAAATAAATCTATTGTGGCCAGAGGCAGTCATAAGAGTAACTGGCAGAGCAGAGAGCCAATGGCTGCTTGCTCTGTCAGTCCACTGTATTTAACTATAAGGGTCCATTAAGAGCCCTTAGTTGCAGGAGCAGACTACCTTCTGCTTAACCCCTTATGTACTGCAGTGTGTAAGTGACACAAACCTCACTTGCTGCACCACCAAAAAGGGTTAAAAGCAGAAGACAAGGAGATCTCTGCTTCAGCTTGTGCACTGATAACCCCTGAGCTCTGCAGGAGCTCAAGAGAACAGAGGTCAGGGGAAGGAGAGATCTCCCTCTCTTCAGAGCAGTGAAGGAGAGATCTCCCTCTCTTCTGCTTTTTAACCCTTTTTTGGTGTTTCAGCATGTAAGTGAACTTTGGGTCACTTACACACTGCAGTAAATAAGGAGTTAAGCAGAAGGATGGCTCTTATCTTCCCTGTGCATCCCAGGGCCCCTCTGCTGTACAGGCCCCATAGCAGCTGCCTGGCCTGCCTCTATGGTAGCTAAGCCACTAGCCACTACACAATATATGGAGCCATGTTTTTTTGGCTCCCTTCAGTAACAGAGTACTAGAAACCAGAAACCCCTCAAAGGACAACTCCAGTGGAAACTTTTTTTCCTAGTAATTAGAACACATAAAAAGGTTATATAACTTTTTAATGTGTTTTAATTACCATGCTGCCCCTATCCCTAACACCCCCAACGCCCATCCCCGGAAGTATTAAAATGCATACTTACCTGCTTCCTGTCGCCCACAGCCAGTGCCATCTTGTGAGGCCACATTGTCAGATGACTCACAGCTTGCTCAGCTCCAACTGGCGAAGTTGCAGGGAGAAAAAAAATTGCCGGGATCTTTTCTGCGAAAAACAGGAAATTTGAACAAAGCTGGACCCAGGAGTGAGTGTAAGTATAAAAACTGTGTTTGTTGTTGTGTTTTTTTTACACTGTGCTCGAGTTGTCCTTTAAAGGGGTACTCTGGTGAAAAAGGTTTTCTTTTAAATCAGCTGGTGTCATAAAATTATACAGATTTGTAATTTACTCCTATTTAAATATTCAGTCTTCCAGTAATTATCAGCTGCTGTATGTCCTGCAGAAAGTGGTGTTTTCTTTCCAGTCTGACACAGTCCTCTCTGCTGCCACCACTGTCCATGTCAGGAACTTTCCAAAGCAGTAGATGCCTTCTGGGGGGATTTGCTACTGCTCTGGACAATTCCTGCCACAGTCAGGTAGCAGAGAGCAGAGGCAGCAGTCAGACTGGAAAGAATACACCACTTCTTGCACGGCATACAGCAGCTGATAAGTACTGGAAGACTTGATATTTTCAAAGAGAAGTAAATTAAATAGAAATAAATAAGGACTTGTTGATTTGAATGAAAAAACCTTTTGCCTTTAATCTGGTTGATATGTACAATCTGTTTTACAAACAAGTCTGTTCCATGAAGTTCCCAACTTGCAACTTACAGGATCTAACGGGTCCAGTACTAACATCTTGATACCACAGGACTGGTCAGAGCTGTTATGATAGCATATATACAGTAAATTGCTACTTCTTTCCAGATAAACTGAAGAATATCTAAACCTGACCTTTAATTGGAATTCCAAACACCATAGAGTGAAACTTTTTAAGTTCACTAATTTAGTACAGAGGTTTTACAGTGGTGCCTTGGATTACGAGCATAATTCGTTCCGGGACCATGCTTGTAAATTCTTGAACCAAAGCAAATTTTCCTCTAAGAAATCACTGAAATGTAGACAATTGGTTTCACACCCCAAATATAATGATTTTATATTCTGAACAACATGTAGAACAGATGAAACAATTAGAAGCAGCTGAATATGTGATATTATAAGTTACTGTACAATATAACAATCAGCATGTGGAGTATAATGTATAGTAAGTGCATAAACCTGATAACACAGCAGCAGTTTGTAGATACAGGATGGAACTGCAGATCCCCATAATGCAGTAGCGTAGTACAACAGGCTAGAATAGAGAAGCAGGGCTGCTGTCAGAGGTCTGTGTGGTCACATGACAGCAATGGGGAAGGGGTGTGTGTTCAGCACGGACCAATCAGGACTGACAGACTGCAGGGAGCAAGAAAGGGGTTACAGCTATGAAGAGATTACCTTCACAGTCCTGTCCCCTGATGCAAGCCCCAGCCTGAAGTTGATTTGCTATGATTTGGAAGGTGAGGGAGACTTCCTGGATCAGAGTACAGGGCTGTAGACCCAGCTGTTCAGGCCATGCCCCCCCCCCCACACACACCCTCCCTCCTCCCACCCAGTACAGGGAGCTCTTAAACCAAAGCAATGCTCTTAAACCAAGTCACATTATTGAAAACCTATGAGCTCTTCTTGCAAAATGCTCTTAATCCAAGTTACTCTTAAACCAAGGTACCACTGTATTTTCTTTATGAAAGATAAACTTTGTTTGCTAGGACTTTTGTATCATGTCCTAGGACCACTAACTACCTCTAAGAACGCTTCCTCGGCACTAAGAAAAAAGAGAAGACGGACACAGTTCAGGGGAAATGAGTAATGTACCAGCGGTGGACTTGCCTGTGGATGTTCACAGAGGAAAGTGTTTAATATGAATAATACATTGCTAAAATGTGAGCTAGATTATGGAGCTACGCTTTGACCGTCAAATATTTCCGTATTGAGCACCTTATTAACAGCAGTCGTAGGATAGGAAAGTACACAGACTTCAGCTCTTACCATGCTTACAGTCCTAAGTGGGTTATATTTATACAAATATACAGATAAAAGCCGTACCGTACATCCTCCCATGCATTAGCAACGGCCGTGGCCGGCAGGCGTGCATTATGACTTTATTGTTTGCTTCTAGTACATTTTGCTACTGCAGTTACATACATTATTATGGACTTTTTATATTGAGAGAGACTTTATAAATGTATTTGTTTTATATTTTGCTGTGAAAATAATCCGTGTTTGATATTAACACATTGTATCTGACAGACAATCGCCATTCACAGTAGTAGTCACTGGACAGATGTATAGACATGCACCTCTTTTAGCAATGTGGGACAGCTCTTACTTCTCTCTAGCTAGCTGCTCTTAAACTAACTATAAGTCCTCGCCTCCTTATCATACAGGGTGGACAGGAGGGGCAAAGAGGGCAATTTCAAGAGTTAAAGGGCCAGTGAACCTGCTTATATGAGCCAGCCGCTCTTTACCTTATGATTGCAGGGCTCTACTTCTTATTTCTGTGGGGTCCGGTATAGTGGCGTTTTCTGATAAATGCCTATATGGTAATTAGCAGGTTCGGAGCATTTGGGGCGTTTCCCATCTGCCCAGAGCACTCGCTTGGCCTGCCTAGCCTGCCCCCTCACGGCCCACCCACTATGCATATTCATATATGCATAGTCAGGCTGCTTGTTACGGGCTGCGTCCTATGCCCTGCAGGAAGTGGTGTATTCTTTCCAGTCTGGAGAGCAGCAGAGGTTTTCTATGGGGATTTGCTACTGCTCTGGACAGTTCCTGTCACGGACAGAGGTGGCAGCAGAGAGCACAGTGCCAGAAAGTAAATACCGCTTCCTGCAGGACATACAGCACTTGATGTTAGGGCTGCGGCGTGTTCCACGTTGCTGCTGCACCTGCTCTCCCAGCTCCTCTCCTCATGCGGACACCAGAGCCCACGTGCCTGGTCCCAATGTTGGGTCCCCTGGGGTGCCTCCTGGGGCGCGTGTCAGCTTACAAAGACAGCATAATTGGTGCTGCACCCAAAACACTCCCCTATAAATCCTTGCACCTCCCTGACCCCTCTGTTGGGGCCTCTGCATGCTTCCCAGTGTGGTCCCAGCTGCCCGTGGTTGCTGCCCTGTGTCTGCTGCCAGTGGTTCCAGCCAGTGACTCTGTCCCGGTTGTAGCCATGAGTCCTGCTGTATTCCTGCCAGCCTACCTGCCTTCGTGTCTCCAGCTACACCTCGCCCACCGCCGCTGGCAAGCCAAGCCAGGGGTAGCGACCTGGGGGTCACCTGCCGCAGCAAGTCCGTGTCGCCTTGAGGCCCCTTAGGCCCCGCTCCACAACTCCAGTGGTTACAGTTGATAAGTACTGGATGACTTTTAAACAGGACACTGACCACAGGGGAAAAGGGTACAACCGGCCTTATAAAATAAAAGCAGGTGTGTCATCACCCCTGTGTGCCCTCCAGGCACTGGTGTCACAAGTTAACACCACAAGGTCCGGCTGTATCTCGGCCATCCACCACCGGAGTGGAGTCACATCTGACCACCTAACAAGTGACCGACCAATCCTCCGACCAACACCACCGGGGATTACACCACAGTTAGCTCCCAGTTATCTAAATTTACTGTTATATTAATTACAATGCAGCAGTGGGACAGACCCATTCTGGAAAATCCACAGTATGTTGGCTGCTAGCTCAGGCCGAACCACTGTCTGTTATAGTATATAGTAGTGGCAGCGCTCCAAGTAGATGAAAAGATCTGAAATATTTATTGTTCCAATGTAAAAAAAAAGCAACGTTTCAACCTCTCATTGAGGTCTTTATCAAGCAAAGTACAAGTTCTATCTGTGCCTATATATATATATATATATATATATATAAAACAATATGAGGTATAAACAGGATATAAATAAAATCATTGCAAACAAGTGATAGTAATTCCAATTACAGTGACAGTGACATAAGCATAGACTAAGGCCTTATTCACACAAGTGATTTTTATGGTCCAAGAATACCTCCACTATTTTTTCTCTGTGATCCAAGGAGAATTGTCCAAAACTGCATCCGTAGTGCATCCATATCAGTATCTGCAAAAATCTCAGTTAGAAAAAAAAAAAAAATAACTGGTTTGCTTAAGGCCCTATTACATGGGCCGATCAGTGGGAGCAAGCGAGCACCGACCTGTCAGGTCAGCACTCGCTCCTTGTTTCCCGCTCATTGCAGGAGATATTACACGCGCCAACAGCCAGCGAGGGGGCTCCCCAGACAATCTTTATTGGCGGTCTGTTGCCGCCGCTTCTGTTACAGCGGATCGTGGCTATAAAGTCGTTTGTCTTTCAACATGTTGCACATCGGCCATGTCGGCTGATCGTTGTCTTTTATTACACGAGGTGATAATCGCTTTGCGTAATAAAGCCTTTAGATTCGTGCTGTAAGTCCTGCAGGGAGTGGTGCATTTTCTCCAGTCTGACACAGTGCTCTCTGCTGCCCTCTCTGTGTATGACAGGAACTGTCCAGAGCAGCAGCAAATTCCCATAGGTAACCTCTACTGCTCTGGACAGTTCCTGCTATGGACAGAGGTGGCAGCAGAGAGCACTCAGACTAGAAAGAATACACCTCTTCATGCAGGACACACAGCAGCTGAGAAGTATTGGAAGACGTAAGATTTTTAAATAGAAGTACATTACAAATCTGTTTAACTTTTTGAAGCCAGTTCATTAGAATTTTTTTCACAGGAGTACCCCTTTACATTCTCACTGGAATTAATGATTAATGGGCAGCGATTCAACAAAATAAAATAGCAATTGTGTGACCAGATGAACATACAGTTTTTTATCTACAGTTTCCTGTCTTCATGATGTAAATGTAAAACATACAAACTATCTGTTGTTTAGATCTTTACACTGATTTCAAAGGATGCTTTAATTTATAGGGGAGTGTTTTGGGTGCAGCACCCATTAGGGACATGCTGTCCTTTTAAATCTGTGGAAGCCAGCGCGCACCCTAGGAGGCACCCCAGGGGGCTGAAGAGGAAGCTGCGCCGGGACCAGGCACGTGGGCTCCTGCGTCCGCAGGAGGAGAGGAGCCGGGAGAGCAGGTGCGGCAGCAGAGCGAAACACGGGGTGCCATCGCAGCCCTAACATCAACTGCTGTATGTCCTGCAGGAAGCGGTGTATACTTTTCTATCTGACACAGTGCTCTCTGCTGCCACCTCTGTCCATGATAGGAACTGTCCAGAGCAGCAGCAAATCTCCATAGAAAAAGAATACACCACTTCCTGTAGGACATACAGCAGCTGGAAGTAAATTACAAATCTGTATAACTTTCTGACACCAGTTGATTAGAATGTTTTTTCATAGGCGTACCCCTTTATAATCCCACTGGAGTTAATGACTAGATGAGGCAGCGAATATTCAACAAAATAAAATAGCAATTGTGTGACCAGATGACAATACAGTCTTTATCTACAGTTTCCATGATGTAAATGAAAAACATACAAACTGTGGTTTAGATCTTTACATTGATTTGAAAGGATGCTCTACCAGTTGTGTCATTGTTTGGGAATGTGTGCTTTAAGTGTTGAAGGGGCTTCCCATCCCTGGATCCTGTGGGCCCCCCGGTGTCTTACCAATCAGTCCCACTGTCCAGCCGCTTCTAGGTCCTGGGGCCGTGACGTTGCAGGCCTGCCCAGCCAATCAGGGATTGAGGTGGGACACTGCTGCAGCTGCTGATTGTCTGTGCGGGCCTTCAACATCACGGCCCCAGGACCCAAAAGCGGCCAAACAGTGGGATGGATCAGTAACATACCAGGGGCACTGCAGAAGCCAGGGAGGTAAGTGCACTTCATTATTTACAAACGACCTATCCCCACAATATTGGGGGTAAATTAAAGAGGTTGTCCACAAAAGAAAAAAAAAAAAAAAGAGTCCACAGGATAGGAGAAAAATAAGAGATCGTGAGTGTCTGACCTCCGTACCCCCTGCCAATCTCTGTATCGGGCCCCCAACTTCTTTGTTATGAATACAGCTGCGGGTACGGCACGTCACCCACGGCTCTATTCAATCCTATGGAGAGAGCCAAGTAAACCAGTAGAGCACCCCACCCGCGGCTCTATTCATACCATAGAAGCGAGGGCCTCGATATGGAGATCGGCAGGGGGTATGGAGGTCAAACCCCCACTATCTCTTACTTTTCCCTGTTTTGCGGATAGGGTAAAAGGTAAATTTTCACAAACAACCTCTTTAAGCCAAAATATTGAGGTGAAAATATTCGCCATAATATTGGAGTAAGTTGAGCCAACTAGAGGTGGCATAAAGAAGAGTAAAGTGTCTAAAATGTCTAGCGAAATGCACCAAAATATCATTGATTATGATAAATTTCAATCACCCTTCACAATAGACGGACACTACAACAAAGTGCAAAGCCAATGCATGAGAAAAATTAACTACGGGGAGATAAAATATCACATGTAAAAAACGTATGCAGTAGGTAAGAAACGTATCTATATCCTCAGCACCCCACCCCATAGATACTTCTAACCTGCTGATAGTTTCCCTTTAAGTGTTTGGGGCATGTGATACTATAATTTTGTTACTGTCAGCGTTCACCATTTCTGGCTATGTTCACACTGCGTACGAAGTTCTTACGCCGCCGTACATGTGCGGCTGAAACTACGGGCGTGCGAAAATTTGACATGCGGCCGGATGTGTACGCATTGCGAACATACACCTGTAGTACAGTTATGCTTCCCTAGCTTGTTTCGAAGCGATCTGAAACAGGTCATTTGCTTGGAAATCTTCGCCCAGCCCAATAAAACACACAGAACCTTTTGGATTGAAAAATCAAGTTCAATTTGACTGAAATAAGTACTTTGTACGGGACCGCATGGAAATCCACGCCCGTGAGTTGGAACATTTCCGTCCTCAAACAATGGTCTTGTTCATTTTTCACGGTGGCGTATACGATCCGGCCGTAAGTTCATACGTAGTGTGAACTGTGCGGCCGTATATCATATACTTTCAAGCAAACGCATTAACCTCAAAACTACGTACGTATATTTGCGGTTCGCCCTACGAGCGGATATATACGTAGTGTGAACATAGCCTCTATATGTGTCCATGTAAATTGTGTACAATAAAGTGTATTTTTAATGTGCGTCTCAGGCTTTGTATGCGCTCTTTTTCCATTGTGATAAGGCTGGCACATGGGCTTGTCCGGTCTAGTTGTACAGTGTCTTAGACTACATTAATAAATGCCCAGTGTATCCCAGCAACAGGAACAGTTGGCATTATCAGTATTTAGTGTGGTGTCTACGTAGAAGTACCCCCTACTTTAATATTAGGAGGAAGCGAGTATATATACATAACAAAAGTAACAAGTGACAAGTGGTATTAGTAAACAGCTCCGTGTCACCTTGCATCCTTGCTCCGTGACCTCTCTACAGGTGAAACTGATCCATTACTCATGCCAGGTAGCTGAGAAACTTCCTGGCTCTCACCAACACCACCTCCGCCATCCCTCCTGCCGCCCACACTAAATAATTCATGGTTAATAAATACTAGATTGCTGGAGGGAGGAGGAAAAAGAGGAGAAGCACTTGAAGTATTTTAGCAGTCTATCCAGACAACTTGTTACTATAAGGGGAGGTTTGTCCCAAGAAGGCTTAGAAGCTGCTAAGGAGCTCCAGGATCCCGCCAGCTTCTATACAGACCTTTAACCCTAATTATTCTATATATTCCAGGTCTAATTTGAAAGAAGTCATAGAAATACGCTGGAGCACGAAGCAGGAGCTATGCCCATATCACTAGCTCCCTGCCCTGCCCAAGCCACTCCTTCCCAGCAATGTAACTCAAGGAGGGAGGGAATAGTGAGGGGGGAGGCAGACTCATGTCACTATTAAATGTGAAACCACAGGAGTCTCAATAGCAAAGCTGTAGTGTGCAGCTTTCCCAGGGTTGTGCTTCATTCCCTATACACCCTCATGCTTCGTCCCCACTCACCCAGCACTTCTCACCTGCTCCGCTATATTCGTATTCCAAGTGTCCGAGTCACTGACAGCAGCAGACAGGACAGTAGTATAAGGATTTAACCAAGAGGAGGGGGGCTCCCCTTACCAACTCAGTAGCAGCTGGTCCTGCTTGCTCTCCCTATTGGAGCCACTTCCATGAACAACAGGATCTAAAGCTGTGCAAACAGCTTCTTGACTACTACCTTCTTACTTCCATCTCTTTGACTTGGAGCTACAAGTGAATGTGAAGAGGACTGCGGCCACATCAGACCAACTTTAAGGTAAGAGTCATCCTCCTTATCACACCTGCATGGACCTCCATCCACCCTTGAGCTTTCCGACAGGCCTTGGCGTGACTTAAAAGCTGCAATGATGGAAGTAGTAGTAGTTTGCCAAGAATAGCCTGCAAGTTGGATACATCTGCAAAGGTGTAGAACCTGTATAGTTCTAATAGGTTCTTATAAGTCCACCAGAGGAAAAAAGCCTGAGATAAGTGAAATAACTGGTGTGGTGTAAGCTCTTATGAGCCTGGGATAAACATATCTATCCTAAGATAATAAGAAAGGAATTACTAAAAGGTCGGACTAGATGGACCAGGTGGTCTTTTGCTGCCGACAGTCTTCTATGTTTCTATGAGTGTCAAAGTTGTGAAAAGTGATAGAATGTATCTAGTATGGTTTGTCAGCTTTAACAACTGTGATACAGGAGTAGGGAACCTTGGCTCTCCAGCTGTTGCAAAACTACAACTCCCATCATGCCTGAACAGCCAAAGCTAAAGCTTTGGCTGTCCAGGCACAATGGTAGTTGTAGTTTTGCAACAGCTGTAGAGCCAAGGTTCCCTACTCCGGCAAGTGTAACCCATCTAGAGATATGACACACCTGTATACCCAATGCATGATATAAAATATGTCATTTACATCATCTAACAAGCAAACATTTGTTATCCAAACTAACTACTGCTATGGGTAAAGAGATGGACTGACAGCTCTCAGTAGGGACCATGCAACCGGGCTGTCAGTACAAAGCACCAGCCACTCACCCTCCTCCTCCTCCTTCAGCAGCCAGAAACCATGTGCAGACTGCTGCTGCCTGACATGCAAAGCATCGGCATGAGTGCTTAAAGATCATGTGCGGTGTAATACAGCTTTAGGGATCATGTGCAATACACTGCTACCCAGCTCTAATGCCCTGTAAGGCTTTTTTAATATCAAAATAATACACAGTCAACGTACAGTAGCTCTACCAGTGGACACAGCAAAACATCCCCCATTGGCTTTCGCATGTCATAGTCCCATCAGGGGGCCATGTGAGGTGGTGACAGATACGCTAATTTCAGCAATATCTGGTATCTGGGAAGTTGAGTATAGTTTAATAGTGCGATATGAGACTTAAGTCCAATGTATTCATGATCTGTGGGCTCCCCGCACCATGCCGCTCCTGATTGACAACTTTTTCTGTATATCCGATATAGGGAGAACGCGCACAGTCAGCAGTGGGATGGTGGGGGTCCGTATTTCATGAACACATTGGACGCTAGAGTTTATTAACTGACTGATAACTGTCATGGTAAAATTATACTATACAGCAATATAAACCTGATTAAGGGTTACCCTGATTTAAAGAGATTGGTCATTACATAAGAATTAGACAGATGACCTACACCGAGATCTTATAGGTTAACAGAACACCATGAGGCGTGTAAGAGCCATACATAGGTCATGTGCGAGCGACCATAAGACTGATGCCTCCTAGTAATAAAAGGCTTCATTATATGTGAACAGAGACTATATAAAAGCGGAGAACAAGTTCTCAGAGATCACATGTAGTACAAGTCCTGAGCTCAGAGTTCACTTAGTACAACATTTCTCAGAGGTCAAAGCTGTTCTAGAAAGTAGAAGGAAAAAAAAAAAGTTTCAATGTGCTACACATGCCTGGGAACATACCAACATTGTTTGTTGTTTTTGGTGTAAGTCTCGTGCTATATTTAAAGGGGCATTCTAGGAGAAAACATGAATCATCTATCCAGTGTAGGTGGTAAATTGGGGGTCCAAATTTTAAAACTCCTATTATCATATATGACCTATATAGATGGACTCTTCACCAGGAAAGAAGGGAAAGGTTGCCCATTTTATCAATTGACGGTGATTAGAGATGAGTGAACTGAAAAAGTTGGATACAGCCCTAAGGCTGACTGGAAAACATGGATACAGCCATAGACTAAAGGCTGTATCCATGTTTTGCAGGACTCCATAGGGTGCATCCAACTTCTTCAGCCACCGGTATTCAGGTTGGACTCAAGGTTCACTCACTGATAACGGCGATCCTACTAGTCAGAACCTGCTTTTTTCTAACATGTCACCTGTACAGTGGATAGAAAAGAAAAGATTTCTATAGGAATACCCTTTAATATATAATTTAGTGATCTATTTACAAGGAAGCATACAACAGGTAGCCCGGACCATGGCAGTAACATCACAACCTAAAAAGGACTGTATTCAATAAAAATCAGTCAAAAAGTTTCAGAACTCCTGAAAAGACACCAACAGTAACAGTGACAGTATTCCAAAGCCACAGAATCCAAGGCTCAGTATACAGCCTATACAGCAGCAATGTTTCCACCTCAAAATAGCCTTGGTCAAGCCATCCACAATAGATTTCAAAATCTTTCAAAAACTTTGCAATTTAAAACATTGGTTCTATATGTGTTGTTACACAACATAAAAGTTAAGTCTAATCCGGTGCCTTAGATTCTGTGACATTGGGTCAGTTTACAATATGGGAGAGAATCGTTCCAAGTCATAATAATAAGCGGCCCAGAATTATAGTCTGGGCCACTTATTCCTTTATTCCTATCTTCAAGGATGTAATACAATTCTCTCCATGCTATATAGACATACATAGAGTGAATTCCATCGCATACAGTCAATAGCAGTATTGTTTTATCCAACACATTACAAACCATTGCTATATAACCATTCTTATAGGAAAACTGTTTTGTTTAAACACTTATTTTCCATTGGCCTAAATGCCTTGTAGATTGGCGGCTATATGGTCGCTCCTGAGTATCCTGAGGATTACCTAATAATGCAATAAAAGGATAACCACTGCTGTCGCCTACATACACAGTAACACCAATGGACACCAATGTTTAAAGGTTATTATTACTGGTTTCTAACTGTAGACAGTGAGGACATGCTGGGAGTTGCAGTTCTAGGCTACCAAGGTTATAGATAACTAGTGTATATGTGAGTGACTGGAAAAACTTTGCAGTGTCAGGTTGTCGGGCTTTCATCTTTCTGTACTTAAATATTCTTCAACATAATTTTATGAGATATTATGAAAGGTATCAAAGGTTATTATTACTGGTCTCCAAATGTAGACAGTGAGGACATGCTGGGAGTTGCAGTTCTAGGCTACCAAGGTTATAGACAACTGAGTGATTAGAAACACTTTGCAGTCTCAGGTTGTCAGGAGTTCACTTTTCCGTACTCCAATGATCTATGAAGTAACGTAATGCTTTCTTTGTTTATAAGTTCAGTGACTTCCACATAAATCGGTTTCACTGGCTACAAGTTCCTTGTATTGTATGAACAGGCATATGCATGAACAATATAACAAGTACTGGTACACTTTTTGGCATAGACTGAGAAGCGGTGAGCCTTCTTTGGAGATATCCATTAGATGGAAGCTGATGGGTCTGTTGTGTGTCATATTAATGAATCGAGGCTGATAGAATTAACAGAAGCCCGGCACATGTACCTCTTCTAGAGCGAATCTGGTGTCAGAGCAGACAGCTGTATGTTTATGATGTTTATGACCCCCCCCCCCCCTCTGCTCCATTTCTATTCAAGACCCATTACATGGCTGGCCAGAACAAAGTTTCCACATTATCCTTATCTGATTACTATAATGTATAACACTGCTTGTAGGTCTTCAGTACGCAAAAAACGCATCAACAGTCGTCACATCTGTGGCCAGCGTCACCTATATTTGTATTAACTCGTACAGTATGTTGTGTACAAGGCATCCCCGATGACTCCATGCTATATTTTGTATACAATATGGTGTAGACATATACGACAGTTCTGTTCCTATGTTCCAGTTCTTTCCGTAAAAATGCAAGGACACTGGCAGACCTTACTGTCTATTAGAGATTAGCGCAACTCCAGCATGCTGAGATTGATCAACGTTTGAATACCAGTGGCTAGAAGAGTTGGCTGCACAAGTAGGGAAAACATGGATACGTTGATAAGCCATAGGCTGTATCCATGTTTTCCCGGACTCCCTAGGGCTGCAACCATCTATTTCAGCCACTGGTTATCAAATGTCAGACAATCGGATTTGAGCATGCTCATCTCTGCTGTCTATCAACAAGTTGCCATTGTCTGATCTTTCCGGCTGATCCACTTTAGTTTAGACCTTGGATGAGCAGCACTACTATGAGAGTCCAGGGGCTGCTCGCCCCTCCTACTGTCATAGAAATGTCTGACTGAGCTTAAGGTGCCTGTTAATAGAGGCAGCGATAAGATATCTGCTGGCTGAACAACCCAAGTTATGGTCACACCTAGTGTAAAACATTTCCATCAACTTTGTCCAGTATGCTGAATAGTACTGCTATTCATCCAGAATATGGTGAAAAATATACCTGGATAGTTACAGTCAACCACTTTGATGTTTTTCAGGCAGTCCAAGGGCTGCATCCAACCTCTTCAGTCACCAGTAATTAAATGGCGCATACTCGGGTTAGGACAAACCCAATCGGGCTTGAGGTTTGCTCATCTCTAATAGGTACAATGCTATATATATATATATATATTGAGCTTACTTAGATATAGTCCACTTACACTCATGCTTACACGTGAAGACATGTTGCGGCCTCCACTAGAACTCTGAAGGTATTCTGTAGTATAGGTAAAAACATTTTATATGTTGATGCTCTTATGTAAAACATAATAAAATTCTTATCCTTAAAGGGGTACTCCGAGCTGGGGTTATTTTTAGGGTATGGCCGGGGATCTAATTCCACCCCTTGCCCGGCCATACTCTAAAAATTACCCCAGCCCGGAGTACCTCTTTAACTCTCCATGCTTCCCTGGTGTCCTCCTGCAGTGTCTCCAGGTCCCCTGCTGACCGCTGCCTCCATCACTTCTTAGTAGAGACAGCCTGCTCAGCCATTTACTGTTCGCATTGCTGTGTAATCTCAGTCGGTGATTGGCTGAGTCTGCTGTCCCTGCCAGGACAAGTTCATTTTTAAGTGCTGGATAACCCCCTTAAGACATTACTAGAAGATCCTTTAAGGCCTGTAAGTTACAAGATGAGACCTCTGTGCACTGGACTTCTTTTTCCGCGGCCTCCTCTAGATGCTTTATTAGATTGAGATCTGAGACAACTGGAGAGCATATCATCATCTTGAACTCTTTTTCGTGTTACTTCAACCATTCCTGAACAATTTCCGCAGCGTGGCAGGATGTTTGACTGTTGGTCATAAAGTAATCTGGAACAATGTTTAGGTGAAAGGTTATGTAACATTCATCTTCAATGGCTTTCCTTCTTCCCATAGTGCATCTTGATGCCATCCTAACCCCGGGTAATCTATACACATGTACCTGGCAGCTCATATGATGTGAGGGAAAATGGGATTCATGGGTATTATGACCAGTCTTTAGCTAAGCAGCTCCATACACAGCAAATTTTGGTGCACTGTTGGTCCTTTCACTTTTCTTTCATAGGGAATGCCCTTGTTACAGAATCAGCGCATAGAGCTTCAAGCGGATTCTGCCACATGCTCCCGCTTGAAGTTCCGCCCATCCCATAGGCTCCATTCTATGCTTAGGCAGATTCTGCTGCCAGCCCAAACAATTGACATGTCCCCAATCTTGCGTCACATGGCCTCATCCATCCTCCATCCCACAATGCAGTGGCCCTGTCCTCTTTGCAGAAAAGCACCCCCATTGTTTCCACCCCCTTACTCCACTGCTGGGACTATGTTCTTGGGCTTGTACTCTTTTTTCTGCTGCTTGCCTATTGTCCTGTAGCCCATCCCAGCCCTGTGCAGGTCCACAACTTTGTTCCTGGTGTCCTTAGACAGTTCTTGGTTTAGAGGTTGGAGTGTAATTGACTAAGTGTGTGGGCATCTTTTTTTTTTTTTTTCTATACAGGTAACAAGTTCAAACAGGTGCAATTGATACAGGTAAAAGGGGAGCTTCTTAAAGAAAAGTAACAGGTATCTAAGAGCCAAAATTCTTCAAATACTTATTTCATGCAATAAAATGCAAATTATTTAAAAATCATACAATGGCATTTTCAGAATCTTTTTCAAATAGATTCTGTCTCTCACAAATGAAGTGTACCTACGATAAAAAATTACACGCCTCTCCATTCTTTGTAGGTGGAGAAACCTGCAAAATCAGCAGCGTATAAGATACTTATTTTCCCTACTGTACATAAGTTGGCATGTTGTATGTGGGATGTATCCACTGCTGGTGCACACGCCTTTACAGTTTCAGCAGTTGGTGCTACAGCAATGGTCTTCTGTGGGATTGGACCAATTAAGCTATAGCCGTCTATCTCCATGCTAATCAAGGAGCCTTTGGTGCCAGGTTCCTTGCTTGTCCTTCTTTGAACCACTTTTAGAAGGTACTAACTGTGAGCACCCAACAAGACCTGCTATTTTAGAGATGCTCTGACCCAGTCTTCTAGACATCACAATTAAGCTGTTGTCAAAGTCCCTCAGATGCTTCTACTTACTGTACTGCTGTGTGTATGTAATCATTCAGCTGCACTTCCACAGGTGAGGAATATAAATGCTTCCTTTATCCTCTTTTATTCACCTATACGTCACAAGCAAAGCTCCGGCTCACTTTTCAGAGTCTTTTTCAGTCTGTTCATGTTGGACGCCTAACCAGTCAATATGGATGACTTTTGTGCTGCTTGTATATTGTTTTGGTACCTTGATTTAAGAGTAACTTGGATTAAGAGCATTTTGCAAGAAGAACTCACAGTTTGTCAAAATTGTAACTTGGTTTAAGAGCATTGCTTTGGTTTAAGAGCTTCCTGTACTGGGTGGGAGGGGGAGTGGGGGAGGGTATGGCCTGCATAGCGGGGTCTACAGCCCTGTACTCTGACCCAGGAAGTCTCCCTCACCTTCCAAATCATAGCAGATCCACTTCAGGCTGGGGCTTACATCAGGGGACAGGACTGTGGGGGGGAATCTCTCCATAGCTGTAACCCCTCTCTCCCGGGACAGAGAGTGCTGCTATACTGTGCCCACATATGCCCTGCTCATTCCTTAATGCTTCCTGAAGTCTCTGTCCGCCCTTGTGTTTCCCATCCTCTATATTACTGCTATAATGTGTCTGCACTCACACTCAGCTATACACACTGCAGCTGCTATAAAGTGCCTGCACTTACACTCAGCCATTCACACTGCTGTATAGAAAAGTTTCTGTCACTGTCTCTGTGATTCTCACTTCCTGTTTGGTCAATGCTGAACACACCCCCTTCTCCATTGCGGTCATGTGACCACAAATACCTCGGACAGCAGCCCTGCTTCTCTATTCTAGCCTGTTGTACTATGCTACTGCATTATGGGGATCTGCAGTTCCATTCTGTATCTACAAACTGCTGCTGTATTTTCAGGTTTATGAACTCACTATACATTATACTCCACATGCTGATTGCTAGACTTTACAGTAACTTATAATATGACATATTCAACTGTTTCTAAATGTTTGTTTCATTTGTTTTACATGTTATTTAGAATAAAAAAATCATTATTTTGGGGGTTTGGAACCAATTGTCTGCATTTCAATGATTTCTTATGGGAGAATTTGCTTTGGTATAAGAGTGGATTTGGATTACAAGCACGGTCCCGAAACTAATCATGTTCATAATCCAAGGCATCACTATATATATATATATATATATATATATATATATATATATATATATATATATAGTTTTAACATTCAGATGTAGCAAATTGCCACTTTAAAAAATTGCCACTTTCAGCATGTCAAAGAGACGTGTCAAAAATGTAAAATTTAGTAAATCATTAAAAGTCTACAGAGCCCTTCATTCACAGCTGGAAGTCATAAAGGGAGCCCATGTACTTTTTTAGGTATTGCTTTATCCTACTAGGCTGTATTATCTTCATGTTGCCTTCATGTTTTTATATAATTGAATACATCCCAGCCTTACTACAGTGTAAGTGTGTGCACATGAATTCCCTCCTCTGTATCGGTGGCTGCGGCTTCCTTCAGCTGGTTGGCCGGTGAGGTCTATGAATGTGATGTGAGGGAGGAGAGCTGAGCAGTTGGTATCAGTTACACCACTGAAACCCATATGGTGCTGTGTGTGTCCCTGTCTCTAAGGAATACATGATCTCAGTGCGGCAGGCCTGTCCTTGTGTGAATGACTTACCAACTCTGCTTTATTTAGTCCTTTCTTCACTATGGCTGAAAGAGAAGAAGATGTTAATAGAGGCCTTTTTTTCTGGATAGATTTCAACCAGGCAGCACACTGGTGTGGACAGGGTTCACCCTGGTGTATTAATAGACTGTGCATTTACTGCATTACTATAATGGGTGGTAAACAAATGACTGACAGACATAGCAAAATGTACTCCATATCACACAAAATCTGAATTTTGCATTTAGAGCACTTACTATCTATCTACTATCTATCCATCTACAGTATCTATCTATCTATCTATCTATCTATCTATCTATCTATCTATCTATCTATCTCCTATCTATCATCTATCTATCTATCTATCTATCTATCTATCTGTCTGTCTGTCTGTCTGTCTATCTATCTATCTATCTATCTATCTATCTATCTATCTATCCATCTACAGTATCTATCTATCTATCTATCTATCTATCTATCTATCTATCTATCTATCTATCTATCTATCTATCTATCTATCTATCCATCTACAGTATCTATCTATCTATCTATCTATCTATCTATCTATCTATCTATCTATCTATCTATCTATCTATCTATCTATCTATCTATCTATCTATCCATCTACAGTATCTATCTATCTATCTATCTATCTATCTATCTATCTATCTATCTATCTATCTATCTATCTATCTATCCATCTACAGTATCTATCTATCTATCTATCTATCTATCTATCTATCTATCTATCTATCTCCTATCTATCATCTATCTATCTATCTATCTATCTATCTGTCTGTCTGTCTGTCTGTCTGTCTATCTATCTATCTATCTATCTATCTATCTATCTATCTATCTATCTATCCATCTACAGTATCTATCTATCTATCTATCTATCTATCTATCTATCTATCTATCTATCTATCTATCTATCTATCTATCTATCTATCTATCTATCTATCTATCCATCTACAGTATCTATCTATCTATCTATCTATCTATCTATCTATCTATCTATCTATCTATCTATCTATCTATCTATCTATCCATCTACAGTATCTATCTATCTATCTATCTATCTATCTATCTATCTATCTATCTATCTATCTATCTATCTATCTATCTATCTATCTATCTATCTATCTATCTATCCATCTACAGTATCTATCTATCTATCTATCTATCTATCTATCTATCTATCTATCTATCTATCTATCTATCTATCTATCTATCTATCTATCATATCTTCTATCTGTGGTGATGCCCCGCTATGTGGCGTGACCAGTGACTTGCCAAGTGGTGAAGTGTGACGCCACTCCGGTGGTGGTTGGTAGAGATGAGCGGAACTTTTGGTCCGAAAGCCGCTCACTCCAGTGCGATGCCTGTGATCCTGGGTGCATAGTTGTGCTCCCGGGAATTTGGGGCCGGGATCCAGGGAATGTATCTTGAATTCCCTGGAAGATCTTGCCCGCAGATTCCCGGGATCGCAACTATGCACCCGGGATCGCAGGCATTGCAGGCATACTAATTGAGCGAAGATGCCGTCGGACCAAAAGTCCGACGGTTCGCTCATCCCTAGTGGTTGGTCGAGGCACAGCTCATCCAGTTGTTATGTTGTTGTGACGCCAGTGCGGCACACCTGCTTTTATTTTGAGCAAGCTGGCTTAGGCTACAAACCCACTTGCCGGATCTGCAGCGAGTCCCCTCACTGCGTATTAGCAGCAAGGCTCGCAGCAGATCCCGGCCCTATATTTTCAATAGCAGACAAAAACAGTACATCCCTGCTGCAAGTTTGTCCGCAGCCCGCCCCATTACCCCCCCGGCGGCCGGAGCTGATACTTTACCTGATCCCGGCTCCGGCTTGCTTCGGTGGTTCCCGGTGTCTTCAGCAAGCCGAAGTGGGGACCAGGTGAAGTATATGCTCCAGCCAGCCGCCCGCCTGCAGCCCCTTTAACACCTCCCACAGCCCCGGCCGCCCGATCGCCCCCCCCCCCTCGCAGCACCGATCGCTAAAGGTAAAGTATCAGCTCCGGCGGCGGTTAACGGGGCGGGCTGCGACAAACTCGCAGCAGGGATGTACATCTCTGCTGCGTGTTTGTCTGCCATTGAAAGTATAGGGCCGGGATCTGCAGCGGGGATCTATCCAGCCGATTATCGTTCCGTGTAATAAACACAACGATCAGCCGATGACAAGGATCATTGGCTGATCATTGATAAAGAACAGCGCAGTTCTTTCCACTGTTACCGGCCGGTGCTCAAGCACTGGAGGTAGGCCGGCCCGCCCCCATGAGAGGGAATTCCCTCCCCTCTATGACGCAGCTCTGTTAGAATCAAAGGATCCGCGTCATAGAGGGGAGGGAATTCCCTTCCACTGGGGGCGGACCGGCCTACCTCCAGTGCTTGAGCACCGGCCGGTAACCGTGGAAAGAACAGCGCCGTACAGAAGATTCGAAAAACGGACCACGGCACCGGCTTCCCCGTCACGGCGCCGTTCCCCTATCTCTGTGCCGGGTAAAGAGGATGTACCTGGTGGTACATCCTCTTTAAGCAAGGGCTGCAAGGACATCGGTAACGATGTCTATGCAGCCCTTGTTAAACGATTATCGGGCTTTGTAATAGGCCCAGTAGACGATTGCCTATCTAGCAGATCAGCGCTTGTTTACAGCTATTATCGGGCCCCATCGGGCCATGTAATACTACCTTCAGTGTCTGTGTCACTAACGTGCGTTTGTGTATGTTAGTGGGATCTCAAGTGATTGTGCATGGTGTGAGGATGATGGGTGCATAGTGGATTGATGAGGGGCGCGCTGAGGCTCTATTGTCTGAGAGACCGCCAAAACCTGGAGCCGGCCCTGACTGGACTGCAAGTAAATCAGAGCAATATACATAGAAGAGTTCCAGAATGTGACATATAATTAGGTGGGGGGCAGTGATCAAACAATATGTTTTCGCTGGACTGCTTCATGGGAGGAGAACTGTATCAGACATTGTGTGGGTGAAGTTAGGTGGGCTACTGGTAACTATATAGGGAAAAGATGACAGCATCTTGTGGGTTCATTTTGTCCCCTCTACCAGTTGTGTTGTGTTATAGACATACAGTACAATGTAAAGAGAGACTTTATATTCTGGAATAACTAAGGGAACCTTTTTCTCCACAGGTTGCCAGGCTTACCATGACATCTCTTCATGTTCAAGCTGAAGGTGTCATGATGCAAGGGAGGCAAGTCAGAAGAGCCCCTGACACTGGGTAAGATTGTGTGTGTGTAAAATATATAGTCAAAAATAGTGACAAAGTCAAGGCACTTAAAGGGGAACCCAGGCAAAAAAAGAGATTTCTTTTAAATCAACATATGTCAGAATGTTGTATAGATTTGTAATTTACTTCTATTTAACAAACTCAAGTCTTCCAGTACTTATCAGCTGCTGTATGTCCTGCAGGAAGTGGTGCTTTCTGCATAATCTGACACAGAGCTCTCTGCTGCCACCTCTGTCTAAGACAGGAACTGTCTAGAGGAGGAGAGGTTTTCTATGGGGATTTGCTGCTGCTCTGGACAGTTCCTGTCTGGGACAGAGATGCCAGCAGAGAGCACTGTGTCAGACTGAAAAGAAAACAACATTTTCGGCAAGACATACAGCAACTGATAAGTACTGGAAGACTTGAGATTTTTTAACAGAAGTAAGTTACAAATCTATGCACTTTTCTGAAACCAGTTGATTTGAAAAAAAAAGATTTCCGCTGGAGTACCCCTTTAACCTTTTGACTGCATGGACATTTGGATTCCTTTGAATATGTGTTGTATATTTATCAGCCCAGGATTGGATAGGTGATGGTAGGGACTTGTGTATCGGGGTGTGGACTTTCTTCCAGGGAGCTTCTTTTCAGTCTGACACAGTGCTCTCTGCTGCCACCTCTGTCCGTGACATGAACTTTCCAGAGCAATAACAAATTCTCATATAAATCCTCTCTTGCTCTGGACAGTTCCTATCATGGACAGAGGGGGAAGCAAAGAGCAGTGTGTCAGACTGGAAAGAATTCACCACTTCCTGCAGGCTATTCAGCAGCTGATAAGTACTGGAAGTCTTGAGTTTTAAATAGAAGTAAATAACAAATCTGTATAGCTTTCTGAAGGCAGTTGATTTGCAGGTGTTCCCCTTTAAAGTGTCACTGTCGTTTGTAAAAACTTTTGACATGTCACAGAGACATGTCAAAAGTTTTATTCGGTCCGGGTCTGAGTGTTCAGACCCGTACCGATTGGAAAAGCGAGCAGGTCAAAACTTGCTGCAGTGTGCTCCACTCCTGCTCTGTGCAAGAAAAAAAGTCAGGCTCCATAGACTTACATTATAAAGCCGACACTTTTCTAACACAGAGCAGGAGTGGACCACAAGGCAGCAAGTTCTGACCTGCTCGTTCTCCCAATCGGTACAGGTCTGAACACTCAGACCCAGACCGATCAAAAGTTTTGACATCTCTCTGTAACATGTCAAAAGTTTTTTTAAAAATGACAAATACCATCATAATAATATCATGGTATAGAGCAGAAAGAGCTGAGAAGATTGATATATATGTTTATAGGAAAAGACTTGGCATAACTTGATGAAGAGTCCAGTCCATTGAGTGACACCGCCCACTGGACTCCTTAACGCAGAATGGTCAGGGATTTTAATCAACATGTTACAAATTATACTGAATATTTTCCCACAAAAATATATATCAATCTGCTCAGTCTGTCCTGCTCTATACTATGATGGTGATAGATTAGACAGTATTGTCTCGGTGACAGGTTCCCTTTAACATGAGAAAGTGGGAGTGATATCAGTGATACGTGACAATACTAACTCAGACACCTCCCGTTGCATTAGTACGAGGCATTGCTGAAGCTATTGCCTTTCAGTCCTACAATTGAAATCAGTTGTCATTGTACATACTGGGCCAGTTCCAGCTCCATCTGGAAAGTAAAAGGCTTATCTTGTATTTTATTCAGCTTTATGAAGTGGAAATTTCATTGCTTAATCAATGTTTGAAGTCTGTTGGGTTGCATAATATCCTGAATCATAAGATGTATGTGGAGTAGTGACCTGAGCAGAAGTGTCAGATTGGATTGTGTTATTGTATCTGGAGGAGCTCAGTGTAATAGGCCGCCTTATCCCATGAGAACATTTACTCTCTGTGAGGTCTCCGCTGCTTCTAGGGCCAAGTGAGATTAGTTTTTTGATCTTTAAAAACTCTTTGTGGCTTAAACGTATACTGTCTGCAGATCACACATGCCAAGTGACAAATCCTCATTGCTACAGAATTCTAGATTTTGTGTCTAAAATCTATCTATCTATCTATCTATCTATCTATCTATCTATCTATCTATCTATCTATCTCCTATCTATCTATCTATCTATCTATCTATCTATCTATCTAATATCTATCTATCTATCTATCTATCTATCTATCTATCTATCTATCTATCTGTCTGTCTCCTATCTATCTATCTATCTATCTATCTATCTATCTATCTAATATCTATCTATCTGTCTATCTATCTATCTATCTATCTATCTATCTATCTATCTATCTATATCTATCTATCTATCTATCTATCTATCTATCTATCTATCATCCATCTAATATCTATCACCTATCTATCTATCTATCTATCTATCTCCTATCTATCTATCTATCTATCTATCTATCTATCTATCTATCATCCATCTCATATCTATCTATCTATCTATCTATCTATCTATCTATCTATCTATCTAATATCTATCTATCTATCTATCTATCTCCTATCTATCTATCTATCTATCTATCTATCTATCTATCTATCTATCTCCTATCTTTCGCCTATCTATCATCCATCTCATACTTATTTATCTATTGCTGCGTTTACACAAAGCGATAATTCGCTCAATCGATCGTTTAACGATTTTGAAGCAACGATCAGCGTTTAGACCAGGGGTGGGGAACCTCCGGCCGCGGCCCGCAGCTCCCCTGTGATGCTCGCCGCTCTGCTGGGGAAGAAGCCGGCATACACCGCATCCTCCGGTGTCTGTGACAGCTGGCGGACACCGGAGGATGCTGTCTGTGCCGGCTTCTTCCCCAGCAGAGCGGCGCGTGTCTTTAGTCTCTTGCGGGCCGCGCGCGATGACGTCATTTCATCGCGCGCCGCCTGCAGGAGAAGACCGGCACAGAGGACCTGGGAGAGAAGAGGACCTGGACTGCGTGGGAGCGGAGGTAAGGTGAGTGGGATGTTTATTTTTTTATTTGGGGGTTAACTAGGATCCCAGGGACATGACTGATGGGGGGGACAACTAGGCTACCAGGGACATGACTGATGGGGGGGGGACAACTAGGCTACCAGGGACATGACTGATGGGGGGGACAACTAGGCTACCAGGGACATGACTGATGGGGGGGGGACAACTAGGCTACCAGGGACATGACTGATGGAGGGGGACAACTAGGCTACCAGGGACATGACTGATGGGGGGGACAACTAGGCTACCAGGGACATGCCTGATGGGGGGGGGGACTAACTAGGCTACCAGAGACATGACTGATGGGGGGGGGGAATAACTAGGCTACCAGGGACATGCCTGATGGGGGGGGGGGAATAACTAGGCTACCAGAGACATGACTGATGGGGGGGGGAATAACTAGGCTACCAGGGACATAACTGATGGGGGGGGGGGGGACAACTAGGCTACCAGGGACATGCCTGATGGGGGTTAACTAGGCTACCAGGGACATGCCTGATGGGGGGGGGGGGAATAACTAGGCTACCAGGGACATGCCTGATGGGGGGGGACAACTAGGCCACCAGGGATATGACTGATGGGGGGGACAACTAGGCTACCAGGGACATGACTGATGGGGGGGACAACTAGGCTACCAGAGACATGACTGATGGGGGGGGGACAACTAGGCTACCAGGGACATGACTGATGGGGGGGGGACAACTAGGCTACCAGGGACATGACTGATGGGGGGGACAACTAGGCTACCAGAGACATGACTGATGGGGGGGGAATAACTTGGCTACCAGGGACATGCCTGATGGGGGTTAACTAGGCTACCAGGGACATGACTTGGGGGTTAACTAGATTACAAGGGGCATTACTGGGGGTTAACTACAATAGCAGGGGCACTAGGGGAACAATACTATGCCTTGTCCTGGGTGCTGCAAACCCCCGCTACTAACTGCCGCGCACGGTATGCGGCCCTCGAATGATTTTATTAATGCCCGACCGGCCCTCGACATGGAAAAGGTTCCCCACCCCTGGTTTAGACGAATAAATCGTTAGAAAAATCGTAAGAAAATTTGGAATTAAATCGTTAATGCGATCGTTTTTAAGATCGCTTAAGCCCATCTTTTACATAGGGTGAAACTTTAAAAGACTGTTTACACGAAAGGATCTGCGAATTTTTAGCGAATGATGAATGACGATTTGAGAACATGCTGAAAGATCAAAATGAACGATTTTTCGCTCATCGCTTGATCGTTTGCTGTGTTTACACGGAACGATTATCGCTCAAATGCGATCGTTATAGCAAAAATTCGAACGATAGTCGTTCCGTGTAGACGCAGCATATCTCCTATCTATCTATCTCCTATCTATCTATCTATCTATCTATTATCTATCTATCTATATATTATCTATCTATGTATCTATGTATCTATCTATCTATCTATCTATCTATCTCCTACCTTTCTCCTATCTATCTATCTATCTATCTCCTATCTATCTATCTATCTATCTATCTATCTATATATTATCTATCTATGTATCTATCTATCTATCTATCTATCTCATATCTATCTAATGTCTAGTTACTACTGATTATATTTATTTATTTGTTTATTTATTTATCTATAAAAAGAGAAAAAAAAAATCCAACACTATAAATACCCATATTAATGTACGTTTCAAACACTATCTCTAATGTTAATTTGGATGATTTAGGTTAATTATCTTTGGTGATGATGCCTATAAGCTGCATATTAAAGTTATAATATTGTCAAGGATCGCGTCTTTATGTTTTGTTTCCCCCTTATAAAATCGTTTTAATTGTTTATGTGATTATAACATGTATCTTTATTTTAGCTTTATTTGGGTTGACACATGTCTCTTCCTGTTGCCCCAGTGTCTAAACGTCAGCAGAAAATAACAAGGTTTAGCTTGTTAAAATATTTTTTTGTGTGTCAGCAATTTTTGGAGTAACATTATGATGCCACTTCATTCTGAATGATTTGACATAGATTTTTTTTTTTTAGAATTATTATTGTTAGAGGGCTGTAAAGCCGTTCTATAATATAACGCTGCACATTCTGGGCCCATTAGAGCTGGGGTTGTGTACAAGCTTGTTTCCTGATACTTTCAGGCCATACATTTAGTTTACACTTATATTTAATATTTATTGTTCTTAAAGTGTCACTGTCATAATTTTATTTATTTATTTATTTTTGCAGAAATCAATAGTCCAGGCAATTTTAAGAAACTTTGTAATTGGGTTTATTAGGCAAATATGCCATTATCTGCATTCAAAAAGCCTTTCCCCAGCCCCCCCTCCCCCCCCTCCTTTCTCTCTCTCATTCACTGCTCATTATCAGGAAATCTTGACTCTTTTACATCAGTCGGGCCCTGTCTGTTCTATGGAGGGAGGGGGGGGGGAGAGAGATTAGTTGCCAGCAGAGAACAAAGGATTACAGAGTGGGAGCTGTGTGAAAGCCGGTATTCAAAGGTCAGAGAGGTCAGTCCTAACTTCAGAGGGAATAGCCAGTGATGAAGCTGTAAATTAACTCTTTGTTGTCCTGTTTTGGTGCCTCTTCTTCCTCCACCCCTCCCCTCTCCATAGAGAACAATGAAGACAGGGGGAGAGCTCCAAACTGCTTTTTCATGATAAAAACGCATTTTTCGGCTAATAAACCCAATTACAACGTTTCTTAAAATCGCCTGTACTATTCATTTCTGCAAAAAAATTAAATGACAGTCACACTTTTAATTATTTATTATTTTCTCTAACTAGTTTACTATCTTTGTCTATCTATCTATCTATCTATCTATCTATCTATCTATCTATCTATCTATCTATCTATCGCTCTCCAGTTCTGGCCTATCATACATTTTCTGCTGTAAATCCCAGTTCCCCATGCAACTTTTCACCTGTAATATGATACTTGGTGACAAAACTTATTGTGGAACACAAAACCTCCCCGTCTAGAGACAACTGCAATGATGTTTTTAAGTTCTGTTCACATCCCATTTTTTTCTTTGGGAAATGCTCTGGACTTATATGTTTGACTATATGGGCTGGACATGTACAGCTGTATGCTATATAACTGCATACAGTATATTGCCTGTTGACTGCCATTGTAGTCCAAAGTACTCTATTTATAGTACATACAGTATATAAAGAATACCTTTACATGTACAGTATTCTACATGTTTGTGGGATGTATTAAAAAAGTAGTCTATATACGGGGAGATTTATCAAACATGGTGTAAAGTGAAACTGGCTCAGTTGCCCCTAGCAACCAATCAGATTCCACCTTTCATTCTTTACAGATTCTTTGGAAAATGAAGGGTGGAATCTGATTGGTTGCTAGGGGCAACGGCGCCAGTTTCATCTTACACCATGTTTGATAAATCTCCTCCATCTATATCTTTATCAATACTGTGACAAAAGGAAACCAGGTGTTAGCATAGCCTAAACAGGATTTCATCACAATACCATGAATCCTCAGTACGTTTAAAGGGAACCTGTCACCCCCCGTACCGGGGTGACAGGCTCCCGACCCCCCGTTAGAGACCCCTATACTTACCTCATCCCGCCGGGTCCGGCTTCTGGATTCGGTCGGGTCCCGGAGATCTCAGCCGCTGCAGCCCGGCGCGCGCGCTGACAGATGAGTCCAACGCTCATAGAGAATGACGGAGCGCTGGACTCTCCTGTCATTCTCTATGGGTGTTGGACTCATCTCTCAGCGCGCGCGCCGGGCTGCGGCGGCTGAGATCTCCGGGACCCGACCGAATCCAGAAGCCGGACCCGGCGGGATGAGGTAAGTATAGGGGTCTCTAACGGGGGGTCGGGAGCCTGTCACCCCGGCACGGGGGGTGACAGGTTCCCTTTAAGCCCATCCATGAGTGACATTTATTGTTTAGTGTAAGGTGGAACAGAAACTGGCTGACATCTTGTCATCAGTATACTAATATATGTCCAGTAGTCCCCATTGTATTTCAGCTCAGGTGACCCATGCATGGTGTGAACAGACCTCCATAGCAGATGACGTAGGTGGAAGTCTAGGGCGTTGTTTCCACTTACTAATTCTTCTGATCACCTTCCTCTTTGGAAATGTGTAGATGAGGCTCCCTGGAAGAAAGTCCACACACCCCTATAGACAAGTCCATACCATCACCTATCCAATCTTGGGCTGATAAATATACAACACATATTCAGAGGAATCCAAATGTCCATGCAGTCAAAAGGTTAAAGGGGTTGTCCAAAGAAAATCTTTTTCTTTCAAATCAACTGGTGTCAGGAAGTTATATAGATTTGTAATCTACTTCTGTTTAAAAATCTCAAGTCTTCCAGTACTTATTAGCTGCTGTATGTCTGCCGGAAATGTTTTCTTTTCAGTCTGACACAGTGCTCTCTGCTGGCATCTCTACAGAAAACCTCTCCTGCTCTAGACAGTTGCTGTCTCAGGCTATGTTTACACATAGGGGGACATTTATCAAGGGTTTTGTGCCTATTTTTTAGGTGAATAATTGCATTTTTCACCCATTTTTGGTCTGTTTTATTTATGAACCAGTATTCGACAGGTAAATATTTTTAGATCCAATTTTTTAAAAATCTGCCTGTTTTAAGTATTCACCCAAAAGTTTGTATAATCTGGGATTAGCGCCCAATTTATCAATTGCGACTTTTTAAAAAGTCGCATAAACTGGCGCAAGCTTACGTCTGGTCAGAACCAGATCAATAAAACTGCACAATTTTTTAATAGTTGCGCCTTTTTATTTAGATGCATTTACTATGGCAGTGCTACATGTTAATTAATCAGTAAAGAGATATTAGAACAAAATACACACCAATCACCATTAGAATAGTTGCACTTATTAGACTTAGTAAATGTCCCACAATGTCTTTTGAGCTCTGTTTAAAATGACGTCCGTTATTTTGAGTCTAAAATAACGGACGTCATTTAGCTGTTTGGCCACCAATGACTGGTGTATGTACATTATTCTAGTTTGGGGTTACTAATTGTCCTTTGGCTGTGGCTTAATTGAAAAGTCCATTGAATTTAAAAGTAAAAAAAGGAGAAAGAATGGTGGAAAAAGAAAAACTGTGTGTGAACAACTAATAAAAAACGTCCGCTGTTTGCAAAAGACGTCCGAAAATAATAATCATGTTTATTATTTTGACTTCCACGGTAAAAACGTCCGTTATTCAATGCACTGTGTGTAGTGGACGTCCGTCTTCTCATAGACTTCAATGCATTGCCATTGCAGTCAGTTAAATCGCGGCAAAAACAGATGTTATTTTAAATATCAAAATTGGCCGCCTTTTCCCTATTTTTTTGTGTGAACATAAATTCAGACAGAGAGGTCAGCAGAGAGCACTGTGTCAGACTGAAAAGAAAACATTTCCTGCAGGACACACAGCAGCTGATAAGTACTGGAAGAATTGAGAGAAATCTATATAACTTTCTGAACCAGTTGTTTTAAAAGAAAAAGGTTTTCGCTGGAGTACCCCTTTAACACCATCTTAGGAAAGGCCTGTATATTCTATATTTTACAAAAAATTGATAAAAAAGTAACAAACTGTGCAGAGGTTTAGATTGAGAGCTCTTATGGGCAGATGCCTTGAATCTGGACATTGCCGAGTTCCCTCCGACTGCGTTCAAACACATCTTTTAACCCTCGCCCCATTAACCTCTTAAGGACCCATGACATACCGGTACGCGGGTCCTTTAAGAGGGCGCTGCCGACCGGCCGCATGCGTTCGGGAGAGATGGCCTGCAGAAATACACTGCAGGCCATCTCTCCCTGTCTGCATGGGGGGTTGTTAACCCCCCCCCCCCCTATGCCGACAATCGCCGCTATTGGCTTATCAGTTCAGATCAGCCAATAGCAGCGATCGGAACCTTTCCGGGCCATCGATGACCTGGAAAAAATGGGGGTCGGTGCTGTCCGAGGACGGCACCGACCGCCATTACTGTAAAAAGTAATGGTGGTCACGGTGCCACCGGCCCGATCGCCATTCACGGCGATCAAAGTCCCCAAAAGTTACAAATATCTGCTCTGGACCCCTCAGCTGCCTAGCTGAGGGGTCCAGAGCAGGTATTTGTACATTACTCACCTGTCTCGGGGTCCTGATCAGCATCTTCCAGGTTCGCGGCGTCCTCGTCTTCTCGTCGGGTCTTCGGCTTCTTCCGTGCGGGCTTTTTCCGGCTCCAGCGTCGTCTTTTTTCGGATTTTGCGCTCTGCTGCCCTCTAGCGGCTGATAAGTGTAATACACTTATCAGCAGCTATAGGGATGTTCAGTATGTAATAAAGGTTTTTTTTTCCAAATTTTTTTTTTCTATTTTCCGCACCCTATCGCCGCTGAGTGTTGATCAGCATCGCCTGAAAGTGCGCTGCTAATCAGCAACTCCTCCTTTTTGGCGTAGCGTGTTTTTTTTCTATATCCTACTGCCACGGTCTGCTGATAAGTGCCGCACATAAGTGCGGCATTTATCAGCAACACCATTTTTGGCGTAGGTTTTTTTTTTTTTATACCTACTGTAAAAAAAACACGTTAAAAACACTACATTACACCACACTACATTGAATAAAGTTTTACACTACACCACTACATACCCCATATACCAATCCCTATATAAAAGTGGCCCCCGGCGTGTTTTCGGTATCGGACGCATACGCTATTAATGCCTCTGACACCGAAACAGCAAGGATGAATGGGGGGATCCTTCGTTCCTCCATTCATCCTCCAATGACGTATCTGGGGGTAGCGTAGCGTACGCTGCCTCCCAGACACGTCTTTTCCGCCAGTACCGTCCCAATAAGAGTTGACGATATGGCGTGAAATTCTACAAACTCTGTGAGAGTACCTCAGGGTACACTTACAGATTTAGGGTACGTGCACACTGCAGAATGGCGAAGGATAACCCTTTGTGCATTCCGCAGCTGGCACCCGCCGGCGGACTAATGCGGGCGTGTGTGTCTCCACCCATGTCATAGACTCCATCCTATGTATGGGCAGATTCCGTCGTCCGTCCAAAGAATGAATACGTTGGATGGAGAGCGGAATCTGCTCGTGCATCAGTCCGCCGGTGGGTGCCAGCTGCTGAATGCACAAAGGGTTATCCTTCGCCATTCCACAGTGTGCACGTACCCTTCGAGTGTATGAAGGAAGGGACACCCAAATCCAACCCCCAGATGCCCCCCATCCTCCGAGATAAAGGTTACCACTTTTACGGGGATAACTTTTATACCAGCACCCCCTCTTCTGGTCCCTCACTGCCCGAGCTACTGTAGCTTGCAGCACTTTCCGAACATATCAGAAGTAGTAATAAAGCCCTAATATTTAGCAGCCATGGAGCGGACCCAGCGCTTCTGGATATGAAGGACCCTGTATCGCACCAGGGCAACATTTTCCAGGTGACGTCCCCCACACTGGAAAACACGAGACCCCAGAAGAAGTGCAGAGTGTGGCGTAACAGGGGGATCAGGAAGGACACCATTTTCCAGTGTGACACCTGTCCTGATCACCCCAGCCTCTGCATACTGGATCGCTTCAAGGCGCACCACACGTCACTGGGGTTCTACATTATCTAAATTCTGTCCCTTATTCCTATTTCAGGGGTCATGTTGATCCGGGGATTATTCTGATCGCCATTATGGAGTCGGGAAGGAATTTTTCCCCTGTGATGAGGCTACTGTCGTCTGCCTTACAAGGTTTTTTTTTGCCTTCCTCTGGATCAACACAGGTTGAATTTGATGGACACCTGTCATTTTCAACCTTATAAACTAATAATTGGCCTAATACCCCCAAATAAATTAATAATTGTCCCTTTTCCCGAGCTAAATAGGTATGGCCGCCATTCCCATTAGAGGATGCCATGATGCAATCATAAACCCTCTGTGCTGCCAGGGCAGTAGAAACCCCCCACAAGTGACCCCATTCTGGAAACTACACCCCATAAGGAATCTAACAAGGGGGGCAGCGGGTATATGGCCCCCTGGTGACGGCCACATTTGGGACGTGAAAATGAAAAAAATGGTATTTTTAATTTTCACGGCACATGTTCTAAACATGTGCCCGTCACCAGTGGGGTCCATATGCTCACTGCACCCCTCGTTAGATTCCTTATGGGGTGTAATTTCCAGAATGGGGTCACTTGTGGGGGGTTTCTACTGTCCTGGCAGCACAGGAGCTTTGTAATTGCGACATGGCCTCCATCCTCCATTCCAGCCTCTAAATGGCGCTCTGTCCCTTTGGTGGCTTGCCCTGTGCCCATATGCCACATTATGTCCACATGTAGGGTATTTTCGTACTCAGGGGAAATTACCCTACACGTTTTGAGTTTATTTTCTTTTTTAACCCCTTGTGGAAATGGAAAAAAATCAAGGCTAGACCAACATTTAGTCCAATTTTTTTTTAATTTTTACTCTAAATCATTGATCTTGTCATGATTTTTTCATTTTCACAAGGGGCTAAAAGTAAAAAAAAACACAATGTGTAGAGAAATTTCCCCTGAGTACGGAAATACCCCACATGTGGACATAAAGCATCATGCGGTCGCAGGGTAAGCCTCCAAAGGGAAGGAGCGCCTTTTGGTTTTTTAAGGCTGGATTTGGCTGGAATGGATTTCGAGGGGCCATGTTGCATTTAAAAGGCCCCTGTGTTGCAAAGACAGTTGAAACCCCCCACAAGTGACCCCATTATGGAAACTACACCCCTCAGGGAATGTAACAAGGGGTGTAGTTAGCATATGGACCCCACTGGTGACGGGCACAAATGTGGAACAATGTGGCGTGAAAATGAAATATTACATTTTTTACACTATAATGTTGGTCTAGCCTTGAATTTATCATTTTCACAAGGGGTTAAAAGAGAAAAAAAAACACAAAATGTGTAGAGCAATTTCCCCCGAGTCCGTAAATACCCCACATGTGGACATAAAGCGCCATGTGGGTGCAGGGCAAGCCTCCAAAGGGAAGGAGCGCCATTTGGATTTTGGAGGCTGGATTTGGCTAGAATGGATGATGAACGCCATGTCGCATTTACAGAGCCCTCGTGCTGCCAAGACAGTGGAAACCCCCCACAAGTGACCCCATTCTGGAAACTGCACCCCTCAGGGAATCTAACAAGGGGTAAAATGAGGATATGGACCCCTTGATAACGGGCACATTTGTGCCGTGAAAGTGAAAAAATGAAAATTTTCACTTTCACGTCACATTTTTCCACATTTGTGCCCGTCACCAGTGGGGTCCATATGCTCACTGCACCTCTTGTTAGATTCCTTGAGGGGTGTCGTTTCCAGAATGGGGTCACTTGGGGGGGATATCCAGTGTTTTGGCAGCACGATCGCTTTGTAAATGCGACATGGCCCTTGAAATCCATTCCAGTGAAATCCAGCTTCCAAAAGCCAATTGGCGCTCCTTCCCTTTGGAGGCTCGTCCTGCGCCGCTTGGCACTTTATGTCCACATGTGGGGTATTTCTGTACTCGGGAGAAACTGCGCTACATGTTTTGTGTTTTTTTTTCCTTTTATCCTTTTGTGAAAATGAAAAATTGAAGGCTAGAACAACGTTTTAATGTAAAAAATACTTTTTTCTTTTTTCTTGACATATTGTTCGGAAAATCTGTGAAGCACCTGTGGGGTCCAGATGCTCACCGCACCCCTTGTTACATTCCTTGAGGGGTGTAGTTTTCTAAATGGTTAGGTTTTGGCACCCCAGAGCCTCTGCCAACCTGAAGTGGTACAGTCAGAAATGACCAAATATAACGGAGCCATTAAAATTCACTAGGCGCTCCTTTGTATCTGAGGCTTGTGGTTGCGTCAAAAAGCGCAATAGGGCCACATATGGGGTATTTCTATAAACTGCAGAAACGGGGCAATAAATATTGGGGTTCATTTCTCTGGTAATAGGTTTATAATTATGAAAAATATTGGATTACAATAAAATCTCTGCACAGAAAATTAAAATTTTCAAATTTCTTACACACTTAGCTTTTATTTCTGTGACTCCCCTAAAGGGTTAAAACACTTTCTGGATGGGCTTTTGATCAATATCTGATTTTGAAATTTTACTGAAAATTTGGAAATTTGCTGCTAATGTTTTACGCTTTCTATTGTCTAAAAAAAATTAATATAGTTTAATAAATGCTGCCAACATAAAGTAGACATGTTGCTAATGCTATTTAATATATAATTTATGTGGTATAACCATTTTCTGTATAAGCAGAAAAGTTTTAAAGTTGGAAAAATGCATTTTTTTTACAATTTTTCACGCTATTTTGGGTTTTTTCATAAAGATTCGTTATAAGTATCGACTCCAATTTACAAGAAATGTGAAGTACAATATGTCACGAGAAAACAATCTCAGAATCAGCCGGATAGGTAAAAACATCCCGAAGTTATTAATGAATAAAGTGACACTGGTCATATTCATAAAATTTGCTCCGGTCCTTAAGGGGTTAATACAGCCAAGCTCCCTTCTCCGCCTTTTTCCTTAAGTATTCCACAAATTTAACTTTGGAATATATGGCCATAACAGCCTCTTAATTAAAGTGTTTGAACAGAACAGTCAGATGCAATATGAATAACACATACATAACATTATCTAAGCAAATAAAGTAAGTCATACTAGGGAGATCTAGCAGGGCGCTATCCAGCATTACCGTCTCCGAAGGTTTTTTCCAGCTGACTCAAGGGCTGACAATGTGTCCACTAGTCCCCGGGACCTATACCAGTTGAAACCACACCATATCTTTCACTGTTACACCACCAACAAAAATTAGAGGGAGACTACCATCCCTCTGACGGGCCCCCATTTAACAGCTGCCCGGAAGATATGGATACAGGAACTGTCCAGAGCAGTAGCAAATCCCCATAGAAAACCTCTCCTGCTCTGGACAGTTCCTGACATGGACAGAGGTGGCAGCAGAGAGCACTGTGTCAGGCTGCAAAGAATGCACCACTTCCTGCAGGACATACATCAGCTAAAAAGTACTGGAAGACTTGAGCTTTTAAACAGAAGTAAATTACGAATCCAGATAACTTTCTTACACCAGTTGATTTTTTTGCCGGAGTAACCCTTTAACTAGCTGAATGATGGTATGTGAGGCTATACAGTAATATTTTGGCTGTATATTAAGCTTTATGATGGTTACATGTGAGGTTACTTAGAGGCATATAACTTTAAAGGGTGTTATGCTATAGAACTGCCATTGGAATAACCACTTAAAGTGGTATTCCAACAATAAACACTAAGGGGACATTTATGAAGACTGGTGTTAAATAAAGCCCCTTCCCCTTTTTCCTAGCCAAATTTACAAAGAGGCGCATACAACTAAAGGCCCTATTACACAAAACGATTATCGGCCAATAATCGTTTTGTGTAATAGAAGGTAATGATCAGCCGACATTAACGATGTCGGCTGATCGTTGCTGTAGTTTGTCTTACAACATGTTGAAAGACAAACGACTATGACAGCAACGATCTGCTGCCGTCGCTCCAAGGAATGAGCGGCGGTGGCAGCAGACCGCCGCTATCTGCTATGGGGTGCCCAGATGATCTAGCGATCACCCGCTGTACTCACCCACTCTCTGATGCCACGTGTAATAGCATCGGCCGCAAGCAGGGAAAGAGAAGCGAGAAAGCACTGATAGCGCTTGTTTGCTCCTCTCCGTCGCCCTGTGTGATAGGTGCTTAAAGTGTCACTTTAAGTGTCACAATAGTACAGGCGATTTTAACAAACTTTGTAATTGGGTTTATTAGGCAAATATGCCATTATCTGCATTCAAAAAGACTTTCCCCAGGTCCCCCCTCCCTCCTCTATCTCATTCACTGCTCATTATCAGGAAATCTCGACTCTTTTACATCAGTCGAGCCGTGTGTAACCTATGGAGAGGGGAGGAGGGAGATTAGTCACCAGCAGAAAGCAGAGAACAAAGGATTACACAGTGGGAGCTGTATGAAAGTGGGTATTCCGAGGTCTGAGAGGTCAGTGCTGACTTCAGAGGAGATAGCCCTGTGATGTAGCTGTAAATTAACTCTTTGTTGTCCTGTTTTGGTGCCTCATCTCCCTCCACCCCTCCCTTCTCCATAGAAAATCATGAAGACGGGGGGAGAGCTTTAAACTGCTTTTTCATGATAAAAATGCATTTTTCGGCTAATAAACATAATTACAAAGTTTCTTAAAATCACCTGTACTATTGATTTCTTCAAAAATTTATTCAAAAATTTAAACAACAGTGACACTTTAAGTAAACCCAGCTAGCCCTGCGCCCGTCTGCGCAACAAATCTTCACCTGATGGAGGCAGGTGTGGATTTGTATCATGATTTATACATGTGAGCAGGTGTAAATCATTATAAATCAGGCGTAGGAGGCCACTCCTCCTCCCCACCTTGCCACGCCCCCTTCCCGCCCATCATACATCAGGGAGAAGGGGGAACCTGCGCCTTCTCCCTGCCATACACCCAGGACGCAGGCTTTGTAAATGTCTCCCTAAATCTCTTATGATGACTGGAGCGATCTGACCGATTAAGATGTAAAGTTTGTTAGAAAAGGGTGATACATGACCTATTATACATTACATTGTGATCTGCAGTCACATAGTAGGATATATATATATATATATATATTCTTCTCCTTCTTATGACAGGTATAAGTATCAAAAGATACATGATATAAACGTTTGGAATTATCCATAATAATTAGTAACATCATTCTGTATATACGGTAAAGTTGTCCATTTACCACCATGTATACATTTATGCTGTTTAGTGTTTTATATATTTTGCCCTTCCTCCTGCCAATACAGGAATGGTATCTGGTTGCAGCAAGCACGATAATTTGTACTTTCAAATACAATAAAAGCCTATGAGGCTCAGCCAGCGCAGCAATGAGCACAAGATATTCAGCGGAGATATGGCGGCCCTTTCTTAACTTACCAGTTCAATGTGCTGCTTTGATAAGACACGTTATATTACATGACGCTGTTGTACTTTGTCTCCAGTTAGTTAGGTGCACTGGAACAGAAATAGTTTTTTTAATAGGGTAATTTTTTTTCAGATCACAATATGCACCGACATGATAAATCTAACTTGCTAATAGCTCCCTGTGGTGCACAGGGCGCTGAGGATGAATGTAAGTCTCATACCTTCATCCTCGTCACCTTTTCTATGTAGTCATCTAGTAAGGCTGTTTGAAGCTGCTGTGCTGCCCCGGGCGAAACCGCTACACTGACAATCATTAGAAGGAGCGGTCAGTAGCAGTAGCCCCGCCCCCAGTGCTCCAACCGACCTTTCTAGATGCAGTATTAGGCTATGTTCCCACAGCATAAGAGACTGGCTGTTCCGTGACCCGACCCGGCCGTTCCGTGACCATATAGCCAGTATACTTCTATTGTTATTTGTAGTTGTGACCATTATAATATGGATTTTCTTTTTTTATGTACTAAGGGAACATCTTATCTCATTGTACTGATACGTGGCTAATAACTATATAGCTAGAATGGCCATGTGTTATAATGTATAAAGCCATTCTCTGTATAGAATATTCATCTATACATTACTATCACTGTCCTTTTTATTTACCATCCTGGGTGTCACAGGAAGTCTGGGAAAGTAATTAGAAAGTCCCATGACAAACTTTTTAATGGGGCACCATCTTCATCCTGAGCACTTATCACTGTAAAAGTTAAAGGGGTACTCCAGTGGAAATAAAATTTCTTTCAAATCAACTGGTTTGAGAAAGTTATATAGATTTGTAATTTACTTCTATTTAAAAATCTTAAGTCTTCTAATACTTATCAGTTTCTGAATGTCCTGCAGGAAGTGGTGTTTACATTTCAGTCTGACACAGTGCTCTCTGCTGACACCTCTCCGTGTCAGGAACTGTCCAGAGCAGCAGTAAATCCCCATAGAAAACCTCTCCTGTTCTGGACAGAGATGTTAGCAGAGAGCACTGTGTCAGACTGGAAAGAATCCACCACTTTCTGCAGGACATACAGCAGCTGATAAGTATGGGACAACTTGAGATTTTTATAAAGCGGTAAATTACAAATCTATATAACTTGACACCAGTTGATTTTAAAATGCAAGCTGGGCCATGGGAATTGTTTGTACTCCGACCATACACCAAAACAAATTGAAGTTGTTGTCCAAAATGTTTTATTTTCAGTCTGACACAGTGCTCTCTGCTGACATCTCTGGTTGAGACCGAAATTCTGTCTCGGTTTTCTATGAATGCCCATAGAAAACCCTTCCTGGTCTGGATAGTTTCTGTCTCGGCCAGAGATGTCAGCAGAGCGCACTCTGTCAGACTGAAAATAAAACATTTCCTGCAGGACATACAGCAGCTGATAAGTATGGGAGGACTTGAGATTTTTTTAATAGAAGTAAATTACAAATCTATAAAACTTTCTGATATCAGTTGATTTGAAAGAAAAAGATTTTTGCTGGACAACCCCTTTAAAGACAAAAGTAGGGCAATACGTGACCAAATGTAATTTATTGTGCAAAACAAGCCTCTGGCAGTCCAAAAAATCACTGGCGAAAAGCCAAGATCTCCTTTAAATATGTAAAAATATACAGTAGAACAGTCATAAATGTAATTTGTCTCCTCTGCCACTGTGGAGGAGCGGAGCGCGGACGTCTCCACACCTAGGACACGCTGCCGGCACACCACCGGACACTGATATTCACTAATAGCACCACAGATCGGTGACAGCCACTGCTACACTGAATCATAGTGGTCCTAGTCCACCCACCGTGGTATTGTGAGTACTTCAACTATCCATAAATCAATGGTGTTTTCGGAAACTGCATCCTATCAGCATATCCATTTGTTAAACGTATTGCTATTTATCATATGTCAATCCATGTGCTTAGCACCTTATTGCCCCTGATGATGTCACTATAACAAGTTGACTGAAACACGTTGGGTGTAGGTGACAAGGCAACACAATTTCCCAATTAAACTACAGACTAATCACCTCTAAACTTGGGATTGTTCTGTTATGACTCTTTTGCTTTCACCTTGATAGTAATTATATTACTGACCAACATGGGTCATAAACTTATTTTTGTGTTTCATTGTGATACCGACACTGGTCATTGTGGGTGTATGGACCGTCAGGGGTCCTAGACTGGTTACTCTGTCTTACTAATAGATCGACACGGGTCACTTTGTGGACTTTATTGTACTGTGAACCAATGTCTGTGACTTTTTGATGTTTATAGGGAGGGACAGGACATATTCGGACGGTGTATAGGCCGGACTGGTCTGACCAACTGACCTGGAGATGGCCGACATTTATGACTGTTCTGCTGTATATTGCTATATATTTAAAGGAGACTTTGGCCTTCTGCCAGTGACTTGTTTGACTGCCAGAGGCTAGTTTTGAACAAAAAAACATGCATAGCCCTACTTTTGTCTTTATTCTGTATGTTTTGTGAAGGCCCTTATAGAACATTTTGATGGTGTTAAACACATACACTGGATTATATTAAATCAACAGATTATTTTTTTTAAGAAGTTAAACAGATTTTTAATTTACTTCTATTTAAAAATGTCCAGTCTCCCTGTATTTATCAGCTGCTGTATGTCCTGCAGAAAGTGGTGCTGCCACCTCTGTCTGTGACAGGAACTGTCCAGAGCAGTAGCAAATACTCTGCAGCATTGCTTCCTAATTGCAGTCCCGATGGCCCACCGACAGGTCATGTTTTGGGGATATCCTTAGTATTTCACAGGTGATATAATTATAGTCAGGTAATATCCCAGGTGTCCTTTCTATGGGATATCCTCAAAACATGACCTGTTGGTGTACCATGAGGACTGGAGATGAGAAGCACTGCCCTATAGAAAACCTCTCCTTCTCTGGACAGTTCCTGTCTCGGACAGAGGTGGCAGCAGAGAGCACTGTGTCAGACTGGAACGAATACACCACTTCCTGCACGACATACGACAGCTCATAAGTACTGGAAGACTGGAAATTTTTAAATAGAAGTAAATTACACATCTATATAACTTTCTGACATCTGTTGATTTGAAACAATTTTTTTGCAGGAGTACCCCTTTAATTTAAACCAAAGCCCCGAATCAGTGCTGTAGGCAGGACCCTCCTTGCTTGCCCAATACAGATGAAAAGTAACCTAGCCAGTCTCCTTGTTTTTGGTGCTGTCCTTAAGAATGGCTGGTGACCACCATCTTGTCCCAATGTTACCACATTGCTGAGGATCGGTCATCTGTGCGGGCGGCTTGTCTCATTGAATCTTGTGTTTGTCGTAAATGGAAGGCTTCCCATCCTGTATGGTGTGGCCTTCTATTGGAAGTACAGGGGGCATGCAGTGTGGTGAGGGGGCAGTACAGGGCGCATGTAGTGTGGTGAGGGGGCAGTACAGGGGGCAGGCAGTGTGGTGAGGGGGCAGTACAGGGGGCAGGCAGTGTGGTGAGGGGGCAGTACAGGGGGCAGGCAGTGTGGTGAGGGGGCAGTACAGGGGGCAGGCCGTGTGGTGAGGGGGCAGTACAGGGGGCATGCAGTGTGGTGAGGGGGCAGTGCAGGGGGCATGTAGTGTGGTGAGGGGGCAGTACAGGGGGCAGGCAGTGTGGTGAGGGGGCAGTACAGGGGGCAGGCAGTGTGGTGAGGGGGCAGTACAGGGGGCAGGCAGTGTGGTGAGGGGGCAGTACAGGGGGCATGTAGTGTGGTGAGGGGGCAGTACAGGGGGCATGTAGTGTGGTGAGGGGGCAGTACAGGGGGCAGGCAGTGTGGTGAGGGGGCAGTACAGGGGGCAGGCAGTGTGGTGAGGGGGCAGTACAGGGGGCATGTAGTGTGGTGAGGGGGCAGTACAGGGGGCATGCAGTGTGGTGAGGGGGCAGTACAGGGGGCAGGCAGTGTGGTGAGGGGGCAGTACAGGGGGCATGCAGTGTGGTGAGGGGGCAGTACAGGGGGCAGGCAGTGTGGTGAGGGGGCAGTACAGGGGGCTTGTAGTGTGGTGAGGGGGCAGTACAGGGGGCATGTAGTGTGGTGAGGGGGCAGTACAGGGGGCAGGCAGTGTGGTGAGGGGGCAGTACAGGGGGCAGGCAGTGTGGTGAGGGGGCAGTACAGGGGGCAGGCAGTGTGGTGAGGGGGCAGTACAGTGGGCATGCAGTGTGGTGAGGGGGCAGTACAGGGGGCAGGCAGTGTGGTGAGGGGGCAGTACAGGGGGCAGGCAGTGTGGTGAGGGGGCAGTACAGGGGGCAGGCAGTGTGGTGAGGGGGCAGTACAGGGGGCATGCAGTGTGGTGAGGGGGCAGTACAGGGGGCAGGCAGTGTGGTGAGGGGGCAGTACAGGGGGCAGGCAGTGTGGTGAGGGGGCAGTACAGGGGGCAGGCAGTGTGGTGAGGGGGCAGTACAGGGGGCATGTAGTGTGGTGAGGGGGCAGTACAGGGGGCATGCAGTGTGGTGAGGGGGCAGTACAGGGGGCAGGCAGTGTGGTGAGGGGGCAGGGCAGCTGATGTATAGGTGCACACTGTGAGAACCCAAAGCTAGAGAACTACCCCAGCTGGGACTAGTGCTTAGTGTCAAGACCTTGTATATTCTGGAGCCTACAAAAGGTCCTGATGCTGGCCAAGACTTTGGATATCCATCGGTCAGACCCGCCCTGCTAGACTGTGTGACTCCGACAGCATCTTTTTGTTGCCTCTTATAGAATGCAACACTTGTTTGTTTCCCAAACTATGGAGGGGATTTATCAACCATGGTGTAAAGTGAAACTGGCTCAGTTGCCCCTAGCAACCAATCAGATTCCACCTTTCATTCCACACAGACTCTTTGGAAGATGAAAGGTGGAATCTGATTGGTTGCTAGGGGCAACTGAGCCAGTTTCACTTTACACCATGTTTGATAAATCTCCCCCTATGTTTTTAATCTAGAAACTCCTTCCCTGCATCAATGTATAAAGCTCCTGAGCAGTCTGCGGCATGTTCCGACCATGGCTACAGCAGCATCTTTATACGGGAGAAAATTTAATTTTAATCCCTGGGCGTGCGGCAAGCAGAGGAGGGCAGGTAGTCATCTTGGCGGCTCCTCGCCTCTGTGTAGTCACTGCTCTCTCCCTGTCAGGACGCTCGGCAGAGATGATTGACAGGCAGAGACGCGCCAGTAACAAGCCTCTCTGCCTGTCAATCATCCCAGCTGAGCGCGCTGATAGGCACAGGTGGTGACTTCACATGGGTGGGGAGGCACCCAGATGACCACCCGCCTCTTCCTGCCCCGCCTCTGTCTCCTGCTGCTGCAGCCATGGCCGGTACATGCCGCGAGCTAAACAGCAGCTTTATACAGTGATGCAGGAAAACCAGTTGGGCTGACTGGTTCCCTTCAAGGGAATGTTCATACCTAGAATATTGCAGAAACTTAGAGAATATCAAAATCACCATGGCAGTAGCATAAAGAATTGGCATCACCTTTTCAACCCCTTCAAGGAGCTAAATATGACCCTCTGACATTGCGACACTGCACTTGGCACAGTACCCATAAAAGTCCCCTAATCTGGCATCATGCCAGGTCCCAGCATGTCAGATTACGTCTCCTATTATAATCACATCCCACGATTAATACAAACAGGACCTCAGGGTTTCCTGCAGACATATACGCAGACTTAACATTGTCCAGGACCAGGATTCTCATCCTAGATTTCCTCCAACGATTATGCTGCTCTTTAATGACAACCTTTTGCACTTCATCAGATTGATTCTTTCATTAGTTCAGACCTTCACCCTGGCATGGGGCCATAAATATCCTCTTTCATGAAAGCTGCACAAGCTCAGATGTCCATCTGATCTGTTATATAAAACACAAGAGGCTTCCTGCCAAAAAGGTGAATTCTCAGTCACCCATATATCAAAGAGTGACTTAAAATATCCTATCTTAGTGTGTTACTTCTGTATTTTTCATATATATATATATATATATATATATATATATATATATATATACAGTATAGTTTATTAGGACATATACATTGATATACATTGTTAAGGTAAATATTGGAGACCAATGCAAACATATTCATGACCATTGGTATTGGTGACCCTGACATCTGGTTATCTGTTATTGTGTTATAGTGTAGGGAGTTTGTTTTCCGTAGATTAGTTATTAATAAGCAGACTCCATCAGAAATCTTTATGTTATTTCTATGTTACTAAGGATTTTATGTAAAATTTTATAAATGTTGAAGGGATACTCCAGCAGAATTTATTTATTTATTTATTTATTTAAATCAACTGGTTTCAAAAAGTTATATAGATTTATAATTGACTTCTATTGAAAAATTCTCTAAGTACTTATCAGCTGCTTTATGTCCTGCAGGAAGTGCTGTTGCTATCTCTGTCTGTGTTATGAACCATCAAGAGCAGTAGCAAATGTCCATAGAAAACTTCTCCTACTTTGGACAGTTCCTGTCACAGACAGAGGTGGCAGCAGAGAGCACTGTGTAAGACTGGAAAGAATACACCTCTTCCTGTAGGAGATACAGCAGCTGATATGTACTGGAAGACTGGAGATTTTCAAATACAAGTAAATTAAAAGTCTATATGCAGTGTCCCAGAGAGGGCAAACACTGTCTTTTCTAAACAAGTGTAGGTCGGTACAGTTTTATGTATAACCTCTGAGACTGTAGTATGCACCTCCCGTCACTAGATGTCACTGTTTTTTTCCAACAAAGATATATATCAATCTGTTCAGCTCCTTCTACTCTATAACATGACGTTGAAAGATTAGGAAGCATTGTCTTAGTGACAGGTTCCCTTTAAGGGCATAACTGCTTCAAATATTTCAATCTAGTAAGACCTTCAACACCCTCCTAGGAGGAAAACTTTCAAGAGATTCAAGATTTTTTTATTATCAATAGGATAGGATTGGTTTGGAGCCAAATGATGGGATGCCTGCTAAACCCACACTTCATATAATAGTGCAGAGGATCTACTGATGTTGTGATCACCAGGGCTCCTTGTCTTTGCTCCAATATTTAAAGAGGACCTGTCATCCGACCCCCCCCCCCCCCCCGGTGGAGGCCCTTATACTTACCCCGTGCACGAAGTCCCGCTCCCGCCGCTGAGACATTGCAGTCAGAAGCCCAGCGCGCTTACCAACGCTCATAGAGAATGAGGGCTTCATTCATTCTCTATGAGCGTTGGACTCATCTCTGATGAACGCGCACTGGGCTTCCAACGTCTATATCTTGGTGGCGGGAGCGGGACTTTGTGCACGGGGTAAGTATAAGGGTCTCCACCGGGGGGTCGGCAGGGCTCTGCCCCGGCACAGGGGGTGACAGGTCCTTTTTAACATTTATCCTATGGATAGAAGTATAAAAACTGTGTTGTGTGTTACATAGAGGTGAGCAAATCGCACGCTCGGCATACCAGTGGTGGACGGACCTGAGCGTGCTCAAGATTCGTTCATCTCTACTGATAAATAATACTGCCAAAGACAAAGCTGCTGCTTCACACAGAAAGGACAGAAGAACAGGAAATAATTCTCCCCCTGACCCATTGGTACATACTGTATAGTGGTCGGTCATTCCCTGTCTGTATAGATACAATTCAGCGGCTGAAATCCTCTCTCCGTGCAGCGCTGTCATCCGTTTGCCGTGATTGCTTTCTTGGCTGTAATAAAATTAGACACATGTCATGTTAAGTGTATTTCTCCATTTTGATTGCTGGACATAAATGAGGACTACACGTCACACAGCTTCCTTCCTGTCCTGTTAATAAATAGCTGCGTACTCCTGAAATGAGGATATGTGTTCAGCCCCGGTTTCGACTGTATGGATTCAAAGTATGTAACAGCAATATCTTCATAAACGCAGTTATAAAATACTTGTGGTAGTCGCCCTATTTGCTAAACCTGTAACTTTTAAAGGGAATCTGTCAGTTGCAATTCAGGATCTACCTGCTGACACTATTAGGCTATGTTCACACAACGTATCTTTTCGTAAAAGTACGGGCGTTGTTGCAATCAGCACCAACGGCCGTACTTTTTATGAAAAGATATGTTGCTTGGTTTTGTATGGGATCCCGGCCGGAGCGTATACACATAGTATACACTCCAAACGGGATCTCTCGTGGCACCACAAACTGACATGTCAGTTTTCTGCGGCCGCAATTCATTGAATAGCGGTCGTAGAAAACCCTGTCAGTGCACACTATGAAGCGAGCGGCTCCGGCCGCTCGCTTTATAGTATGCAGTGAGGACTTCTGATACGGGCGCACACCGATGCGCCCCCATCAGAACAATGCGGCCAAAAAGATCATCCGGCCAGTACTGCAGTACCGGCCAGGCTGATCTGTTCAGAAACCGGCCTCTCCGTGACCCAGCCGGGTCACGGAACGGCCGGTCTCTTAAGCCATGTGAACATGGCCTTAGATAGCTGTTAGGTCAAGGAGACAGATGGTACCATTTATATATCCATCTGTGTTTCCAGGAAAAAGCCTCTTTGAGGATGACCCCAGACACAGCTTTTTTGTGGCTATTTTCTAATCTTCAAAAAGTTGCCAGAAAAACTGACAAAGATTTTTTTTCACGCAATTGCGTTGTTTATTTTGGCATTTTTTCTGGTGCTTTTGAATTTAGGTGTGACCAGGTTTTTTTTTTTTTTTTTTTGCCTTTGGCATTTTTGAGGCAAACAGAAGAACTTCCATTGAACTCTATGGGATTGAAACGCCACAGATCCCAAAAATTACCAAAGAGGAGAGTAAAACGCAACAGAAAAAAAAATGCCACGCAAGTATGGTATTTGATAAAATTCCATTGACTCACAGCTAACATGTGTCTGTGGCATATTTGCTTCCAAATCATTTAGCCACTGTGAAACCAGTCAGATTGTTTGTACTATAGAATAAAAGCATTTTTCTACACTCTGGAGGCACAGACGGATATATGAAAGGTACAAGGTGTCTCCTTCTTCTAACAACTATCTAACAGTGTCAGCAGTTTTAAATGTGAATTACAGCTGAAAGTTCTATTGTTGCCTTGTCTTCACTTTACCACTAAAGCATCAGTCCAACTTTTACCAGGGATTGTTATGCTGTGTTTACACAAAGCGATAATTCGCCCAATCGATCGTTTAACGATTTTGAAGCAACGTTTTTATAACAATCAGCGTTTAGACGAATCAATCGAAGAAAAATTGTTATTGCGATCGTTTTTAAGATCGCTTAAGCCCATCTTTTACATAGGTTGAATCTTTGAAAGACTGTTTACACGAAGCTATCTGCGAATTTTTAGCGAATGATGAACGACGGTTTGTGAACATGTTGAAAGATCAAAATGAACGATTTTTCGCTCGTCGCTTGATCGCTTGCTGTGTTTACAGGGGGGATTCAACGTAGCATCTTGGTTTAATCTACTACTAATAAGATTATCGCTGAAATGCGATCCTTATAGCGAAAATTCGAACGACAATCGTTCCGTGTAAACGCAGCAAGCGATCAATCGTTCGCTAAAAATTTGCAGATCGTTTCGTGTAAACAGTCTTTCAAAGATTCACCCTATGTAAACGATGGGCTTAAGCGATCTTAAAAACGATCACATTAACGATTTTTCTTACGAATTTTCTTACGATTTTTCTAACGATTTATTCGTCTAAACGGTGATCGTTATAAAAACCAAATCGTTGCTTCAAAATCGTTAAATGATCGATTGGGCGAATTATCGCTCTGTGTAAAAATAGCATTAGTTGATGCAATATAGCGTTATTTGTAAGTAATATCATTGATTTTGCGTTCCATCCTGTAAATGGCCCCCACTTCCTTGGTTTATGTTACATTTCTCTACATTTCCTTGATGTCATTATGCTGCATGTTTATAGTGATCTCTGTAAATTTCAGTAATGATAGGTTCCCAGGAAACTCATAAGTCCTGTTTAGAGACAGGGGGGATTCAACGTAGCGTCTTGGTTTAATCTACTACTAATAAGAAAAGAACAAAAATGGGCCTACAAAGGCACAGGGGAAGTGTGGCCACGTGTTATAACAAAAAAACGTACAAAAAGGGTCCACACAAACAGGCGTATAATGGCCACATTTTTGCAACTGTATTAAAGAGGTACTGTGGCGAAACAAATGTTTTTTTTCAAATCAGCTGGTACCAGAGACTTATATAGATTTGTAAATTACTTCTATTTGAAAAATCTCAGTCCAGTACTTATTAGCTTCTGTATGTCCTGTATTCTCTTCAGTCTGACACAGTGCTCTCTGCTGCCACCTCTGTCCATGTCAGGAACTGTCCAGAGCAGGAGAGGTTTTCTATGGGGATATGCTACTGATCTCTGCAATTTCTGTCATGGACAGAGGTGGCAGCAGAGAACTCAGACTGGAAAGAATACACCACCTTCTGCAGGGCATACAGCAGCTGATAAGTACTAGAAGGGTTGAGATTCTTAAATAGAAATCACTAACAAATCTGTATCTTTAAAATTAAAATCAGTTTTATTCTCCAGGGTACCCCTTTAACTCTATACAGGGTATGTTCGGACACCACAGATGGTGTTTGCTGGTTAGGGTTAATTCACATTATGAATGCTGGGATAGATTTATCAAAACTGTCTAGTAGGAAAAACGATTTCTCACACCAGGCTCATGTGGCTGTAAAAGTCCCCACCAGTATCAATAGCTAAACATTTATCAATTTTTCACCCAATATATGATGAATTTGTGCATTGTTTTCAACACTCCCATAGACTTCTATCTGTCCATAATTTTTGCAGATACATTTTTTGTGGGCTACGGAATCGTATATATTTGTGAACAGCCCAATTGAAACCAATGGGCCCTAAATTTGTCTGTAATTGTACGGAATGTGTGAATGTAGCCTTAGGGTCCATTTACACAGAAAGATTATTTGACAGATTATCTGCCAAAGATTTGAAGCCAAAGCCAGAAACAGACTGTAAACAGACATCAGGTCACAAAGGAAAGCCTGAGATTTCTTCTCTTTTCAAATCCATTCCTGGCTTTGGCTTCAAATCTTTGGCAGATAATCTGTCAGATAATCTTCCTGTGTAAATGGACCCTTATTGGCCTACTCCATGACAGCAATAATCGGCCGAATCGGCCCCATTCAGCCGATTATCGCTCGGTGGAATAGAGAAAACGATCAGCCGATGATTGTGTCATCGGCTGATCGTTTATTTAGGGCCAGACCTAAAATCATCGGTCCCCCACTGCGCATCGCTACGGTGGAATAGCGGTGTGCGGCGGGCGACCGACGATTTGAGAAGCAGCAGCATATATTACCTGGCAGGACTTCTCCTTGGCTCCGTCTTCCTCCATGGGTCCCGCGGCACAGCATCAGCAGCTGCTGATGTGCCCTGGGACCCAGGGAGGAAGACGGAGCCGAGGAGAAGTCCTGCCAGGTAATGTATGCTGCAAGGGCTGCAAGGACATCGGTAACAATGTCCCTGCAGCCCTGGCTCAACGATCATCGGGCCGTGGAATAGGCCCAGTAAACGAGCGCCGATTTAGCACCAACGTTGATCGGGCCCCCATCGGCCCGTGAAATAGGACCCTTAGGCTTCTAGGAATGATGTCAGTTTGCTATGTGGAATATACAGTTGACAAAGGCCATAGATGGGCAAAATGTGAAAATTTAATTTTTTGGAATGGAATAAAAGTACACGGCATTGAAGATATGCCAGTGCCGGGCTCTATCCTAGCTATGGGAAAGGCGTCATATAATAGGTTAGACTTTGATCTTCAGCCTTATGTATGTCCAGGGCACGAAGTAGAATCGAGCAAATAACTAGTTAATGTCACAGTTTCACTTGCTCATCTCTGGTGAATCACAGCTTGAGAATTAGAGTTTAGCATAAGCTGATTAGAAATGTGTATTTGTAGTGAGGTGCTCGGCACTGTAGTATATGTCATTGGACAACACTATAACTTATAGGGAACTGGGAGCTTTTATAGTAAAGTATATTAGACTCGGACACAATGTAAGGACCGCGGCAATTAAAATGGCTAACATCACATATACCCATATAATGAAATCCACTGTACTGTGCACTATAGATTCCTCATGAACATAAAAAGACAGATTAAAGGGCAGTTACTTCTCTTTGTTTCCAATCGGGACCTGGTGCACATTAGTTGTCCCCTTTAAGAATCTGTACAGAGATTCCTTTTCTGTAAAGCCAGTACATATAGTATACCAGTCTACCAGTGCTAGACATAATGCCACTCTTGACACATGACAGACGTCACCCCTACTGACAGGGCCGGGCCCAGGTTTTTGCAGGCCCTCGTGCGACATAGCCTCAGCAGGCCCCTCATCCGTCCACTATGCACCCATCATCCACTCACTATGTACAATCTATTGAGACACCACTAAGGTACACAAACACACATTATTGAAACAGACACTGACTAACCGACTGACTGACAGTTACTGACTGACTGATATGAACTGACTGACACACTGACAGACTGACACAGACATGCAGCACTTACATGCAGTCTTCTCCCTCCTCTCTTTCAGGCTGCTCTCCACACTGTAAGGTTGAGGACCTCTAGGTCATGTGATCAGGTCCTTCACCCTTTTCTCTCTCTGTCCAGGTCCTGCTCCGTCTCCTGTGTCTTCTGATGTTCAGTGCTTACCCTGCACTACAGTGAGCAGGCTGAACGTTAGAACACCCCAGCCCCTCTCCCTTTCTGGGCCCCTGGAGTAGCTGTGGGCCCCGGCACTTGCCCGGGTAAGCACTGTGCTGACACCAGTCCTGCCTACTGATCCCTAGATACAGCTGGGAGAAGTACACAGCAAAGTGCTTCACTCTGTCTCATTGCAGGAGCCCAACTCCTGCAACAGTAAGGACACAGTAGGAAGCTGGGTAGAGAAGCTCTTAGAAGCTTGCTGCTTCTTCAAGCTCTATATAGCGTCTGGGGGGAGTTCGATCAAAACTTTTGACATGTCTGTGTGACCTGTCAAACATTTTATTTTTCAACAGTAACTTCTTTAATGCCCTAGACCATCAGACTGGTGTCATTAACCCTAACCAGCATAAACCATCTCTGGCATCTGAACATACCCTGTGCAAGGCTAAGTTAAAACTGTTTTTAAATCAATTTGTGTTAAAAAAAATTATACAGATTTATTAGTCACTGCTATGTAAAAAAAATCTGACACAGTGCTTTTTTCTGCCTTTACTATCCCATTACAGGAACTGTCCAGAGCAGTAGCAAATCCCCATAGAAAACCTCCCCTGATCTGGGCAGTTCCTGACATGGGCAGGGGTGGCAGCAGCGAGCACTTTGTCAGACTGGAGGGAATACACCACTTCCTGCATGACATGCAGCAGCTGATTAGTACTGGAAGACTTGAGATTTTTAAATAGAAGTAAATTACAAATCCATATAAATTATAAATCCATTTTTTGCACCGGAGTACCCCTTTAATAAGTAGTGTAAGGCAATGCCTAAGCTATTCATCTAAATGATGTGTGTTTTATGACATCATACTGTATTGGATCTTTTGGTACTGCTCTATTAGATCTTTTTGTATTCTTGCCGACACTAGGTTTTTGTGGGCCTTGAGACACCACTAACATCCACAAACACACATTACTGACTACACACATATTTCTGACTGACTGGCACACATTACTGACTGACTGACTGACACACACACACACACACACACACACACATAACTGACAGACACACACACACACAGCACTTACAGTCTTCTCCCTCTGCCGGGTGATCTCCACACTGAGGTATTGAGGACCTGCAGGTCATGTGATCAGGTCCTTCATTCCTCTCTGTACAGGAAGCTCAGAGGTTTTGCTCTTTCTCCTGTGTTTTCTGATGTTTATTGCTCTACAGTGAGCAGGCTGAACATCAGAACACTGGCCTCTCTCCCTCTCTGGGCCCCTGGAGGTGCTGGGGCCCATCTAAGGTTAGCTGCCCATCTAATATCTATATGGGTAATGACTGTTCTCTGACGGCAGTTGTCAGGGAAGAGAAGCTGCATGTATTTTTTACTTTAACACCATAAACCCTTTGTTCTCATAGGAGATTAGCCTCTGCCAGAGATGTCCTGCAGTGGCTTATAGGCGTATTACACGGCCTGACTATGGCTTGATAATTGTGTGGCCAGGATTACATTAACCTCACTAGCGATGTCCGTGCAGCCCCTTTTTCTTTAATCACTTTCAGCTGCGCATTGCTTATTACATACAGAGATGTGCAGCCAACAGCAGGTTATTTTTTGACATGTTGAAACACAGCGATCAGCCGACAAGCGACCATTTGCTCACTCATCTGCTGATCGCTCTATTACACGGGGAGATATCTGCCTGATTTGGTCCCCCCCTTTAGTCGCTTTTCCCATCGAGAACATGTAAGGGTCCTATTAGACGGAGCGATCTTCAACGACTAACTATAAACAATCGCAAATGAGATTAACCTGAAATTATTCACCATACTACACAGAACGATAGTGGTTAGTTACGATCGTTACTATGATCATTATTGCGATCGTTACTATGATCGTTTACTCCATCTGATCCCAGCAAAACAATGAACAATGCACAATTACACTGAACGATTAGCGAACAAATACGGAACTTGAGCGAACAAATGTGGAATAACACCGATTAGCAATGATTTTAGGTTCAGATCTAAATCAATGATCAATGACATACAGTACAAACGATTTTTCAATAGTTGGCTGCAATTACACAGAACGATTATCGTTTAAATTTGAACGATATAACGATTTTTTGCACGATAAACGTCCCGTGTAATAGGGCCCTTAGCTAACCTGTAGAATCCCTTCTAACGTCCCAGGTTCACAGTCATCACTTAGAATTAGAGTTAGAGTTTTCACTGATATTAAATCTAATCTAACAATAATATTATAGCGAGATAAGCGCTCCCAGAAGGAAGTGGCACAGATAGCACTGGCACATAACTAGGGATACAAGTAATATAGCTACAGCATTGCATTGCTCAACACCTCTAAATGTCACGGGGAAGGAAGTTACTACGAACAGACGTGCGTCAGATATTTACTATGTACTGCAGCCGCTATAAGGGTATGTTCACACATGGCAGACTTATTGCACAAATCTCCATGACCGTCCCATTGTAGAACCTACACGTAAGCTACAGCAACAACCTCACTCACATATATAGAGCAGACTTTCAGTCACAGACATTTATTCAATACATCCGAATGAGGAATAAGGCTAATCTGATCTACTGTATCACCAGCTTAAAGGGGTACGTCGTTGATTTTTTTTTAACTTTTAAATCAACTGGTGTCGGAAAGTAATATAGATTTGTAATATACTTTTATTTATAAACGTCAAGTCCTCCAGTACTTATCAGCTGCTGTATGTCCTGCAGGAAGTGGTGTATTCTTTACTGTCTGCCACCTCTGTCCATGATAGGAACTGTCCAGAGCAGGAGAGGATTTATATGGGGATTTGTTATTGCTCTGGACAGTTCCTGTCACGGACAGAGGTGGCAGCAGAGAGCACTGTGTAAGACTGGGCAGAAAGCACCACTTCCTGTAGGACATACAGCAGCTGATAAGTACTGGAAGACTTGAGTTTGTTACTTCTGTCACCAGTTGATTTGAAAGAAATCTGTGACAGGAACTGTCCAAAGAGAGAAAGGTTTCCCATGGGGATTTGTTTCTGCTCTGGACATGACATGTTCCTGTTACATGGACAGAGGCAGCAGCCGAGAGCACTGTGTCACACTGGAAAGAATACACCACTTCTTGCAGGACATATTGCGGCTGATAAGTACTGAAAGCATAGCGTCTAACTATCATATAGAGTGGGACCACAGTGTAGGGGCATACTGTGTTTCTCTGCACAGACCTACCTATCCTAAAAATAAGCCTTAGGCCCTGTTCACACTACAGAATTGATTCCTGCCTTCAATCTCTTTGAACGGGAGGGCTTGCGCGCCCTTATTTTTTTGTTCCCATTTATAAAAGAAGTTGTGAGGAGTGCGGCAGAGTTATATGCTTCTGATATACTAGTGCTTCACCTTTAGCGTTTCTTAGTTAAATTGTGAATACCATAACATGTGGGAATTGCTAGTTAGGCAGTTGCCTAATAAAATTATTAAGATGTCTGCATAGGGCACTCACAGTACACATCACATTTGGTACCTCAGCTATATATTATAACGGTGATTGACAAGCGCTTGAAAGTGCTCATGGAAGTCCTGCACTGTTGTAACTGTGGTAGCTGGGACAGCTCGGCCTAATCCTCATGTCAGCTTTCTGTCATCCCAGCATGTGACACAAAGCTTGCCTCTCAGCACACAAGAATTAAGAGACTGGAGTAAGCCCGGCTTCTTCTTCTTCTTCTTCTTGCATGTGTTTCTGTGTGCTGGAGGACACTACCTGACATGCTTGCCGCCTCTCTTTTTCTGCTGCACAAAGACACCATGGACTACTACCAAGTATTTTTGGAAAAATTTAAAGTGCTAAGATTTTAATCGCATCCTAAAAAAAAAAAAAAAAAAAAGGTGTCAATGTCTTCTGGCTGGGATTATGCTTTTCATACACCTGTCATCATCAATGAAGCTCTAGGATTCCAGTACGGTTGGCTGTCTTAATCGCAAGGCCTTCGGAGGAGGACATATCTTAGAGGGGTTCCAGAGGCCTGAATCAGGAGCGAGGCCTTCGCTTATAATATGTGCAGCGGTGATCAGATTAACCTGCCTAAGAGTAGGGGCTTGTCACTCCAGGAGAGGTCTGAGCACTCTTTTTTTCTCTTTTACTACTACAGAATGGAGGATGAGGCGGTTCTGGACAGAGGGGCGTCATTCCTGAAGCACGTCTGTGATGAAGAGGAGGTGGAAGGTAACAAGAATTTCTTTATTGTACAGATTATTATTATTATTATTTGCTATTGCATTGCAACCATTATGTTAAACTGCATTCCTCGGCTCAGAATAATGGTACTTTTACATGGAGCGATAATTCGCCCGATCGCACAATTAACGATTTTGAATGAACAATGTTTTTTTTATAACGATCAGTGTTTAGACGGAACGATACATCGTATGGAAAATTCGCTATGCGATCGTTTAAGCCTATCTCACACATAGGTGAAATCGTTGAAAGACTGTTTACACTGAACGATCTGCGAATTTTTTGCGAACGACCGACGATAATTTGAGAACATGTTGAAAGATCAAAATAAATGATTTCTCGCTCGTCGTTTGATTGTTCGCTGCGTTTACATGTACGATTATCGTTCAAATATCGTGCAAATTTGAACGTTAAATCGTTCCGTGTAAAAGTACCGTAAGAAGCAAATGCTGTTCGGCTGATTCGTATAATATATACTGTACATACCTCTGTATGTTTCTTGTAAAGGGAAGTGGCCACTAGTATGGCGCCATTACAGCTTAAGGCCATGTTCCCACTTCGGAAACATATCAGGTAAAGGCAGAAGTCTGTGCGAAATATATGGCCGCTAATAATGATCATGATCACTATTAGCAGCTGTCTTTTAGCAATTCATGATATTTTCCCGAAGTGGGAATATAGCTTTTGGCTATGTTCACATAATGGGGGAGATTTATCAAACATGGGGTAAAACGAAACTGGCTCAGTTGCCCCTAGCAACCAATCAGATTCCACTTTCCATTCCTCACAGACGCTTTGAAAAATTAAAGGTGGGATCTGATTGGTTGCTAGGGGCAACTGAGCCCCAGTTTCACTTTACACCATGCTTGATAAATCTCCCTCAATGTCTTTTTTTGGCTGTTCCGCAGCCGATTTTTAGGACGGATGCCATTTTGTCACCAAAATGGCCAAAGAAAGACATTTATCAAACTGGTTTAGGGTATAAACCCACACACCGTATATGCAGCAGATATGCAACAAATACGCAGCAGATTTGTTGGTACAGATTTGATGCTGTGTTCAGTTATTTAGATCTAATCTGCTGCGATTTTGCTGCGAGTTTGCTGCGTATCGCAGCAGTAAATACGCTGCATATACGGTGTGTGGGTTTATACCCTTAAAGTAGACATTGCCCAGTTGCCCCTAGCAACCAATCAGATTCCACTTTTCATCCTTTACAGATTCCTTGGAAAATGAAAGGTGGAATCTGATTGGTTGCTAGGGGCAACTGAGCCAGTTTCACTTTACACCATGGTTGATAAATCTCTCCGATTGGCTTCTTATTCATAAATCACTTCATAAATACCAAAACATTGGGTGGAATTTATCAAGGCCGGAGTACCTGTAGGCCGCTCTTACCTAAATCCTTGCCCCTATGCTGTGCCCCCTTATCTGGCCATGAGGCAAACCAGGCGTAAGCCAGAGAAAATGTGCTGATTTTTTTCTGCGAACTGCGTGGTATGCAGAAAAATCTGCGTTTTTTTCCCTGGCGTACAAAGACGTATTTTTTGATAAATTCCGCCCATTGACATCAGGTGAAACATAGATACAAGTGTCTTATCAATGTAACCTAGGCTAAGAGATGGCTACAATAAAAGTGTTAAATAAAATATAATAAAGAAATCCCCTCCCATCTTACCCCCCCATTAATAAAATTACTTATATTCCCTATACAAAAATGAACTGTTACATTGTACATTAGTCCTAAAATTTGGTATTCCCACATTCATAATTACCCAAGTTATAAAATGTTAACATTATTTATACAGAACAGTGAAAAACGTAAAAAAAAAAAAAAGAACCAAAGTGCCTGGTCACTAAGGCCTAAAATAATCTGGTCACTAAGGGGGTTAAATGAATCCCTGCCAGAGCCCTTGGTGCTGGAACGTCAGTGTCATGTGACCGATAAATGGGATGTCATCATTGATGATGACATGTCACTAGGGCCCTATTGTTAATATATGGCTGTGCGGCATATTTCTGGGGGTCACTAATGCTTCAGCCATGGTGAATGTGCAGCTGGTCAATTCCATAGGAACACCCAGTGTGAATGAGCGCTGCAGCTATAAGAGGGACGGACAGCTGCTTCAGTCCATTTAGTTGCAGATACAGAGGGAGGAAATAGCTACAGGGAAATTTCATTCCAACTACTGTATATCAACATAAGGAAATCTCAGTGAGCGTTTAACAAACATTATATTACTGATAAGGAGAATATATAATTATTGTGTTTACCCGAGTAGAAAAACTCGATTAAAGACATCTTCTAGTTATATACACAGTGCTGTGTGAATACTCATCCCCCTTTGGAGTCTTTCCTGTTATGTTGTATTAAAACCTGTTTGAAATGCAAAAGACAAGCAATATGCCAATCAGGGTCCCCCCCTATATACAGTATACAGTGGGGAGGCTGCCCTACCTGATCAGTGTGTCTGCTATCACTGCTCGCTCTGCTCTTAGAACAGTGATAGCAATCATTGCTCACTGTATATAGGGTGCTGGACACCGCGACCGTGACGGGCAGCCTCCCCCCCATGTAATATAAGAATATATAATGGTGGAGGTGGTGGTGGTGGGGGGGGGGGGGGGAGGGCACTGTAGTTCCCGACAACATATATATTACTGCTGCCAGTCAACGGAAGGGAATATATAAATAAAAATATGTTTATATTAGTTTATTAAAGCAATGTATTAGCAGAAAAAAAAAGATCAGTCATTGGAGTGTGCCTTTAATGGGTGTGTCTTCTACTGTCACTGCCCCCCTCTGACCTTCATTTAGCATTGTCCTCCACACTTCATGTGCTTAGAGGAGCACTCCAGCAATTTTTTAGCCTTCAAATCAGTTTGTGCGAGAAATTTGTCATTTACTTCTATTTAAATATCAACTGGTGTATGTTCTGCAGGAAGTGGTGTATTCTTTCCAGTCTGACACAGTGATCTCTGCTGCCACCTCTGTTTATGTCAGGAACTGTCCAGAGAAGGAAAGGTTTTCTATGAAAATTTGCTACCGCTCTGGACAGTCCCTAAGATGAACAGAGGTGGCAGCAGAGAGCACCACGTCAGACTGGAAAGAATATATTACTTCCTGCAGGACATAAAGCAGCTGATAAATACTTGAAGACTGGAGACTTTTAAATAGAAGTAATTTACAAATCTGTATAACTTTCTGGCACCAATTGATTTGAAAGAAATTTTTGTTTTGCCAGAGTGCCCCTTTAAACCTGTGGCTGGTTCACCAACCTTCCCTTGCACTACCCTAGTATAGAGGGACCTTTTGTCTAAACCCTACTCCTCAATGATTGCAAGCTCTTGTGAGTAGGGCCCTCACTTGATTTAGTATATAATTTACATATGTAGCCTCGGACCCTCTAGAATCTGATTGATCACTATCATCTTCCGCTCCTCTCTTCTTTTGCATAAGGTTTGCTATATCTCCCCCTTTGTGTTCCCATTTCAGTTCTTCTTGTTCTTTACATTCCTCTTTACATTCTGCTGTTGTACAGTTGTACGCCGCCTAGGTAATCCTCTGTGAGCTAAATACAGTACACCAGCAGCAACTGCACAGATGTCTATGGGAGTTTGCTACAATAAATCATCCTGGAGGACTGGCTGCTCAGCTCACAGAGCATTCCCTATCTACTTGACAAGCTATATACAGATTTGCAGTTTATGGCTATGTTCACACAACGTATGTTATGCATAATTCACGGCCGTTGTTGAAATTTGCAACCACAGCGTTATTTATACAAAACATACGTTGTTTGTGAATGAATGGAATCCGGGCCGGAGCGTATACACATAGTATACACTCCGGCTGGGATTTCATCCAGCCGCACAAAAACTGATATGTCAGTTTTCTGCTGCCGGTATTTATTGAATAGCGCCGCACAGGACATGTTAGTTCACACAGTGGAGCGTGCGGCACCAAACCCCCCGGTGTAACATAACCGTAACATCACCTTCCTTCCGCCATACTGCCCGGTGCATCATTTTATCATTCTAACAGGTCCCCTTACCGCCTGGGCCCTGTAGCAGTTGTGTGGTCTGCCTTCATGGTAGCTCTGCCACTGATTATGGCCGATCTGCTATCACTATCACATAAGAAGTGCCACCAGGAGCATGTTTACAACTAGTTACCATATTAGGTATCACTATGTGGGGGTTCTATCAGGCGACCATATCTGTCTTTGCCTGGTTGCTTACCCTTTTACACTCTCTATGTTTACACAGTGCAAAAAAGTATCAAAATATGGTCATAATTTCGGGTGAATATAAAACAATGCGTGAACAGGTGAAAAAAAAAAAGGCCTTTTTGTTTCCCATTTGGAATATAACAGTAGGGTACAAACCCACTTGACGTATTTGCTGTGTGAATCAGTCTTAAAAATAAGCAGGCAAAACGCAGGTTGGCTTTATACAATTGTTCTGCGTTAAAATACGCAATTGCGTATTTTTGAAGTGTGAAGCTACATGCGTTTTTCGCACAGGTTGTTAACAACTGATGCTTTGCTAACAACAAGCTTCACGCTTCAAAAATACGCAATTGCGTATTTTAACGCAGAACAATTGTATAAAGCCAACCTGCGTTTTGCCTGCTTATTTTTAAGACTGATTCATGCAGCAAATACGTCAAGTGGGTTTGTACCCGTAAAGACAACAATGGTTAGTCATGAGAATATAGTTATTATGAAGAGTTCATCTGCTCAGTGTCCAATGGACTGCAGATGCTATTTTTGTATAACATTTCCTACAGTGCATCTTGGAATAAGTAAGATAATGTTATTACTTAGTATTAAGTCGTGCTTTCTGGAAATGCTATCATAATGAATAATCCATATTACACTAGACCTTTATTTTACTTTGGGAAAATGTGTATATTTGGGCCATGTGCAGACGCTGTAAAAGTTCCGCGCCCGCATCAGAACTCCCCACAGCATACTATGGAGCTTGAGGGTGCAGCCGCTTGCTCCATAGTGTGCACTTACATGGGTTTTTGCGGCCGCTATTCATTGATGTCAGTGCACACTAGAGATGAGCGAACCTGGAGCATGCTGGAGTCCATCCGAACCCGATCGTTCGGCATTCGATTAGCTGGGGCTGCTGAAGTTGGGTAAAGCCCTAAGGCTATGTGGAAAACATGAATATAGTCATTGGCTGTATCCATGTTTTCCAAACAACCTTAGAGCTTTATCCAAGTTCAGCAGCCCCAGCTAATCAAATACCGGACGTGGAGCGAGCGGCTGTAGCCGCAAGAAAACTGACATGTCAGTTGTTTGCCGCACTGCTGGTTATCCCGGCTGGAGCGTATACTTTGTGTATACTCTCCTGCTGGGATCTCATAGACGGGAAGGTAACGTATATTTTCGTAATAATTGCGGCCTTTGTATAACGTGGGAACATAGCCTTGTAGTCATAGTCGTATAGAGAGCTTTAGTCCCAGTATATACAAGTACCTGTGTGTTAGTCACATTTCTTGTATATAGTTCTAGTCTGCATCCCCTCTCTACAATACTTCTTAAAGGGGTTATCCAGCGCTACAAAAACATGGCCACTTTTCCCCCTACTGTTGTCTCCAGTTCAGGTGCGGTTTGCAATTAAGCTCCATTTACTTCAATGGAACTGAGTTTCAAAACCCCACCCAAACTGGAGACAACAGTAGGGGGAAAGTGGCCATGTAGCGCTGGATAACCCCTTTTAATAAACTGTTCATACATTACCTCTCCACGCTCCCGGTCTCCTCCTGCCGTCTGTTCTCTTCCCGGCACCACATGCTGCAGCTTCTCTGAGCTTAGAAGAAGACCGGGAGCGTGGAGAGGTTATATATGAACGGTTTAGGGCAGGGGCTGCACAGACATTGTGAACAATCCAGCCACGTTATAGGCTCAGTAAATGAGCGCTGATCTGGCAGATCAGTGGTAACTAACATTATTGATTGTGCCGTCATCGGCTCGTGGAATAGGACCCAATAGGCTTGTGGAATAGGCTGTACCCATGTTTTCCAGGACTCCCTAGGGCGGCATCAAACTTCTCCAATCAAATGCTGAGCGTTCGGGTTCTGACAACATTGCCGAACCCAGACAGTTCACCAACTTTCACTCACAGTGTTTGGCTTTCCACACTGAAGCACTATCTTCTGGTGCAACCTATAACCTTATGACCTTACTGACCTTAAACCCAACTCTATAGTCTTAGTGCTGTTACTGTAAAGAACCTCCATCTGTGAAGATGAACTCTTCTTTCTTTTAGGTGTAGAGAGGATGACCCGTTTGTCTTGGTTATACCCTAGGAATAAAAAGAGCTCTAGAAATATCTCCATTTATCCATTTATATATTTTACCATTGTACTTAGATCACCCCTTACTGTACTTTTTACAAGCTAAATAACCCCAAATTTAATAACGGTACAAATACTGCCCAATTGATTTGTCAAACGCTGCTGATGTTCCGATATGTATTTCCAGCTGCTAAGCATCACCACCCCTTTGTTGAGTCAGTTGCGACTTTCCTGTCTAAACCACCATGTCATGTCACTTGCTCTGTGTGTTCTTAAATCAAGTTCGACCAGTCTTGCTCTGCAGTGGAATTTTTGTGAAAGGGACAAAGGGTAAATGTATCTGATTCGGAGGTAGATCGCCATGACTGGCACCGTTCCATACTTTGTTATGAGCCCTGCGTCACTATAAGTGTACTTACTGGGCTAGATGCCTTGTATTGTTTCCAAGGTTTGTTAAGCATCTGGCTCAGTTGTAATGTTTGTTGTATGTCGGTAAGAAGCAGGATCAGAAGCAATGAGGTCAGAAGCAGCTGAGAATCTAATATACACAATGGTGAAAGCAGCTTCATTAACATGGAGGCTCTGAAGCTAATTATAATAATCCATGGCATTATTAAACCCAAGGAAGAGATCATTGTGTCTTTGCTTTCGGTCCCCAGGACTGTACATTACTCTTCTTCTTAAAGTCACGCTGTCAAAAACACTTTAGGCAAGGACGAGAATTCCCATAGTCTTAAGAGTTACAGAACTATCTGTATGGGAAGCTATATATTATACCTAGTGTACAAATGAACTGGGCCTGGGAGGATCATTGGGATTTTTAGAGCCTTAATACTGATCAATATTGGACTAGTAAAGGGGAAGGCGCCTACAATCAAGAGCAGCCCCCACCTTGTAGCTTAAAGAGGTTTTCCAACGTCACTTTCTTTCAGAGACAGCCACACTCTTGTCTCCAACTTGGATGGGTTTTTGCTGCTCAGTTCTATTGAAGTGAATGGGGCTTAATTGCAAACCGCACCTGAACTAGAGACAAGAGTCGTGTTGTCTCTGAAAGAAGGTGGCCATGTTTTTGTAACACTGGATAACCCCTTTAATCCCCTCCCCCCTCCCTTTGCTGCACAGTTAAAGCAAATGCACCAAATGAATAGACTGGCGCCGACGCAGGGATGCTGGTGCCACGGTCCTTTTTTATTTTAACAGCGCCCCGTTCCCGCACAGAACAAGAGTCTATTCCCGAGCACCAGTCCGGCCTGAAGCACTGGAGTATCGAAACTCCCTCACCTCTGTTAGGGGATTTAAAAATAGATTGGCACTGGCATTCTGGTGCGGGTCTCTTCATGCAAAAAACCTCAAGCAATGTAAATGATGGTACATTCACTTTTCTTAAAGCCATTGCAACCTAAGCCTGTTGCTGCATTGATATTACTGAACCTGCAGTGGATGACACTGGCTCAGAAACGCATGAAGCAGCAGAAATGGAGACCTGAGATGAATGAACCTTGAGCTAGCTTGGGTTTCGATTCCAATTTCAAAAAATCTGACACTCAAAGACACTCAATCCCATAAATTAGTATACCTTATTGTTTGTTCACAAGTACAAAAAGTCCACTATAAAATAGCGTGTAAAGCAACCTGTTTCAACGCAACAGTTTTTTATAAAGACGATCTAGCAGATTGGCACTCGCTTACCCCGTGGGTCAGGCCTTCAGGACTCCTAGGGTGGCATCAAACTTCTCCAGTCAAATGCTGAGCGTTTGGGTTCTGACAACATTGCCGAACCCAAACAGTTCACACACTTTCACTCACAGTTGGTGGCTTTCCACACTAGAGCACTCTCTTCTGGTGCAACCTATAACCTTATGACCTTACTGACCGTAAACCCAACTCTATAGTCTTAGTGCTGTTACTGTAAAGAACCTCCAATCTAGCAGATTGGCACTCGCTTACCCCGTAGGCCGGGCCTTAGCCCATTTTTTGCTCCTTGTAGGCTCTATGACTAATTTCCAGTCACTGATCATAGCTGTGTTGGGCAAATTAGGCAAGTATCAAAACTTGTGAATACTATTCTTTATGCTAATGGTATTCTCAAACTTTCTTGTGTATCATCTTACGGACTAAAGTGATGCTTGGGCCATGAAATTTGTAGTGGATGTCTGTGCAAATAAATCATTAAAGGGAATCTGTCACTAGGTATATGCTGCCTTAAATGAGGGCAGCGTAAACTAGTGATATAAATGCTAAACAGATTGGTGTATTACATTATTTTGTTCAGCCGTTCTCCTAATATGCAGGAGAATAGGATTCCTGCCACACCCCTCTTTCCAAACTCCAGTTATCTATCCACAGCATGGATAGATAACTGCCAATCAGCAACTGGGCGGAGTTTTCTGCTTTTCATGAATATCCAGGACAACTGAGCTTACACACATAATGGAGAGGATTACTTGTTGACCATGTTATTCAGTAGGATATCTCTAGATCCACTGCACAGAGCAATGTAAGTGATACATAATTTTGTTTAGCTTCTCTGACTAGATTATGCTACGCTTAGATAGGACAGCCTAAACCTACTGACAGAGTCTCTTTAAAGTTTTAAAACCAGAAGATGTTGCGGCGAGGGAAGGGACTGTGCTGCTTGAAGTCAATTTTGTGAAAACTCCTTTCCCGGCTGTGCCTCATCAACACTGTTCTAGAACCTGTTACTGCTCTAGTACCAGTACCAGTTTGACAAAGTACTGAATTTAACCTGCTCCTTTCATGGGTAATATTTTATTTTTGCCAGTATCTAATGTTATAGTCCAGGGCAGGGGTAAGGAACCATGACTCTCCAGCTGTTGCAAAACTACAACTCCCATCATTGACAGAGCATGATGGGAGTTGTAGTTTTGCAATAGCTGGAGGGCCAAGGTTCCCTACCCTTTGTCTTGGGTGTCAAAAAAAGAAGCCTTACACTAATGTTACAAAAGTTAATATTTCATTTGGCTTTCACAATTGTAATACATTTTCCCCTTAATGTTTTAGGTTTGCATATCTCATGGTATAAAAATATTTTTGTTGTTGTACCTGTCTGCTACAATCCTATTTACCTTTTCATTGCTTCACGTTACTGTAAAAGTTAAAGTTTAACTTATTTTGTAGTATTTCTCGGGGTCATGCCTGCAACATAAGGCCTACATTGCAACTATGACCTTTATCCTACTAGTTATTACCAAACAGGACATGTGGTTAAGGTTTTCTGGGTCATATTCCTAACCCTTTTATTGGGTTTTATTTCGAATCATGTGATACTGCTAAAAGGTGCCAAAATTATACAACTGTTTTAACATATTTATATACTGCATATTACATATTTTAGTACATTGGGACAAAAGTCTTATAAAATACTAGAGGATACATTAGATTGGTTTCATCCAGTATTTTTGGGATTTACAGATATCTGTAATGTGAAGTTCTTAGATCCCAGTTATAATGTAACATTCATAATACTGGTGTTATATATATATATATATATATATATATATATATATATATATATATATACATACATACAGTATGGCAGTGAAGCCTTCGGCGGTATCCGTGTTTTCCCCAACTTCCTAGGGCTGCATCCAACTTCAGCAGCCACTGCTAATCAAATGCTGCATGCTCTGGTTTGGACGAACCCAAGTGTGCTTGAAGTTTGCTCAACTCTAGTAGACACCAGTTGTGTTTAGTGCTGGAGGTTGAATATTTCCTTTATTATTTGCCCATTTTAATTTGTCTCGTAGTAATGAGGCTAAAAACAGAACTACTACCTCTGTTAGAAAGTGTGTAGTTAATCGCTTAGGCTAAGTTAAAGCCAATGTACCATGAGGTACATCACTTCTGTTTTTTTTTACCATAATGGATCGATGCCAGGATGCCAGTGGCGTGGTCCTTTTTTTGAGCACTCTTTTAGAGAGCAACGACTGCCCCAGAGCACTTGGGGCAGGCCCACCAGCCCCCAGTTTGACAAAACCCCCTCCCCTTGATTCTAAAGGAGTTGCGTCACAAAGGGTAGATCATCACACTGGAGGTCGTCGGGCTTACTACCAGTGATTCGGGGCAGCTGGTGCTCCCGAAAAGACCAGAGCTGTGCACAGGACTCAAAAAAAGGACTGCACCACCGGCATCCCCACACCGCTGTCTGCCCGCTCCAAAGAGAGGGTGGATACAGCCTGAGGACCACCTGGAAAACTGGGATACAGCCATAGCCATAGGCTGTATCCCAGTTTTCCAGGCGGTCCTCAGGCTGTATCCACCCTCTCCACGGAGAGGGCAGACAGCGGGAATCAGAAGGCGAGAGTTAAGGTTCATACGAACCCGAACCTCGGCCTGTCATTACCCCAACTAGCCAGAATCCTACTCCACACTGACGAGGGGCAAATACCCCGTAACGGCTGTCTGTGGATGGAAGCCTGCCTTGGCAAGCCCTTGTCATGATCGCAATACTCGTACCTTGAGTTAGACATTGACAAAAAGGGGCCACCCTGGTATTTCCCTATTTATGTTCCAATACTCGCAACCGAGTGGGACTTAAGGAGCTATTTATCAGGGTGGTGTGGTGCTCTCCCCATCATGGAGGCACCCCGTGGCAACAGGCTAGCGATATCTGTCTATCCCGTGTTTTGAGACTCGCAACCGAGACTCCACAGACTCTTGTTTTGCATATCTATATACGTTCCTATTGCAGATGCTACATGTAGTAGTAATGTATATTGACGTTCCTGCCTTGAAGAGGCTTTTATTGTGTGAAGGGACGCTTCAATGTGAACGGGCCTGCATGCATCAGTGTCCCTGGAGCCGGGGGTAACAACATGCAGTTTTGTAACCCCCCTGCATAATAATTAATGATGATGCCAGGAGCTCCTAACACCGTTCTGTAGCACATCGTCCGTGTTTATGGAACGTGCATGGAACTCATGAATGCCCCCCCCCCCCCCCCAGTCTTCTCCTGTTGCAATATTCTTGATAATATGCAGGATACATGCAGGATATTTTCATGGATTGTTTCTGGAAGCTATGCTATAGTGCTTCATATAAGTTTCCCATGGATAGTGGCTTGCCTCTCGCTCAGTGAGTGGCAGAGCTTGGCAGAAGGGAGTTCATTTGCAAGATGCAGATAACTAGATAATTCCCAGGCGATTACACAGCACTTACTTTCTGCCTGGTAATCCGTGTATAATAGACCTTAATTGCAGAACAGTTATGAGACTTCTGTGTCCTGTAATGCTGAATGTTCCGGGATATGATGTCACATGATTGCCCCTGAACCTGTATTGCAGTAGCGTGCTTAATTACAGTACCAAATGTAAGATGCACAGGATCCTATTGTAAATGTCAGACCTGATGGGCCCCCTGCAGTTAGTTTATTCACAAGATTCACGTAATATGTGTGACTGTTGTTGTTATAGAATGTGTAATTGCTACAATTACCTCTTAAAGGGCTAGTCCAGCTTCAGCAAAACAATTGTATTTATTGCATGAAGCACTGTACAAGTTTCAAATTTACTTTCGGTTTCAATTCCTTAAAGGGGAACTATCAGCAGGTTAGAGCAATCTAACTGGCTGATAGCCCCCTATAGCACCCAGGACACTGAGGAGGAGGACCATTAGGAGCACTGGCATGTCACTCGGCTCGCCCCCTCCATAGATTATCATTAGAAGGGGCGTGCCGGTTGACGCTGCAGTGCTCCTAACGGTGCTCCAGTGCGGAGTTAACCCCGACTAACAGCGCAGGACCAGCGCCGAGGAGGAAGGTAAGACACATACCTTCCTTCTCATCATCCCTGGCGCTATAGGGGGCTATCAGCAGATTAGATTCATCTAACCTTTATAGTTCCCCTTTAAAGTTTTCAGTTTGCTCCACAAGAACCTTTATTATTTACTTCCAGTGTATAAAAATCTTTCCTGGACGGTCTCATTACAGTTCTGTGCATTACAGCTGTCTCCTTGAAGGGTGTGTTCTCACCTTCAGGTTCTTTGATGCAGATTTTCAAGCCAGAGCTCGGAAAGGATCATAAAAGGCGGATAAGTATAAAGAGAAGACTGCATCAAAGAACCTAAAAAAAATGTAACCAAAATTTAAATATGGTGAGGTATTGTAACAGAAATTATATTGAAAAATAATATACCTTCTCATGATGCCAAAACATATATTTGAATGCTTATCACTAGAGATGAACAAACGGAATCTTACAAACCGAGATTCGTTACGAACTTTGTAAAGATTTCTGTTCGATACCAAACTAAACTTTATACAAAGTTCATAAAGATGGTGCACAATTGTATACACACAGAATACAAAAAAAAAGAGGTATGCTCACCTGTCCACACTCCCCCAGTGTCCTTCTTCAGGTCTCCAGTGTCTCTAGACGCCTCCAGCCTGCTCAGCCAATCACTGACTGAGACAACTTTTGCTCCGTCACTGGCTTCTGCGCTGTCCCATCTCAGTCAGTCAGTGATTGGCTAAGCGGGCTGTCAATCTTGTCTTGGGACTGACAACCCACTCAACCAATCTCTGACTGAGACAGGATGGTGCCGCCACCAGTAATTGGCTGAGCAGGCTGTCAGTCCCAAGACAAGATTGACAGCCCGCTCAGCCAATTACTGACTGACTGAGACGGGAAGGTGGCATCACTCCTGAGAATCCACAACCAACAGAATCGGAGATTGTGGTTTTGTGAGATACCTTTCTTCTCTTTAGTATTGGTTTCCTAGCGGTGGATGTGTAATTGTGTTGTCAGCGTCTCCTTCATTTGACCAGCCATGACAGGAGAGTCACTGCTGTTTGTATTGGTTTGTATAAGTGGGGACCTAAGGGGGAGATTTATCAAACCGGTGTAAAGTAGACTTGGCTCAGTTGCCCCTAGCAACCAATCAGATTCCACCTTTCAGTTTCCAAAGAGTCTGCGAGGAATGAAAAGTGGAATCTGATTGGTTGCTAGGGGCAACTGAGCCAGTTTTACTTTACACCATGTTTGATAAATCTCCCCCTCTATGTTTTATTATGGATAGAATTATTAAACGGTTCCTAAGGTCCTAAACCAGTAATAGACCCAAGTCTAATGACCTAAACTCTTGTATAAAAGCGACCCCATAGATATCCAATATCTGGATGCCCAAATCCTTGTTAACTATAATAACTATATTGTATAGCTGACAATTGTTACTGAGGTAAAAATGGCTAGTACAAGGTCAAATGCTATCGTACATAAAGTTACATACGTCATATGTGGCTATAATGGTGTGTACTGGGGCAACATCACCAGCAGACACTAATATGAAAGAATTAAAGCTTTGACATATTAAAGCCCTAGTAAAGAATTTAACATGATTAGACTTGACAACATCTGATGCTTTGATGCTGCCACTGACAATACAGATTTAGAAGGAAATTACTAGAAAAAAAAGGAAACGCTCCATTTCTATAGGAAACTATTGGTAAGCTGGAGAACCGCCATTATTGGCCATTATAGCTCCAGCCATAGATCAGTGGGACATTGATACACAGATGAGTAAAGACAAGAAAATGACATTTTATTTAGTCATAATGAAAAACATCAATAATACACAGGGCACCATAGGAAACCAGGGCTTTAATTTTTAATGTGTTCTACTTCTGCGTGTATTGTGCCTGTTTCTAACCTACATACTGTAGGTGTGAGTAGCTGGATAATAAACCTGCAAATACTAAAGAAATGGAGGCTAAAAATGAGATGGAAACACTTAATAATACATAACCTAAACCATGGAGAGTAGAACAGTCTGCATTTCGTATAAGAGATCCAGTGTTAATGTCAGGTTTAGATATCCCCGAGCGTCCATCTTCCTCATAAGAAGACATCTGTATTATGAATGGCACATAGGGTTATTTTCAGGGTAGGTCTTATTTTCGAAGAAACATAAGGGGAATTTATCAAACATGGTGTAAAGTGAAACTAATCAGATTCCACTTTTCATTCCTGAGAGACTTTCTGGAAAATGAAAGGAGGAATCTGATTGGTTGCTAGGGGCAACTGAGCCAGTTTCACTGTACACCATGTTTGATAAATTCCCCCTATAGTATACACTGTAGCCCCACTCTATACAGTAGTAGCCACCATACTGTATGTCCCAGTGTTGTTAGGCTTCTATACTGTACGTTCCCCTATAGTTAGGCCTCCATACTGGATACCTCCCTCCCCCTCTGCAGGTAGTCCCCATACTGTATACCTCCCTCCCCCCTCTTCAGGTAGTCCCCATACTGTATACCACCCTCACCCCTCTTCAGGTAGTCCCTATACTGTATAAATCCCTCCCCCCTCTGTAGTTGTTCCCCCATACTGTATACATCCTACCTATGCAGGTAGTCCCCATACTGTATATCACCCTCCCCCCTCTGCAGTTAGCCCCCTTACTTTGTACCTCCCTCCCCCCTCTGTAGTTGTTTTTCCATACTGTATACATCCACCCTCTGCAGGTAGTCCCCATACTGTATACATCCACCCTCTGCAGGTAGTCCCAATACTGTATGCATCCACCCTCTGCATGTAGTCCCCATACTGTATACTGTACATCCACCCTCTGCAGGTAGTCCCCATACTGTATACATCCACCCTCTGCAGGTAGTCCCCATACTGTATGCATCCACCCTCTTCAGGTAGTCCCCATACTGTATACATCCACCCTCTGCAGGTAGTCCCCATACTGTATGCATCCAGCCTCTGCAGGTAGTCCCCATACTGTATGCATCCACCCTCTGCAGGTAGTCCCCATACTGTATAGCAAAAAAAAAAAAAAGAAAAAAAGAAAACCGTCAGCTCACCAAAGTGGTAATGTGCACATAATCCAGTAATGAGGCACAATAGGATGAATAGATGGGGCCGATTCCTGTTTGGAGACAATAGCAGAAAAGTATGGAAATCCTCTGGCTCCAGAAAAAGTGCAGTGATATAAAAAATTTATTGGAATCATGTTAAAAAAACACATAAAAACAGACATTGATGTCTAGAACAAACAGAGATCTGTTTGTTCCAGACATCGATGTCTGTTTTTATATGTTTTTTTTAACATGCTTCTAATAAATTTTTGATATCACTGCACTTTTTCTGGAGCCGGAGGATTTCCATATTGTATACCTCTCCTCAGGCCCGCTTCTGCCATGAGGCGGAATGAGCCTTCCGCCTCAGGCGGCAGATTTTGCGGTCCGGCAGGGGGGCGGCATTATGTCCCCCCTGCTGTCATTTTTGTTAAGTATCATTTAACAAAAATGACAGCGACCGCTCACCTGTCCCGTCGCCCGCGCTCTCCACATCCCGTCAGGTCCCGCGATGTCACCCTGCAGCTGTCACGGACCTCCAGGCTGTGGTGAGTGCCCGGGGTCGGTGGGGGACGCGCTGGGGTGATCGGGTCGCGTGGGGCCCCACTCACTCACCACAGCCTGGAGGTCCGTGACAGCTGCAGGGAGACATTGCGAGACCTGACGGGATGTGGAGACAGCGGAGAGCGCGGGACGGCTGTGGCGTGGGACAGGTGAGCGTCTGGCTGCGGGGGGGGGGGGGGCTCTGGGATGCCGGCCATCACCCGGGACGGCCGCTTGAGGTTTGCCTCAGGCGGCAGAAAGCCCAGAATCGGCCCTGCCTCTCCTACCTCTCCTTCCATGCTGTAGTTGCCCCTTGTTCCCTCTGTCTCACATATTCAAAGTCCCCTACTGTACATCTTCTTACCCCTCCTGCCTCCCCTGCAGCTTATGTTGAGCAGGTGGCGGTGGAGCATAACAAGTCTGTCCCTGATTGGCTGATGCTCAGCCACCCAGTGTCAGGGATCTGGTCAGCTGACTAACTAGGGCTTATATTTGGAGTAGGGCTTATATTTTTAAGACTACTTCACAAATCTTGCACAATGACGCTGCAAATTTGTGGAGGGCAAGGTTTTACCTTCCCCATTGATTCCAGTGGGGAAATCTGCAACCAATTCACAACATAAATTCACATGCTGTAGATGTTAAATCCTGCACCACATGTTAGTTTTACTGTGTGTGAATGAGATGTAAAAAATCACATCTACTTGGAAAATCCTCAGCAAATCTGTCTGTCATGCATTTACCCTTAGGTTACACCAAAGTGTATGGGAAATATTTCACACGAGACCACACACAAAGGCTTTCTGACAAGTGCTGTTGGGGGTCAGAGCTATTTACATACATTTAGTAGTGATATAATAGTGTGTGCATGAGGCGAAATTGATACAGTGCATTCTATGTGTATTCATGTTTTTTTTCGCATTCAAACATTCCATAAATACAGAAGATGTGCTGCATACAGGATTCGTGGACCTCCCGGCATCATGTATCATTATGATGCTGAGAGCGCCACAACTATCAAAATCTTCTCAGTACTTATCGACACAGCTGTGTGACTGTGTCAGTACAGTACCGCAATAATTTGAACAGTTACGGCACTCTCAGCATCATAATAATACATAATGCCAGGAGGTCCACGAATTTAAAGTTCAACATGTTTAATAAATTAAATTTTAAAAATAAAACAGCGGATACAAATAAGATGTGTTTTAGTAACACAGTAGTGAGATGATGGAAAATGCGATGGCATTGAGAGATAACACTCTTTTCCTCAAACAGATCCACTTTATATTTATATACAAAGAATTAGTGGCTAAAAATTGCTATTAATGGAGTATTCTGCTCAAACATAACTTTTCAAATGTTGCTCCCCATAGTGAAACTAAAACTTTCTTCCATATTTGTTATTATCTCTTCAGTCTCCTTCCCCCAGTTCTAAGCTGCTGCTTTCTGCTGAAGAGGCAAAAATCTGTGTGTGAGCTTTTCTCTCCGTCTCCCCCTCCTCCCCCCTTCCTTCTGAGACGGATCATGTAAACAAGTCCCTATCTGCAACTCTGTAGCTTCTTTGTAATGCTGGGAGGCATAATCACGAGGAGTTCATCAACAACTTGACCTCAGATTAACCCTCCCAGCACTACAAAGAAGCTATAAAAGTTGGAGATAAAACCTGCCAGGGACTTGTTACATCAGCCGTTCCAGAAGGGAGGGGGAAACAGAGGGAACAGCTCACACACTGTTTTTTGTGTCTTCAGCAGAAAGCAGCAGCTCAGAACTGGGGGAAGGAGATTGAATAGATAATATTAAGTATAGAATGAATTGTTATTCTCAGCAAGACAAGTTATGTTTGAGTGTAAAACCCCTTTAAGGCCCTACTTATTATTATATGACAAAAGGCGAGGGTCACTTTAATTTGCAGCAATAGGCCAGCATTTTGTTCATTGTTACTGAACGCATTGGGAGTCAGTGCTCGGTTGTTTGCTATAAACAAACCGCTCTTGTTCCTATATATATGGCTGCACAGAGCTGGCAGATCGCTCCATTTATTTATTTCTTTAGTTTTTTTGGCTCCATGCCTAGCCTCCTACAATAAGCTTTAGGAAACCCAGTGTAAATCTCTGGGTTAACAGCCGAACATCTCATCTTTGCTGCCAGCTCTGTGCTTTGTAGGTCACTAGAAGGGATGGTAGAATACACGAAACTTCCCATATGGGTGTGACATTTGCATGTTAGGCAGTTCCTGTAATATTACCACTCAAGAATTATCAGCGCAAACATCAGAGATCAGGAAGTATATTAAGCTGCCCACACAGAATAATGATCACTAGATTAAATTTACCACTTATGGAACATCTGGCATTAATGTAATGGAAACAATTGTATCGCAGCGTTCAGATTGGATTTAGATTAGTAAATGACAGAATGTTATGTGCCTATCGCTAACATTATAGGAGATCTACAGGAGAAATGACCTATAGAAGCACTAGACTGCATTGTTCATACTTATGGTGCGTTTACACGTAACGATTATCGTGCGAATTTGCGCGATAACGATCGAATTAGAACGATAATCGTACGTGTAAACGCAGCGAACGATCACACGACGAACGAGAAATCGTTCATTTTGATCTTACATGTTCTCAAATTGTCGTTCGCAAAAAATTCGCAGATCGTTCCGTGTAAACAGTCGTTCGCCGATTTAACCAATGTGTGAGATAGGATTAAGCGATCGCAAAACGATTTTCCGTACGATATAATGTACCGTCTAAACGCTGATCGTTATGAAAAAAAAAATCGTTACTCCGACATCGTTAATCATACGATCGGGCCAATTATCGTTTCGTGTAAACGCAGCATTAGGCTATGTTCACACAACGTATCTTTTTGTAAAAGAACGTCCGTTGTTGCAATCGGCAACAACGGCTGTACTTCTTTCGAAAAGATAAGTTGCTTAGTCTACTATGGAATCCCGGCCGGAGAGTATATACATAGTATACGCTCCGGCTGGGATCTCTCGCGGCGCCATAGTAAACTGACATGTCAGTTTTCTGCGGCCGCTATTCAGTAAATAGCGGCCGCAGAAAACCCTTTCAGTTCGCACAATGGAGTGTGTGGCTCCGGCCGCACGCTCCATTGTGTGCTGTGGGGAGTTCTGATGCGGGCGCGCTAGGATACGCCCGCATCAGAACTCAGCGGCGCTAAAGATCATCTGGCCGGTACTGGAGTACCAGCCAGGATGATCTTTTCTGAGACCGGCCGTTCTGTGACCTGGCTGGGTCACGGAGTGGCCAGTCTTATGCAGCTTGTAAAAATATCCTTATGGTGTAGTGCACTGTATATTAAGGAATTCAGGTTCTGTACACAGTCCATATATACAGACAACAACAGAACAGATTATCGGAGCTCCCGGAATCATGTATTATTATGATGCCGGGAGCTCTGAATCAGTTTAAATCTTTGTAGTACTGTACTGACACAGCTGCGCAGAGCTGTACTGACATGTTCTGTTTCATTGCACACGGTCCGTGCACAAACATGTGCATGAGGCTTTAGTCTGTTGTGCAAAAATAATGTTTATAATGAGTTAGCACAAGCAATACCTTTCTCAATATTAATTTTTTGTTTTTGGAGATAAGTGTTTCAGTTAAATTATAATGTTATGGTTGTCGTCAGCCTCCACAAAAGGAAGCTTAAAGGGAATGTGTCATCAGAAAATGGATTTTTGTTTAAGGGTACAGTCACACATTCAGAATCCGCAGCAGGTTTGATGGTTCAGATATCAATGTAACTCAATGACTCAACACAGCACTCCCACTCTGTGTTTGAAAAAAAAGTCAAGCTCATAATGCACGTCTATGGAGCCCAACTCTATGTTTTTCTTACATAGAGCAGGGAGAGGAACTGTCCAGAGCAGTAGCAAATCCCTATAGAAAACCTTTTCTGCTTTGGACAGTTCCAGTCACGGACAGAGGTGGCAGCAGAGAGCACTGTGTCAGACTGGAGAAAATACACCACTTCCTGTAGGACATACAGCAGCTGATAAGTACTGGTAGATTTTTAAATCGAAGTAAATTACAAATCTATATAGCTTTCTGAAACCAGTTGATTTGAAATATTTTTTTTCTTTACCAGATTATCCCTTTAATTATGTATGCAGGGCAGTCTACACTGTATACAAAGACAAAAAGTGCACTGAAATGGTATAGAGCTGTATCTTGAGAGACCCCGCCTCTCCAGTACTTTTGTTACATAGACATTAACTACACTGGTCTGAACAGAAGACTTAAAATAGATTTTTTTTTCCACAAACCTAATTTAGCTGGCCTGACACCTAGTCTCTTGCGTCCACCTACTGACACCTCCCATAGAACCTGTTGATACAAGACAGGCTGCCTGTGTTGCAATATTCACGATCTTTGGATCTGCTGAATATTGTCATGTGTGACAACACATTCACAATGATTCTTTGTTCACAAAGGAATCATCATCTGGTTGTGTTGGGCCTATCTTACAATGTTTGTGCTATACAGTGAATATCTGCTCTCCGCACAATGACATGTTAATTTTTTTTTTTTTACCATAATCTTAGAGGAAAAGCTTTATATGCTCTAGGACACTGGTTAGAGCAGCGACCGCCCCTGTGGTCATGTAAAGGCCGTATAAGACGGGCCGACATTTTCTGTTAGCGCTCGCTTGCACTTCTCAGTATAGTTATACTTACCTCTCCATGTTCTTAATGTCCTCCTGGCTTTTTTCAACTCACAGTCCTGTCTCTGCAGTGACAGGCCTCTCAACCAATCACTAACCAAGACAGGACCAGTGACCAGGACTGTGGCCAGTGATTGGCTGAGCGGCCTGTCACTTCATATAGTTTCAGCAGCCGCAGGAGAACACTGGGGAAGGCAGTAGGACACTGGGGAAGCCTGGAGAGGCAAGTATAACTTTATTTTTTATATACTTTCATCAGACACCAACCGTGCACCTTCTATAACACGGAGCGATGCGTGGTCAGTGGCCGATGAATTTGAAACTAGCTGAAAGAGAACAATTAGCCGGTGATTGGGAAACAAACATCATGCCCTTATTTTGAGTGCCATAATGGGTGGTCCATTTTGATCTTTGCTATGGGGGGTCCTTTTCTTCTTGGTATTCCACTGTATAGTAGTATTTATGTACATACTGTTATAACTATATATAGTTATATATAACTTATTGTAATGTATTGCAACCACTATTGGAGATACACTATTGTAAGTAGAATAGCACAGTATATAGATGTAGCTGTAGACAGCTATTGTTCTGAAGCAGAGCAGTCTTAGTGGGTGGCATACGCTGTAACTACTCAAATAACAGAAGACAGTTCCTGGATATTCAGCTGTACTCCGCAGTGATATCATGTAATAGGTCTCCTCTGGCATCACTGATCACTTCTCACTAGGTGAACTGAGCTCCCAGACAACATTGCCCAGGGAGAGGAGCTGGATGTATACTGCTGCTCCTCTACTCCGGAGATAACAGCTGGTGACTGTATAGTATAAGCACAATACACTGTACATAGTATAATGTATAGTATAAGCACAATATACATAGTATAATGTACAGTATAAGCACAATATATAGTATAATGTACAGTATGAGCACAATATATATATAGTATAATGTACAGTATAAGCACAATATACATAGTATAATGTACAGTATAAGCACAACATACAGTATATCGTATAATGTACAGTATAAGCACAATATACATACAGTAGTATAATGTATAGTATAAGCACAACATATATAGTATAATGTACAGTATAAGCACAACATATGTAGTATAATGTACAGTATAAGCACAATATACATAGTATAATGTACAGTATAAGCACAATACACTGTACATAGTATAATGTATAGTATAAGCACAATACACTGTACATAGTATAATGATAGTATAATCACAATATCCATAGTATAATGTATAGTATAAGCACAATATACATAGTATAATGTATAGTATAAGCACAATATACATAGCATAATGTATAGTATAAGCACAATATACATAGTATAATGTATAGTATAAGCACAATATGCATAGCATAATGTATAGTATAAGCACAATATACATAGTATAATGTATAGTATAAGCACAATATACATAGTATAATGTATAGTATAAGCACAATACACTGTACATAGTATAATGTATAGTATAAGCACAATATACATAGTATAATGTATAGTATAAGCACAATATCCATAGTATAATGTATAGTATAAGCACAATACACTGTACATAGTATAATGATAGTATAAGCACAATATACATAGTGTAATGTACAGTATAAGCACAATAAGGTAGAGTATAACTATCCCAGGGCTCACATATTATACTGTTATGTGATTGGACGATCATTGAACTCTTATGCAATAGTAGGAAAAGGAAACTAAATGTTGCTAAATTGTGAAATCCTGTACTCTAAGCATATGTGTGTTTCCTCCCCTGGGGGTTTTCCCGTTATTTCTTCTTCTGACATAAGAGGCATTAGTATCAGTATGAAGAATTGGTATAAGGAGTCAAAATGTCATAAAGTCTTAGACACCCATCATTGTTAGAGATGGAGCAGGTTCCAGTAGAGCAGGTCACACTTGAGTCAGAGGAAGTACAGGATTTTTAGGGATTTCAGTTTATATATTGTAGAATGGTGATGTAGACGTCACAGGGTTTACACTGTCACAGCTGTCATTCATAGCCTGTCCCCTGCTATTTGTGTTACACATTGATGTGGTTACCGCCTCAAATAAATGCATCTGAATTAAATGGAAACCAAAGAATAGAATGAGGATAGTTGTTCTTTTTTTTACCTTCATCCTCAGCACTGTTTTCACTAAATCTTCTGTTTGATAATATGTAAATTAGGGATGGGGCTATCAGTGCACCAATCTGCCTTGCCTGCCAGCTGCCTCCCCATATATACTGGGGTGACACTCTAATGTGATGTCACTGTGATGTCCAGCCAAGTACAGTACTTATTTTTTTTTTTTAGGCAGGAGGTGAACATAAAAAAATTATCTTAACTCACCTCTTCCTGAGCCTCTTCAGCGCCGGATCACCACTCTGGGACTCCCGCTGGTCTCGGGGATCTCAACCAGAGCTGATGTCACGACCCTGTTTATTGACTGGCCAGTCCATTAGCTGGGACAGACCTTATTCCCCAAGTCGTGACATCATTACAACTCTGCCTTCCGGTGGGGGTCCCGGGGCCAGTCACGTGGGGGATGGCAGACATGGGGAGGAGTAAATAAGGACTGGTTATTATATTTCCCCCTGATCCCCTACTTGACTGGACTTCTCCAACTTCTTTAACTGTGCAGATCTGTGCACTCAGGGCAGTAGCTCCACCCCAGTGCACCAAGCCGTCTAATTTACAAATTAATTAAACTGAATATTTAGCAAACACTGTGCTGATTATAAAGGTAAGAAGACCACCTTTATTCTCAGCCTCCCGTGCTATGGGAACAACAAGTTAGAGTCGTCTTAGTTTCGGTTAAAGGAACTCATAGACACAGACATTTCTGTCAGTAACCTCATACTGGAACACACCGCAGGGATCAATTTATATCCAGATCAGTCAGAATTTTCTATTGCACCCACAATATCCAAAAAAACTTGTACTATAATGTAACAGTGGATTTGCGCTTAAAGGAGAAGTCCGGCGAAAATTTTTATCAAACTATTGTATTACCGCCCAAAAGTTATACAAATTACCAATATACACTTATTACGGGAAATGCTTATAAAGTGCTTTTTCCCTGCACTTTCTACTGCATCAAGGCTTCACTTCCTGGATAACATGGTGATGTCACTTCCTGAATAACATGGTGATGTCACTTCCTGGATAACATGGTGATGTCACTTCCTGGATAACATGGTGATGTCACTTCCTGGATAACATGGTGGTGTCACTTCCAGGATAACATGGTGATGTCATTTCCTGGATAAAATGGTGATGTCACGACCAGACTCCCAGAGCTGTGCGGGCTGTGGCTGCTGGAGAGGATGATGGCAGGGGGACACTGAGGGACACAGGGCACTGGAGTACACTGAGCATCCCCCTGCCATCATCCTCTCCAGCAGCCACAGCCCCCACAGCTCTGGGAGTCTGGTCGTGACATCACCATGTTATCCAGGAAGTGACATCACCATGTTATCCAGGAAGTGACATCACCATGTTATCCAGGAAGTGAAGCCTTGATGCAGTAGTAAGTGCAGGGAAAAAAGCTCTTTATAAGCATTTCCCATAATAAGTGTATACTGATGATTTGTATAACTTTTAGGGGTCAATACAATACTTTAATAAAAAAAAATTCCCAGACTTCTCCTTTAAGATGCTGTTGGATATGGCATTATGCTTTCATTAGCTGGGTTTACAAATCTGTGTCCAAAAATACGGTACCACCCCTGATGGGAATGCATGGGGATTCAGGATGCCACAAGCTGGATCCCTTCCATTGCTCCATAGGCATAGAAGGGGCATGGCGGCAGACCTATGTACTATTCAGTATTTGCCATCAAAAAACCTTACACTGAGTAGTTTTTGATCAAGGATATAGGAGTGAGCCCTTACTACTTTGTTAAAGGGATTCTTTGAGTAAGAACACTCATCCCTTATACACAGCATAAGGAATAAACTTCAGATTACACAGGGTCTGTCTGCTGGTAGCCCCCCGCAAGCTCTAGAATGGTAAAAAAAAAAACAGCCAAATAGACTAAGGGCAATCAGTCACATAATAAATATAGCAGGATAAGGAAGAAACCCCCTAATGTTCAGGCATATTGAAAACCCAGCAGTCTTAGTAAATCTGCTCCATTGTCTAGTTATTTTCCTCCTCTGATGATTTTAGTTGATATTCTTGGAAAAGTAAGCGAAGGTTTATGAACGTCCCATAAATCTCCCAGGAATAATATCATAATAAATGTATTTGTCCCTGAGCCAAATCACATAGCATAAAACAGTGGGTGGGTGGCACAATATTTTAACAATCACTCCAGTAATTTAAGGGTGGGGTGGGTGGCGAGCTTGTTGAGTCTGATCCAGCATGAATGAAGTTGTGCACGTTCAGTAACTCACATTACTACAGGCTTTGATGTGCAATTATTATCTTTAGACCTCGGCAAACCTTAATACATATACGTTTTTTAATAGTACATTATAGTAATTGTGGCATAATCACCTCAGTATAGCACTGAAGTTAAAGGGGTACTCCAACTAAAATATTTTTCTTTCAAATCAACTGGTGTTAAAAAATTATATAGATTTAGTCTTCTAGTACTTATCAGCTGCTGTATGCAGTGCAGGGAGTGGTGTATTATTTCCAGTCTGACACAGTGCTCTCTTCTGCCACCTCTGTCCGTATCAGGAATAAGGAGGTGGCAGCAGAGAGCACTGTGTCAGACTGGAAAGAATACCCTACTTCCTGCAGAACATACAGCAGCTGGTAAGTACCGGAAGACTTGAGATTTTTAAATAGAAGTAAATTACAAATCTATATAACTTTCTAACACCAGTTGACTATTTTATTTTGTAGAGTTCCCCTTTAAATCAAATGCCAGGTCCTATCCCTCACCTGTTAGATACATGTATCAGCAACATTGCTTTGGACCATGCATCTGTATACTTGGATATCCTATCTATCTATCTATCTATCTATCTATCTATCTATCTATCTATCTATCTATCTATCTATCTCCTATCTATCTATCTATCTATCTATCTATCTATCTATCTATCTATCTATCTATCTCCTATCTGTCTATCTATCTATCTATCTATCTATCTATTTACTTTCTATCTATCTATCTATCTATCTATCTATCTATCTATCTATCTATCTATTATCTATCTATCTATCTATCTATTATCTATCTATCTATCTATCTATCTATCTATCTATCTATCTATCACACGAAAATCCAAAGCACTCCAGCATAAGGTGAAAAAAGGTGGTGGTTTATTACAAAAATGTGCAAAAACACAGGATGCAACGTTTCAGTTCTCTCACAGAACCTTGATAATGGTTCTGTGAGAGAACTGAAATGTTGCATCCTGTGTTTTTGCACATTTTTGTAATAAACCACCACCTTTTTTCACCTTATGCTGGAGTGCTTTGGATTTTCGTGTGATACTTGGGGATCCCCCCTGCCAAGGGATTTGCATCCAACTGCACCCGCTACACCTGTGAAGAAGTGCGGCTCCTTTCTCCTCTGTATCTATCTATCTATCTATCTATCTATCTATCTATCTATCTATCTCCTATCTATCTTTTATCTATCTATCTATCTATCTATCTATCTATCTATCTATCTATCTTTTATCTATCTATCTATCTATCTATCTCCTATCTATCTATCTATCTATCTATCTATCTATCTATCTCCTATCTATCTATCTATCTATCTATCTATCTATCTATCAATCTATCTATCTATTATCTATCTGTCTATCTATCTATCTATCTATCTATCTATCTGTCTATCTCTCTCCTATCTATCTATCTATCTATCTATCTATCTATCTTCTATCTATCTATCTATCTATCTATCTATCTATCTATCTTTTATCTATCTATCTATCTCCTATCTATCTATGTATCTATCTATCTATGTATCTATCTATCTGTCTAAAGTAACAAGATGACCGCAGCACTCCAAAATGAGGTGAAAAAAGTAGCATTTTTTTATTTGCCCATGAAACATCTATCTATCTATCTATCTATCTATCTATCTATCTATCTATCTCCTATCTATTATCTATCTATCTATCTATCTATCTATCTATCTATCTATCTATCTCCTATCTATCTATCTATCTATCTCCTATCTATCTATCTATCTATCTATCTATCTATCTATCTATCTATCTATTATCTATCTATCTATCTATCTATCTATCTATCTATCTATCTATTTATCTATCTATCTATTGCTGTTGCTCATATAAATTTCTACAGTATGTGATCTTTTTTATATGTAATAGTCCTTAAGCCTCCTTAAAGGGAACCAGTCAGAATGATTGTGCTGATATGGCTCCCTGCAGCACAATATACAGTAGATCTGCTGTGCGGCTTGCGGAGCACACCAGCCACATCTGCAGCAGTAGCTTCACATGGGGGAAAAAGATGTTCTATTAGGCTGCACAAAGCCCTGAGAGGGGCGGCAACTAGTCATCTGGACGGGGAATCTCCTGTAACTAGTCACTGCTCTCTGCCTGTCAATCATCCCTGCACTGCACGCTGACAGGCAGAGAGCCGTAACTAGTCACAGGCGACTCCCTGCCCAGGTGACTAGTTGTTGCCCCTCGTGTGTTGGAATAAAACATCTATTTCCCCTTTGTAAAGCTACTTCTGCAGCCGCGGCTGGTGTGCTCCGCAAGCTACACCGTAGATCTATACTGTGCTGCTGGGAACCATATCAGCACAATCATGCTGATCAGTCCCCTTTAACCTGTTTATCCCCCTTTACCTATTCTACTCTCTGGCCAGGCCAGCGGTAGCGTGCAGCATTCTATAGCTTTGTTTTGGGCTTTAGAAGAGACACGCTGTTGGTTAAGCCAGAAGGCCTAATGCCCTAATGTGTTGCAAACAGTACAACAATCTCTGTAATCTTCTGACCACATGTGCGCATTATAGATTATCAAAATAGGAAGCTTGACCCATTCACTGCCAGAAAGCATAGGGGAACTGGCAGTCAGTGCTATTAAATACATGAAACATCTATTACATAGGAAAACCTCTGTACATAGATCAATGTGTATGATCAATGTACATGTAAAACTAGCTCCGTGGTCCCTATGTCTTACAAGGAGGTTAGATGTAAAAGTCTGCCTGCCTAAATTACAGATGCTAAGCAGGCTTTATACATGCGGGGGAGGAAGAGTTGTGGACAATTATTGGACTTGGGTGCGGAGAGCAGCTGGAGCTGTGATTTCTCATATAAATACACTTGAGGTATTTACTGACACATATTCACAGCCTTACCAGTCCCTTTCAGTAGTGGGCATTATACATTGCTCCGCAGATAGTACAGCAAGACCAGCATAGTCATAGAAACATAGAAGATTGTTGACCACCTGCTCCATCTAGTCTGCCCTTATATAATTTCCTCTCATATTATCCCAGGATAGTTATATGTTTATCCCAGGCATATTCACATGTACTTTAGATTTACCTACCACGTCTGCTGGAAGTTTCTTCCAAGCAACTACTACTCCTTCAGTAGAGTAATATTTTCTCATGCTGTTTCTGATCTTTCCTCCAACTAACATTTCACTGTGCCATCTAGTTTTCCCCACTGCCTGGTTGCACTGGTGACTGATTTTAAGGCTGTAAGAAATCACTACCCCTAAATCCTTCTCTTCTGAAGTCTTATTTAACACAGAACTGCCTATATGATACGCCGATAGAGGATTCCTACTTCCCAAATGCGTTATTTTACATTTGGAACATTTCTTACATTTGGAAATTTTACATTAGGAACATCAACCCTTTTGTGTCACCAGCAAACTGACAAACATTACCAAAACTCTTCCTTAGATGTCCTTTTGTCACTTAGGCTGGGTTTACTGTACGTTTTTGCAATCCATTTTTTTCATCCATTTTTTGCAAAAAAAAAAACGGATTAAAAAAACATATGCATTTGGGTGCGTCTGTTTAAATCCGTTTTTCCATTGACTTCCATTATAAAAAAAAACAGATCAAAACGTATCCGTTTTTTTTTTACATACACAAAAACGTAGTTGACCTCATTTTTGTGTCCAGTTTGATATGTTTTTTTTTTTTTAAATGGAAGTCAATGAAAAAGCGGCTTAAAACGGGCGCAAACAAAAGCATACTTTTTTTACATCCATTTTTTGCAAAAAACGGATAAAATAAACATATTGCAAAAACGTAGTGTGAACCCAGCCTTAGTTGCACAAACATTTTGGTCAAGCATGTTGCTGTGTGGTCCTAGCTTTATCCAACTTTCATGGTAATTTAAAGTGTACCTCTCATGACATATAAAAAATATGTGCCCCCCTTCCCCCGTAAATATTTAGTTAATACTTGCCTTTTGTATTCTGTCTATTTTTATTTTAATATCAAAGCTTGGTTGTTTAGTGCTCCATTGTGCTGCTTGTGCTTTTGCATTTCACTCTGAGCCGGTGGGCGGTCCCTTAGATCAGTTAGGTTACTCAGTTGCAGCATTGCACAGGGGCGTGTACAGGGGCGTGTACGGCTGCTGGCCAGTCAGCATTCATCTTTACTGGGCAAGTCTGTGCAGAACAGAGGGACAACTGAAATCACTTCCTGCATTTTGTCTTTGTTTTGCTGTTGCAAAAGATCTAATGGCCTTAGTGACGAAGCCTCAGCTGCAGTTTCCTAATAAGTGAGACACCTAGTGGCTGATTTTATAGCAATGTATTTTGTATAGAAAACATTGTATAGAAACATTTAACATTATTAGTAATGACAATGCCCATTTAAAGTTGGCTTAAAAAAAATAGATAACTTTTGGAGTATCTAGGTTTAGTTTGTTGCATGTTTAGCCACACCCCTTTATCACACAGCCACACCCCTTGTGTTTACTCAATATATATAGCATTTAACATATTATAATAAGATTTCTTTTTTGCATTGTAATCTTATACATCTGTCCCTTCATGTATTTCCCAATCTAATTGTAACTAGAATAGGAACTGTCATGACAGCATTTTGGCATTGCCTGACTTGGGAAACATATGGCTAATAATTGAAAAGAGGTAAATATTAATTTGCAGATTATATATAGATAGAATCTACATAAAATATTGTGTAACCCCAAAGGCACCATGTAGCCCTAGCCTAAAATGGAAAGTCTAAGCATGTGACTTATCGCATTGACTCATCTGGTTGACAAATTTGGCACAGCCTTAGGCTAGGGCTACAGTACATGGTTGCACTACAGAAAGATTGGGCAGACAATTTGCAGAAACATGTTAGGCTTAGATGGTATTTGCTGTCCACTGCGTAGTAAATTGTAAGGACCTAGATGGAACTAGTGGTCTTTTTCTGCCAGCAATTTAGTTGGTTTCTATGTTTCTATAATTCCTCAATGTACGCAACCCGAAGTAAAATATTATACTATGTTGAAGAACCGTTTGAATTTATCACAGCGTTAGGAGTCTTTGAGTATGGCGCATCTAGATTTGGCAGTTTTTGCCCAGCTTGCCCAGGTGCTATAAATCTGTCAGGTGGTGAGAGGATCTCCCGTGTACAGCGTCCTTGTCAGCTCAACTGTGCTTTTGGCACAACATAATCGGACTTGCACTTTTTTTCATTTGTAAGGAAAGGCTTCCGTTTTGACACTGTACCACACAGCCTCAAACATATGAAGAATAAAGGAGATTGTTGTCACATGCAGTACACAACCAGTACTTGCCAGAAATTCCTGCAGTTGTTCTTTTGTTGTTATAGTGGTATGTTTTGGGTAATTGTCCTGCTAAAAGATGAAATTCCCTTTTCCTTATCTTCAGCTTTTTAATGGAGGCCTGAAGGTTTTGTGCTTTTGGCACAACATAATCAGACTTGCACTTTTTTTCATTTGTTAGGAAAGGCTTCTTTTTTATTCAGATATTTTTTATTAAACATTTTACAATTTTACAACAAACCCCTCCCCAACCCCTCCACCCCTTCCCTTCCACAACTCCCCCCTCCCCCCAACCCTTAGGACTACATGTCCCTTCCCCGTCACATGTTTTAACAAGAAAACACATTCATCACAAAAATATATCTTGCATAAATATATCAGTACGTTCTGTTACATATCCGATCATCAATTTGCATCTTCTCCAGGCAGGGGACCCCACTCACACACCTTATTCACACTAACATTCTCTCCAGCACATCTACAATGTTAGGAAAGGCTTCTGCTTTGACACTGTACCCCACATCCTCAAACATATGAAGAATATAGGAGATTGGTGTCACATGCAGTACACAATCAGTACTTGCCAGAAATTCCTGCAGTTCTTCTTTTGTTGTTATAGTGGTATGTTTTGGTTAATTGTCCTGCTAAAAGATGAAATTCCCTTTTCCCTATCTCCAGCTTTTTAATGGAGGCCTGAAGGTTTTCTGTTTTTGGCACAACATAATCGGACCAATAAAAGGCTTCCGTCTTGCCTCTCTACCCCACAGTCCCAAACATACAAAGAATACAGGAGATTGTTGTCACATGCAGTACACAACCAGTACTTGCCAGAAATTCCTGAAGCTTCTTCAATGATGCTGTAGACTTCTTGGAAGCCTCCTTGACCAATTTACTTCTTGGTTTTATTATTTTTAATTATACAACAAAAATCTGGCATTTTGACGGGGGGTGTAGACTTTTTATATTCACTTTATGTGTGTATATGTACAGCTCTTGTATGTGACCTGCTATACCAATAACACAGTAGCAAAAAGTACCATGTGCTTTATAAAATGCATTGTGCACTGTCACTAGTGTTGGCACCTGCTACAACTATATACAAAACATTATACTTTGGGGCCTGTGCTTCTGATCTTTATGGACCCTAGAAAAGTCTTTCAGGCCCCCGTGTGTCTGGTAGGAAGCTGGTGAATTTGTCCATAGTTATATCACTGGTTGCTGCAATCTCTATAGCCATGTCACAATATTAAAGGGGTTGTCTAGCGAAAAAAAATTTATTTCAAAAAGTTATATAGATTTGTAATTTACTTCTATTTAAATATCTTGTCTTCCCATACTTATCAGCTGCTGTATGTCCTGCAGGAAATGGTGTTTTCTTTTCAGTCTGACCCAGTGCCTTCTGCTGACATCTCTGTCCGAGACAGGAACTGTGCAGAGCAGGAGAGGTTTTCAATGGGGATTTGCTACTGCTCTGGACAGTTCCTGTCTCAGCCAGAGATGGCAGCAGAGAGCACTGTGTCAGACTGAAAAGAAAACATTTCCTGCAGGACATACACCAGCTGATAAGTATGGGAAGACTTGAGATTTTCAAATAGAAGTAAATAACAAATCTGTATAACTTTATGACACCAGTTGATTTAAAAGAAAAAGATTTTCGCTGGATAACCCCTATAAGGCTTTGGGTGGGAGTTTTTCAGTACATGATTTACATTCTCATATCCAGAGATCAGCTAATAACCTGTCGCTCCCCCGGTGACTTGCAGGAAACAATCTACACTGCTTATTCTGCCGGGGTATTCCTAGCACACTTCCTATCTGCTATACAATAATGCTTTCTCATGAGAACAATCTGCTTCAAATAGCTGAACGCAAACTATCTGGACCCATTCCAGGCCATCGTATTTCATTTATATTGTTGTTTTTTTTGTTCTCCCTTATATTTGCTAAAAAACCTTGTCCAAGGCCGGCATAGCCGACTATTTTTAGAAACAGACTGTTTACCCACAATGAGAAATGGAATGAATGTTTGCAGAACAGATCTAAGACACCTCGGGACTACCTAATATCCAGTGCTAAGTGGCATTTACATCAGTCAGGGTGATACTTGTCATGCTGCCTCTTTAATAAAGAGTGCTTACCTGGAATTAACCCTTCATATGACTGCTGAAGATAATAGAGCCAATAGCAGACAAGGATTTTATGAAAGGTTAACCTGGAAAACGTGGGAATATGCTCAAACAATGATGGACTATTATCAAAGCCGTACTCCAGCAATTTTTTTTCCTTTCAAATCAACTGGTTTCAGAAAGTTATATAGATTTGTAAATTACTTCTATGTAAAAATCTCAAGTCTTCCAGCACTTATCAGCTGTGGTATGTCCTGCAGGAAGTGGTGTATTACTTCCAGTCTTTTCAGGCACTCTGCTGCCATCTCTGTCCATGTCAGGCATTGCCCAGAGTAGTAGCAAATTCCCATAGAAAACCTCTCCTGCTCTGGATACTTCCTGACATGGACAGAGGTGGCAGCAGAGAGCACTGTGCCAGACTGGAAAGGATATATCACTTCCTGCAAGACATACAGTAGTTGGTTAGTATAGGAAAACATTAGTTTAAAAAAAAAAAAATAGAAGTAAATTACAAATCTGTATAAGTTTCTGACAGTTGATTTGAAAGATAAAGATTTTCACCAGAGTACCCCTTTAATTTTTCGGAGTCCTACATTATTAAAGAAATGCATGAAAGGCAGGGTTCACACTGCGTTTTTGCAGTTTGTTTTAGGGATACATTTTTTAAATGGTTACTTTTAACTTATAGAAAAACATGGTTAACCACGTTTTTGTGTGGGCAAAATAAAAAAATGATCAGTTACTACAACATTGAGGCTTCACTTCCTGGATAACATGGTGATGTCACTTCCTGGATAACATGATGATGTCACGACCCGACTCCCAGAGCTTTGCGGGCTGTGGCTGCTGGAGAGGATGATGACAGGGGGATGCTCAGTGTCCCTCAGTGTCCTCTGCCATCATCCTCTCCAGCAGCCACAGCCCGCACAGCTCTGCGAGTCGGGTCATGACATCACCATGTTATCCAGGAAGTGACATCACCATTTTATCCAGGAAGTGACTTCACCATGTTATCCAGGAAGTGACATCACCATTTTATCCAGGAAGTGACATCACCATTTTATCCAGGAAGTGACATCACCATTTTATCCAGGAAGTGAAGCCTTGATGCAGTAGTAAGTGCAGGGAAAAAAGCACTTTATAAGCATTTCCTGTAATAAGTATATATTGGTGATTTGTATAACTTTTGGGGGGGCAATACAATAGTTAAAAAAAAAAATTCTCCGGACTTCTCTTTTAAGTATTGTCACTTGGCTTTACTTTGCTTTATGTGGTTTCCATAATTTTGTAGCTGTTGCAGTTATGTGCAATAACATGGTCATTCTTATCTGTACTCTTTTTTTCCCCAAGGTCATCACACTGTCTACATCGGAGTTCACGTTCCTAAGAGCTACCGAAGGAGGAGACGTCATAGACGCAGAACTGGCCACAAAGACAAAAAAGAGAAGGAGAAATCCGAAAATTATTCAGATGTCGACAAATCGGATACAGAAAATGCAGATGATCAAAGCTCCAACATCCTCAAACCCCTGAGTAAGTACAGTGTACTGCCCCAGTGTTCATCAGACCCGGGACCATTTGGATATGTGTAAATTGATGAATGGGGAGAAGTACCATGGGGGAGTGCTGCATATGGTTCCATTGATTAACGTCCCATTTATCGAACCATATTGATTGTCATAACCAATAATCTATTAACACCACTATCGATGTTATACAAAATGTATGCACTGACTTGCTATTGTTTTAAAATGAAAAATTCTAAATATCATTTGCCCTCGGCTCGTTAAGATTGTTTGGTAGGTTTAAAGGAGTTGTCCAGATGAAGAGAAAAATACTTTTTTTTAAACCTTGGGACAGCATTTGTCCAGCATGTGTCTAGAATCACAGCCCATCTTATTCAATTGACCAAACATATCCCATGGACAGAAGGGGCCTTGTTTCTGGAAAAAAAACATAATCCTTTACCCAGTTGTCTGGTTAAACGTAATAAAATTGGCATTACACACATCCTCCATCCCCCACCACTACTATTCTGATTAGATAGAGTGAACCGGGCCGAGGTTCGTGTTCATACAAACCCGAACCATCTGCATTTGATTCCTGCTGTCTTCCCATTCTGTGGGGAGGGTGGAGAAAGTGCGAGTCCCACCTGGAAAACAGGGATACAGCCTATGACCTAAGCTGTATTCTTGTTTTCCAAGTCAGATTCAGCTCTCTCCACCTTCCCCACGGAACGGGAAGACAGCAGGAGTCAAATGCAGATGGCTTGGGTTCGTACAAACTCGAACCTCATCCCTGTTCCCTGCTTATTGTGTCATCTCTTAATTCCTACTCTTTCTGGTCCCCTCTCAACACACAGAAAGTGCATGCTCAACTCCTACTTCCAATATAGCTACCCACCTACCTCAGTAACCTCATCCCCCTTTCAATCCACGTTGCTATTGATTGGCTGGGTGGACATTTTCTTCCTTTTCCTGTGTGTCCCGATAGAACCCGGAAGTAGAGATCACTGGGTACCTAATGAATGTTATATATGATTGGGTGGTAAATACTTTTTTTCCACCCAGTCTACCCTTTTAAAAATTAGATAATCCCACCAGAAAACCACTGTAAATGACATAAAAAATTAAGTAAATATATAGCCAATTCTTGCCTTATGTATGCTGTCAGTTTTTATTTTAATTTTGCAGCTCCAGAGGTCCATTTAGTGCCCTAATGCGCTGCTAAAACTTGTGAATTTAAAGGGATTATCCAGCTTTACAAAAATATGCCCACTTTCTTCAAGAGATAGCACCACTCTTGTCTATAGGTCAGGTGTGGTTTGCATTTAAGTTCCATTCACTTCAATGGAACCATGTTGCAATACCTACACTCAAACTGGAGACTGGAAGTTTGAGTGTATAAATTACAGTTGCTTTAGTTCAGTTAGTTAAGTACACAGGGGCATGTACAAGGGCATATCTGGCCAATCAGCATTCATCTTCACTAGGTCCCTCTGTGCAGAGCAGAGGGACAACTGACATCTCTTCCTGTATTTGGTCTCCTTTTTGCTGTTACTAAAGACCAAATAGCCTTAGTGATGAAGTCTGGACTGCAATTTTCCAGCAAGTGAGACACCTAGTGGCCATAAATATCTCATTGCATTTCATACAGAAAAAAGGCAAAAACATAAATGAAGTCAATTGCAAAGATGTAGTATATCACCTCCCCTGCTGATTTACCATTATTTATAGGTAATGACAGTGTTTATGTGATACTACAGTGTCAGAAGTCATAGAGCCAATAAACCTGACTTGTTCCAGTATGTTCTCACTAATCTAAAGTTGTCACCCCCTACACATATTATGGATGCTTGTATCAGCAAATATCTATATGTCTTTGGTTGTGCATTCACTTCCAGCCACTTTAAAGGGGTCTACAAGGATCACTGATTCTAAATGTCTCCCTTACATTAATATATATGCTCTGTCTTTCACTGTCTGCACAATAGGACGATCTAGAGGACATTTAGTAGATATGGGTTTAACCTTTCGAACGTCTTCTTTAAATTTAAAGGTGAAGCTTGTTCTTAGTAAATTTAGTCTGAATGGATCCTATTGTTTCTTACTGCAGGGCCTAAATAAGAGCTTGGTGAGGCCTGTGATTATTTCATTACATGACTAGGAATAATGATGTATCTCCCATGCGCTCAACCATAAGAGGCTGCATATTGACCCATACTTGTAGGTCCGGTCTCAATGATGTCCAGCATCCTGTGTGTCTCTACTCTTTAATCATGCGTTGGTCTCTCTAAAGAGCAGCCGGTCTGTCTCAATATTTGCTCATCTTCACAGACTGTTTATTTTCCCCTCTATATTTAATTATGTGATAATGAAAACCAGTCATGTGTCCTTACTGTGAATTATATTGGACGCAGTGGAAAGTTCTCATTCATCACTGCTCACGCTGCATCACCGCTTGTACACAGTATTGCCAAGCGCTGTATTTATTTAGTTTTATGAAGATGGCTGAGTTCATAGGATTTTATGGTATAAATCTTTTCATTCAGTTCACTTCTATACACATCTGTTCGGAGATTTAGAAATAACAGTGTATATTTTTAGGCATGCAATAAAAACATGTTACCAGTGGTGGGGGGTTCAGGAGCCAATTGCAAGTGTCATGACCATTGAGATATAGTAGCCTGGATAACTGTTTAAATTTACTAGAACCTCAGTGATGACAGTGCTGAGAAGATCAGTAATCCATATGAGATACAGAGAAGTGATGAGATAAAGCATACATATTGTCATTTATCAGCATACGTATTGTCATTTATCAGCTTATCAGTGATAGGCTGTGTGTCTGACGCATCATCCAACCACAAAGGGAACAGGTTATCGATATACCTGCGATACAGTTATGGGTTCCTTGGACAATTATATTCGTTCAACCCATCCTGAGCCTCAAGAAGACTTATATAAAGGTTAGCATAGTCTGTTTTAAGTTTCAATCCCAATGTGTGTTTGTATCAGGACTGGAGATGAGCGAACATCGAATGTGTGGTATTTGATTACCGGTGGCTGAAAAACATGGATACAGCCCTAAGGCTGCCTGGAAAACATGTATACAGCCAGAGGCCATAGGCTATATGTATGTTTTCCAGGACTCCCTAGGGATAAGTCCAATGTCTTCATCCACTGCACGCTCGCTTGGGTTCGGATACACCTTAGCTCATCCCTAATGAGGACAACACATTGTGGTCAAGGGTGAAGAAAATGCTGTCCAAGGGAAGCCTCGTCTTTGGTAAAGGCCTAGACCGGGTATTGGGAAATTTCAGTCCTCCAGCTGTTGCAGAACTACAATTCCCATCATACCTGGACAGTCAAAGAAAAAATCTTTGGTTGTCCAGGCATTATGGGAATTGTAGTTTTTCAAGTTTTTCAACAGCAACAACATATTCCTTGTTTCCTTCCCTCAATGGCTGCATCTGTGCAAGACTGGTCCAAGAAGAAGCAGCAGCTGGGTTACTTTTCATAAGCCGTCGTACAGACTGGTGCCTGTTATCTGCACATCCCTCAGGTCATCAGATCGGCACACTTTTCACTACTTCTTTTATCCTGAAGGCTCTCTACTACAAAGTGACACTTATTTGTTTTCTTCTTATTAATGGCTCCTGCAGTGCCTGCATATTGCTTGTTTTATCCGCTATTTAAAGTGGTTATCCAGTGGTTATACAAAAACATGGCCACTTTTACCCCACTCTTGTCTCCAGGTCAGGTGTGGTTTGCAATTAAGCTCCATTTACTTGAATAGAACTGAGTTTGAAACCCCACCCAATCTAGAGACAAGAGAGGGGGAAAAGTGGCCATGTATTTGTAGCACTTTTGTAACCCCTTTAAAAGCTTGTAGGTCTATGTCCATTGTACAGATTTGGACATTAGTAGGGGTCCATCCTGCCCGCCCGCTCCACTGATAATCATAAGAAGGGGAAGGCCATTCATTCGTCCATCATTTGTACCTATTACATTTTTTCCATTCTAATTTTTGTATATTTCGTCCCTGGGAGCGAAATATACAAAAATAGAAACAAAACAATGCAATAGGTTTCTGCAAGACACATTAGAACTCTGGCAATATGCTGGCAATAGCTTGCATACCACTAGTTCTAATGTGTCTTGCAGTATCCTATTACATTGTTTTGTTCTAATTTGGTCTTCAAGAGACCAAATATACAAAAATTAGAATGAAAAAAGTAAAAGGTTAACGAGGCACTCTCTGCTTTGCTGAGCAAGGGACACCTGGTTAAATGCTCGAGCCTCCCATTAATTTCAATAGGGTTTATTACTCGAGTATTAAAGCGACTCTGTACCCACAATCTGACCCCCCCAAACCGCTTGTACCTTCGGATAGCTGCTTTTAATCCAAGATCTGTCCTGGGGTCCGTTCGGCAGGTGATGCAGTTATTATCCTAAAAACAACTTTTAATCCAGCAGCGCTGTGTCTAACGGCCGGGGCTTACATTTGTATATGCATTAGGCTGGCACACCCTCTCTGTCTTTCCTCCCCACACTCCTCATCATTAGGAATGCTCCAGGAACATTTACTGCTGTTTGAGCTTTGCACAGGTGTATTAACGATCCAACCCATGTTCATTATACACACAGGTGGGGAATAGGGAGCAATCTGCCTGGAGCATTCCTAATGATAAGGAGGGCGGGGAAAAGGGACAAAGAAGGTGTGCCAGCCTAATGCATATACAAATTTAAGCCCCGGTCGTTAGACACAGCGCTGCCGGATTAAAAGTTGTTTTTATGACAATAACTGCATCACCTGCCGAACGGACCCCAGGACAGATCTTGGATTAAAAGCAGGTATCTGAAGGTACAAGCGGTTTGGGGAGGTCAGATTGTGGGTACAGAGTCGCTTTAAAAACTTCTCTACTCAAGTAACAAACACTTGAGCATTTAAGCTCTTGCTCAACACTAGCTGTAGTTTAATTATCACAGACTTCACCAATGGAATCTTCTAAAGAGTATATATGTTTTTTTGGAAGGTGGATTTGACTAGATTTCTCTTTCAGAACCCCTAAAAACATCCAGCTACCAACTTCCCCCGACATGATATAGCTCTGGCAGGCAGTAGACATAAGCCTCCCCTCCTGCTTATTCGCCATATCCTATGATTACAGCTTTTGAGAGACCAGTACTGTACACATACATGCCTGACTGCTGCCATAGTCAGAGATAGGCCACCACCTCCCCATTAGATCATTGCTCACCGATTCAGCAGTATTCTGTCAGATATCGTTTTTCATCATTCAGACACAGATTAGAAAATTAAAGCAGCAGCTTGGCTGGTTCTTATGGGAACTTTCCCACTTTTAGTCATCCTTTAATACATATACACACGGCTCATAGTCCTTCATTTAGCTGCAAGCCAATGGCAGCGCACCCTGGCCAGTATAGACTGTTGACCTATTTGTGTCACTCACTCTCTTGTAGGTCTTCTTCTTCTTCTGGACTGGGTTATGCTGTATATTAGACAACATCCTATGGTTTTGACTCCTCATTGAATCGCACAAGCTTTAGGCTGAATACGGGAGGAAGGATGTGACTGATAGCTTCTTTGATGAGAGCCAGATCTGAGGATGTTACATGTAGAGGCCTTGCAGGGGGAGCTGAGTAGAGAAAATAGGTTAATAAGTATTTTCAGACGTCTTACTGTGCTTGTCTGCGTTCAATGTATTTATATCGCGCTGCAGAGAAAATCTTGTGAAATATGTTCCTGCATCGGCACATTACCGTCTGCATTCCCTTCATGTACAATGCATTTGTTGAAGAATTCCCGTCTGTTGCTGTGACATTGCATTGTGACTCTTACATGAGCCTGAGTAATGCGAATGTTGCTTTTAACATTTTCACACCGAAAATCCAGCTTTCCCTTGAAAGTAAATTCCACGTAATCTTATTTGCAAAGTTAGATCTAACAATAGTCGTCTTTCATGATTTCAGCTTAGGTTGCGGTTTAGGCAGAAATTGTGTTAACGAGTTTGAGCCAGTAGGATGGATCTCATCTCGGCCGCTTTGCATTGTGATACTGTGGGCTTCGCGGTTCATAGCAGAGGTCATTCTGCGGACCTCTGTTACAAAGCCGTGTCTAGGACTGGGGAATAGAGATCATTTTTATAGGGAGCGGTTAGATGTAATTCCTGCTTTGTTTCAGAATTGTTGGACAGTTCTCCGATTAGGGAAATGCTACTTGGTGAAATGGAACAGAGATCAAGTACACTTGTAATGAACATGAAGTAGAAGCCAAGATATTTTACCTGAAAATGACCTTAAAGGGGTAGTTCACCCCCAAAAATTTTTCTTTCAAATCAACTGCTGCCATGAAGTGCCAGAGATTTGTAATTTACTTCTATTAAAAAATCTCAAGCCTTCCAGTACTTATCAGCTGCTGTATGCCCAACAGGAAGTTGTATTATTTCCAGTCTGGACAGCAGGAGAGGTTTTCTATGGGGATTTGCTCCTGTTTTGGACAGTTCCTGACATGGACAGAGTAGGCAACAGAGAGCACTGTGTCAGACAGGAAAGAAAACATCACTTCCTGCTGGACACACAGCAGCTGATAAGTACTGGAAGACTTGAGATTTTTTAATAGAAGTGAATTACAAATCTCTGGCACTTTATGGCACCAGTTGATTTGAAATTTTTTTTTGGTGGACTACCCCTTTAACGTAGATTTTTTTTTTTTTTTTTACAGACAAAGCAGAATTTGTTACTTAACTGTATAATCTAGGAATTACATTCCTTGAAGACCTTTAGAAAGTGAACTTCTTATAAGATGTCAGAGTCCCGGTCCAGGGAGTGATTGGACCAGCCCTCTGACATCCAGATCACACAATGCAAAGACTGGCGGGGAGAGATGAGTGGAGAAGGCAACTGTCCATCACTACTCAGTCTAAGGCTTCTTCACACGCTGTATAAGAACGGCCGGTCTCAGAAAAGACTCCAGGCCGGTACTGCACATCCCAGAACTCCCCTCTGCACACAATGGAGCATATGGCCAGAGCCGCTCGCTCCACTGTGTGAACTGACAGGGTTTTCTGCGGCCACTATTCACTGAATAGTGGCCGCAGAAAACTGACATGTCAGTTTCTCGCGGCGCCTCTAGGGGTCCCGGCCGGAGTATATACCATGTGTATACACCCCGGACGGGATTCACTCAGCCTGCAGAACTACATAAGTACCGCAAGAAATCACGGCTGTTGTAACAATGGCGTGACTTCTGTGGAACATACGTAGTGTGAACATAGCCTAAACCAGTGATTTTTAATTCCAGTTGTCAAGGCCCTCCAACAGGTCATGTTTTGAGGATCTCCTTAGTATTTCATAGGCGATATTATTTATTATATCAGGTATTATCACAGGTGTTCTTTTTATGGGATATCATCAAAACATGACCTGTTGGTGGGCCATGAGGACTGGAATTGAGAAGCACTGGTCTAAACCATCTGCAGCCTGGCTAGGCTTATCAGAAGAAACCAGACGGGTGTGGTGGAAGGCTGTCAATCACCAGACAGCAAAAACTAGCATAAAATACAGTTCAGACTGGTGCAAAAGAAACATACAACTCAGGTCTCCATGGTCTATGCTCAGTCTTGAACAGACCTTTACTCAGTGTGAACAGCCCCTTAAAGGTGTACTTAGCAATATTAAAGGGGTAATTGTTTTCAAATCAACTGGTGTCACAAAGTTAGAGAGATTTGTTGATTACTTAAAAATCTCAAGTCTTTAAGTATTTATCAGCTGCTGCATGTCCTACAGGAAGTGGTGTATTCTTTCCAGTCAGACACAGTGCTCTCTGCTGCTACCTCTGTCTATGTCAGGAACTGCCACCTCTGTCCATGTCCAGAACTGTAGCAAATCCCCATAGAAAACCTTTCTTGCTTTGGACAGTTCCTGTCCCGGACAGAGATGGCAGCAGAGAGGATTGTATCAGACTGGAATCAATACACCACTTACTGCAGGACATACAGCAGCTGATAAGTACTGGAAGACTGGAGATTTTCTAAAAAAAAAAAAGAGTACATTACAAATGTATATGACTTAAATTGAAATTACTTTTTTTTCGCCGGATTACCCCTTTAATATTTATTGGATGCTGTTTAGTATTTTTCAGCTTAGAGGGAACAGTACTAGATCTCACTCAATAGCTACAAACCCATCTACTTAAAGGAGAAGAACAAGTATTGCATTGCCCCCCAAAAGTTAAACTTATCACCAATATACACTTATTACGGGAAATGCTTTTAAAGTGCTTTTTTCCCTGCACTTACTACTGCATCAAGGCTTCACTTCCTGGATAAAATGGTGATGTCACGACCCGACTCCCAGAGCTGTGCAGGCTGTGGCTGCTGGAGAGGATGATGGCAGAGGGATGCTCAGTGTCCACACAGCTCTGGGAGTCGGGTCGTGACATCACCATTTTATCCAGGAAGTGACATCACCATGTTATCCAGGAAGTGATATCACCATTTTATCCAGGAAGTGACATCACCATATTATCCAGGAAGTGACATCACCATGTTATCCAGGAAGTGAAGCCTTGATGCAGTAGTAAGTGCAGGGAAAAAAGCACTTTATAAGCATTTCCCGTAATAAGTGTATATTGGGGATTTGTATAACTTTTGGGGGGCAATACAATACTTTAATCAACATTTTATACTTTAATAATAATTTAATAAAAATGTTCACTTTTTTTTTAAAGAGAAAATTACCAGTGATACAAGGGATGGAAGTTACGGGTGGCCACAGCTGTTAGCTGTGAAGAGAAGTTGCTGCTTAGGGTCCCCACATGAACTTTAACCCCAGGGCCCATGAGTCTTTAGCTAAGCCCCTGGCTATCTGTAACTTTCTATTGTAAAATAGAAAGATTTATCCCAGGAAACACCGAAGCAATCTCAGAGGAATGCTGAATGATAAATGCGATTTGGAAATCACTTGATTTGAAGCCAGAGCTTTATTACCTATTCTTACTTGCAAGGTATTTAGTGCCAGTATCTTGCAGCATATTGAAAGGCCCATAAATCAAAGTGTCCGTGCAGAACACTTGACCCCTATTCCTCTGTCACTATTGTCTACTGTGAGAGCGGCAATATTACAATATATACTTTGGTGCTTGGCATTGTTCAGATGATTTGTATGTTGGATACTCAATCACGGTACCGTCACATGATGGGGTACACTAAACACTGCCGCTATACTCTCCATGCTTATCCTAAATAATGCCTTTATATGCCCTAGTCAAACTTTATTTAATGTTCATATGGAACAATGACTGTCTGTGCAGTTTTCACACAGGAAGTGAACGCCAAGCTACTGGCAAACAGTTTTTTGTGCTGTCACACAGTGCTGTCTTTGATAGTTGCCAAGTCCACTCATTCTTTATTTCCGCCTACTGTTTTCCACTTTTCCCCCTTAGATTTTTCTTAGCCTTTCCACATCAAGTGGAATCATTTATTTAGTAAATGTAAACTCTGTCTTTAACCAGAGAAAGAATCAACCCGAGTGAAAAGATCGCTCATTCTTTTCGTCTGGCGTCTTTGCTTAGTCAAAGAGGCATCAGTGATGTGAAAGCAAATTAACAAGGGTATGAATTGGTCTAGAACATACAAGGCATAGCAGATTTGTCTCTATTGTACATTGTCATGGTTTAAAATGAAGTTTTTGCTGAAGGGATATAGTTATGATAAACAGTAGCTTAAGAAACTATTCCTATAAGAAACTTTGTGATATATCTTATTAGATAAAAATGCCTCTTTCATGTGCATGGTCACGCCCCTTCCAGTCTGCTTGGCAAGCATTGCCCAGACTGGGGACGTTTCACGCGCATGCACAGCGCACTTCTTTCAGACCTTAAAGCAGCGCTTTTAAACATAATGTTGTTCTGT